>NW_008795857.1:1402890-1415705 GCF_000699145.1 Aptenodytes forsteri | reverse complement strand
CAGGTTGCCCAGAGAGGTGGTGGATGCCCCATCCCTGGAAACATTCAAGGTCAGGCTGGACGGGGCTCTGAGCAACCTGATGTAGTTGAAGATGTCCCTGCCCACGGCAGGGGGGTTGGACTAGATGACCTTTAGAAGTCCCTTCCAACCCAAACTATTCTATGTTTCTATGATTCAGTTAGCAAGTACCTTAGTGAGGGTGAGAGACAGGGGCGCAGGAGTACACCAGGGGCTGGGGAAGGGCTGTCTGTAACGGAGGGGACACATGGGAGACCCTCTGCTCTGAGACACCCAAACTTAACTCGGTTTCCGTGGCTAACTGGGAACATACCCAGTCCTCTGAAATACACAAAAACTTACATTTCCTGTGATGCTACTTATACAGTCAAGCCGTGTCATGGCAACTGTACAGACGAAGAGCTTTTGTCACAATAGGGTGAAAGTCTGTGTTTTCTTTGTCAGTTGAACGGAGTGTCAGTGTGACCTTTGCCAGAAGCCATTGGTATTCATAATGTGGAGAGTTCATGGGAGCTACTTTTGTTTTCCCTTTCTTTATTCTTTAATAGGGAATCTTGATTACTATTTTTCCCATCTTTGATAGCAACACCCCTACAGATATCAACAGCTGCTGCAATCTGCCTTGAGCATTGACAAGCAGAGACTATGAAGAAGATGGAAGAAAGAGGATGATTTTTTTTAAAATTTATTAACCCCTAGATTTAATTTTTCCTAGGACATAAAGGGGTGGTATTGGAGGTGGGTTATGCAGTACATCAGAAATTTGACCTTTGTACATATCATCCTTTTCATCTCGGGGATTTGATGAGACTGAAAACAAAAACAAAAAAAGTGCATGGAAACATACTTTCTGCTGTGGGAAAAAAAAAAACAACTCAAAAGCAGTAACAAGGCAAAACAGAACAGAAATCATTAAATCCAAACCAAAAGCCCACTCAACAACAAGTATTGTTTTCCCAGATGTCACAGTTAACACCATGAGATTATGCTGAACAATTTGCTCTGATCTCTCCCTGTGGATGCCCTGCCTGCACTTTTGAGAAAGTCACTTGCAATGACAACCAGATATTTCCTAGCACCAGTCTTATACCCACAGAAAAGTATTTCTGTGTTTAAAAGAAAAGAAAGAGGTGCCCTTAAAAAAAAAAAAAAAAAAGAAACCCTGTAAAATTAAATTTGTGCTGTTAAACCCCTTTTCATCCTCCTTGTTTAATCTTGTGTGATGGTTCACCAAGAGTCTGAGTAACTTTTGGAAAGCAATGCTAAATACAACTAGCAAATTCCTTGAAACATTCACGCATGGTTTAGTTGGGGCCAGACAAGAATGGTGCCACACGTGCCTATTCACATTTCATGACCCTCTTTCTCTTTTTTACTTATTTGTTTACCTATCTTTTTGGCCAGTACAACTGAAAACGTTTCCTCCCCTCTCTTTCCAAATGCATGGCCCTGCAGCAAACCACGCTTTATAACACGAGGGGAGAAGAGGAGGGGGTAGATACTGATATTTACACTGTGCTTTCCATCACCCACTCTGAGCTCCCGAAAGTCCCTTTTGCCCCTGTTAGGTCAGTGTCATCGTACTGCAAAAGCATGCCATTCACCGAGAGGCTCCTCTTTGTCCAAATGTTTGTTATCTTTTTTGGGTAGGTACAACACTGAGATGTGGCGAAGTCCCCCATGTCAAAAGAATGGCTACGTTTAGTTTTGCCCTCCAGAGGCAACATGAGGAGGCTGCGAAATTTGGACTCCGGCTGGCCCAGCAGTGGCTCTTTGTCCGAGTGGTGGGCCACCGTGGAAGTTCTGGAGTCTGTCATCTCCTCCTTTTTCTGACGTTTCAGTTCCAGGGAGGCAAAAGCTCCCATTAACCGGTCAATATTGTGTTTTGACCTGGAAGGAGGCCTCCACTTACTGGACAATGTGCCCTGTTCACTTTGGAGGCTATAGTCATCACAGTCATGGCTATTTGCAGAGCTGGAGGAAGAGGAGATGCTGCTCCGTGCAGACTGACAGTTAAACTCCATAAGTTCATTTCTCACCACCACTTTGGGGTTGACTTGGGGCAAGACTCCGTTTTGAACTGGTTGTGCTCCATTTGTCTGTGAGTAGACATTGCTGACGTTAGACATCTTCCCCTGGGAATTGTTGCAGACCTTATAGCGGACCATGAGTATTACAATGAATACCAACAGAGTTGCCACAATGATGCCTCCAATGATCAGAATCATGGTCCCACCCAGGAACTGGCTGTGCATCGACTCGCACTGAGGGTAGTCTTCTTTGGTGAAGAACTGGGCGCATCCCACAATATTGGTGGCAGTAAGGGTTGTGGCCGTGTCATCCCACATTGCCAGGACACAGAGGTCATAGCCTGTTCCAGAAACAAGGTTGTTTACAACAAAGGCTTTGTTTGTAGCTGGAATCATCCTTTAAAAAAAAGAAAAAAAAAAAGAAAAAAAATTGGTTACTCTTGACACTAAGGAAAAAGAGAGGAGAACAGACATAAGAACAGTGTGGTGTTTACTGTGTTGGGTACCGGCAGAGAGGAGTCAGAGCCATAAAATTTAAACAAGCATTCAAGCTTCCCAGCTCCTGTGGGTCCAACATCCCAGCATTCAGTAATACACAAGTTTAGAGGGCCATCTCTCAAATGTGCAATAAAGGGAATAAGAAAAAGCAGACCAAACTAGTCTGGGTTTTTTTCTCCTCACTTGCATCTGTCCTAATCTTACATATATTCAAACCCGAACAAATAACTCAGAATAAAAATATGTGCCTACAAAGAACAGTTCTTTCTGAGTGTGCAAATGGCCCTTGCACTTGCTGACTCTGAACCTGGCAGTTGTCACATCGCTTCACGGTTTACTGTGAAACATCAGCAGGTTGCTTACCTTGTGAAGACAAGGGGCTACATTTAGTTTTCTCATTTCCTGAGAATGCAAGGCAGGCAGCCACTTCTCTCTCTTTCTGCACTCCCCCATCTACTTTCCCCATCCTCCTACTCCCCACTGTGGAAAATATTTCCTAGAAATGCAGCTATCATCTTCTTTGCCAGAAATTTCTCCCTGCAACCACCTTCCTCTGTGTGAGTGAAAAAGAAATACTGGTATTGGCATTATGGGCTGTGGAAGTGTGAGGAGACGTAGGAAGTTGAAGGGATGGAAACAAGAAGGCTTCTTTAAAATAAAAAATTCTACTCAAATACAAATCCGTTTTCAAAAACCAAATAGCTAGGCCCAAGCTGAGCTCCAAGTTCGGTCACTTATGGATATTATTCTTTGCTGCCACAAAACTTAAGCAGTCATTTGAACTCATGCAATATTAGAGCATCGCTAGCATTCAAAATTAGCAGATGGGAATGAACGTGGTCTATCCCCACTTCAGACTGGTGAAAATTGCAGCACGTTAGTGGAATACAGTGGAGAATGCCAGATTCGGTGCCCGGTGGGTAGCCAAGAATAAAACCAAAGAGATATCCCATACGTGTTTCTTTTTACTTCCACGTAACAGGCTTGAGTGAGAGAAAAAAGCTGAAATTGAAACCAGCTCATTCTGACTTAGAGCTGCAGATCATTAGCACCAGCAACAAGGGAGCCCTACAGGCACTTACGCCGCACAGCAAGCTGGTGTGACTGTAATTGGGACGGTAAGGCCTGGTCAGAGGAAAAAGGCATACTCCTTGTGGGAGTGCCAGGCTTTCTTAGCCTCAAATCATCTTCACAGCTAGCATAAATTGCAGCTCTGCAGAGGCCCTTCTGTGCAGTGGGAGGGAACAGGCCTGCACAGAGAAGCAGCAACGTCAAGGCACTGCAAAGACGAGCTTCTGATCATCTTTGCATTTATGCATTCACACCACTTACACAACCTTCAGTCTGGCCACAGGCAAGGATGTGGCTCCTTTTTAAAAAGCAAACCAACACACAAAAAAATTCTGTAAGGAAAAGAAATATCAGTGAGAGACACCTGGAATATAAACATCACCTGGCAGGTTTACTCAGTGTTATATTTGAGATTTTTTGGCACATTTATCATCCTAATGGAGATGTTCTGCACAGACATTGATGAGCTGTTCAGAATGAGCCGAGAGATCATAAAGCAGCCCTCCTGGGAAACTCCAGATACAGTTGCTAAAGTGGTTTCTAATAGTCGAAATGGTTGGTCTCAAGTTATTTCTAATTGTTCTCCTCTCCCTGTGGCTCTGAGAACAACACACCACTGGCCACAGCACCTGGGGCAATGCCTGCACTCCGTTGAATTGTTCAAGGAATTTCATACGCACACACCAAGGATGATATAAGGAATAACAGAATACTATTGATCTTCAAACGTATGATCTTCAAACTCTTGAACAGTTTCACCAATTGCTTCATATCTCCTTCCGTATCACCTAGTGCTATACTCCACTTTCCACCATCACTCCCAGCCACATGCTTAAAAAATTCTGCAGTGCGTAAGTCCTTCAGAAATTATTTCACTGTGAAACCTCATTACAAACAAGTAGCACTGTTAGCAGAGAGAATAGTCAGCCCTATAAACTGGATCTTGGACTCGGGTCATAACTCTCAAAATACAGAGCTATAGCACCATCTGTTAGAGTGGTTCCTTTTGCTTTGCACTGATGAAACACGGAGAGACCTCTATATTCTCCCCAAGTGAACAGCAAACAACTGGGTTTATGTAGTATATAGCTTTGCACATATCTTACACATATAGAAATACAGTCTTTCAGCCTAACACACTATACTAATTTATATAGAGTGAACACTGGTAACTTCAATCATTTACAGCTTTTTTTCTTCAAATACGATTACACACAAGCTTCCAAGGAAATGTAACTGTCTGGAATATTTCAAGCACTGGCAGGTAGTGATACTGGCACGAAATGTAAAGCCAGTCCATTTTTAAATGTCCAGCAGTGAGGCCACAACCAGTCCTAAAGTTTGGCCAGGTTAACTGTATTGAAACATGCCATAAAAGCTTATCTTAGCCCTTAAAAGAAACTGAGTCATTTCTAAACTCAATCAGTCCTGGAAGTTACAGCTGTGATAATATCTGGACTAATAATAGCTTTATGAAAGATCACAGTTGCAATCCCAATTGTGGAAAAAGCAATCAACTCTCCATAAACATCTAAAATGAAGAACTTTAGATGTTTCCATAGATAAACTTCAAATGTTATTGTAAAATATTCAAATTAATATTATTGTAAAAGAACAGCTGAGCATAGGAATAGCACCAAGTTCAAGAGTACTAGGAGTTAAGTAATTAACCTCAGACTCAGTTTTCTAGCTTGCAGGGAAGACGATCTTGTTTTCATGAAGTTGCCAAATTTTAAGAGTATTTTGGCATTTGTCCATGCTTTAGCCCACCCTCCCCAAACATACTGCCAGTCAACTATGATGGATGACATCTCTTAACGTTCCCCACACCTAAAATCGATGCAGACACATTTTCACTCTGGGATATTGATGATTCTTTGATTGTCCCCAACACAGGTAGCTGCAAGATGCCACTTCAATCTTTGCTTTGCTGCTTAACAGGGGGAGTCTCTTCATGGCTGCTCTGTACATCTAGCACCATTAATCATGGACCGCCGTGCCCTGCCATTGGGACTCGATAGGTAGGAGCTGCCACAAAACTAAAAGGGGTCATTAAAACTGTGTCTAGGCAGAGATCCTGCAAGGCTTTGTTCAGTCAACTCATCAGCTAAACACAGAAAGTTGGTTCCAGGTAGCAAGAATCTATAGCCTGGTTCACTGGAGAACAAAAACAGCTTTTGAAAGCTGCTAGCTTTTGAAACTCGGAAGATCCTACTGCTCACTTGTTAGCCCTCAGATAGCAAACATACTTAATTGCAGCAGGATCTTGAGGCAAGGAACCTGATAGCGTTCACCTGCTCTTCAGGGTAGCATTCTCTTGCAGAGATGCTTCTTATCACAGAAGAGGAATAGAGATCTAAATCTGATACTAACCTTTCTTTAGGGAAAAAAAGAGTAACAGTTGACTAACTGCAAGAGGAGATCAACTAGCAAAACACTTGCTTATTTTTAAACTAACGGTAGGTTATGATAGGTTTTAATGTGTACAGTTTAAGGAGGCCGGGAACAGTGAGGACTGGGAAAGCAAACGAATACTCAAATATGTTAACAGTGTAAGTGTAAATATAGTCCTAGCTAGAACAAGAATTTTGAAAATCTCCTTATGGGAATTTCACTGTCCAGACACATAAGACACAGTAATTTCTGTCTTTCTCCTCTGGCTTATTTTCCTTGGGGTAGGAGGAGCAGGCAAATCTCCTCCACATTGGTGCCAGGATTTTGTTACCTGATTCTTAAGCTAGTTTCTGAATCCTGTCTGAAGATCAAAGTACTCCAAGGAAAACTATTCATATAAGAACATGGTTCTGACATCTCTGAAAATCTTGCCTCTAAGGAATGAAATGAGCATAGGGGTCTTACAATTGACCTTATTAATTTACAAAAAAGCCCTCTTCTCTCACCCTTTGGCACAATAGCATCGCTTATTGGAAGAGGGGGAGATCTATGGCCAGGATTGGGGCATGGCATGAGCATCTGAAATAGAACAGCAATAGACAGAGGCTCCTATGAGAGTTTATGTGTGATGAAGAGCTATGAAGCTGAAATGGAAGTTTGCAGGACTTTTTCAAACAATACATTCCCTTCAATCCATGGAGATTTACGTCTCATTTTGTGAAAGCACCAAAATGAGACCATGAGACCCTTTTTAAAAAAAGGAAGGATAGTGCTAACACTCTTCTTTGAAGTCAACCTTATTTTCTACCACCACCGCTAAAAAGTCCTTGTTATGTCCTTGTAGACACAACATACGGAAAGCAAACAATTTTGTAATTACTCAGTTCAGTGTGTGGTGATATTAAGAAAATTAGAAAATAAATTACTTAGCAATGCAGGAGAAAAAGGTTTGCTGCAAACTTCACTCGTAGTCCCAGATGCAAGTGAGCACTGAAGCTTGCAGAGAGTGAACTGTGCTGAGAATTTAGGAGACCTGAGTTTTATTGTCTACTTTATCAGTTACACTGATACCAGGCTCTACTTTATCAGTAACTCTCAGTTCCTGAGAAATCATTTTGCTGTACTGTAAGTCTCCTCATTTATAAAATGGGGATAATGCCAGCAATCTCCTTTCAAAAGAGGCCTGTAGTGTATGGAAGGAAATTAGTAGATATTATGATTACACTGTAATATACAAATGGGTTCTTTTCTTCTTTGTAGCACTGCGGATTAGCAGGAGTGAACTGCTGGTTAATACTGTGGTTATGCAAAACAGACAAATTAGAGAAAAGACAGATTAGGCTAATTGGCTAGGCAATTCTGTTCCTTTTCTCCATCGAAAGAAGGGTATGATACCATCTAGTTTTAGCCTGAAACTGCTTTAATCACAGAACTTGCAGGGAGCTGTCAAGGCAATTCCTTTGGGAAGGCACTTGCAACTCCCAAGACTCAGTTTTATACTGACCTGATAGACTATGTTGTTTTTCTCATGGTCATTTTTTTTTTTTATTATCCAGGGCTATATACTATCTATATTGCAATACGATTTCTCTTTTTGACGTGAATGCTAGGAGTTTAAAATGGAAAGTCATGCTAATTTATTAAATGCTCGTGTCTAAGGAAAAAAAAAAAAAAGCCTAATTGCTTGGGTGTGAATTTTCTGTGTTTAAGCTGCTCAACCCAAACTCTTCCTGTAAGATTCTATGTCTACATACTGTGTCCCAGGGCAGACACTTCACAAGAAATGGTCCATGTCTCTGCTGGTAAATTATCTTTTCTTCTAGAGTGACTTCAGAAAGCTGCGTATCAAAAATAGCCCTTGAAATATTAACTCCTGAACCATGCTGGAAAAAGCATGCAAGGAACTGTACCAAGACATTAGCAGTATATATGATGGGGTTCTGGTGCATGGGAGCATTTCTGGGCCCTCATTAATTTACTGGCACAGCGGTAGCCTATACACTAATTATGAAGCAACTGCTGAACAGTAGTGCTAAACACTGTCACTAGGCACTATAGTTTGTAATGAAGAGGGGAAAAGGAAGAGGAAGAGGGGTGCCACGGTGAAATAACTAGTGTTCTGTAAAATCATATTCTGGTTAGTTAGCACACTAACTTTCCTGGATAGTAATGCCTTAGTGTGAAAATATCAATCTCACTGTACATTCCTATTCTTAAACTTCCTCTTACACAAAGTTGAATTCACATAGCACAAAATACTATCCTGATTGCTCTCAGAACTAGAAATCGATCCAGAAAAGGTTAATGCTGGAATCTGACCAATTTTCATTTTTCAGTGAAATTCTCAAGCCAAAAATGTTCATTTATTTCATCAGTAATTTTCTCCCCTGTTTTAAAATCTTTGGGTTTTTTCCTTCATTCCAGTTTCACAGGTAATTCTGAAAAAATGATGATTCCAGCTAGTCTTCCTTTAAAGTATTGTAAAAGGGTCTGATAGAGTTCTACTTTTCAAGTGGAGTGTCCACCTTCAGTCCCAGTGGGATTAAAGTAGGATGGTAGAGAAAGGGGAGAGGGAAAGTATCAATGGTGACATATTGGAGAATGACTGGCTAAAAAGAACATAAAAAGAGTGGGTAATCAGAAGAGAGAGTTCATTGCCTGAAGAAGGACCACATAAAGTATCCTTTAAAGCCTGGTGGATGTAGTTCAAGGGCACACAGATCTTGCTTCTTACCAGACAGAGATAGTAATGAGGTGTTATTTCATTGAGGCCAGGTAAGGAAGAAGAAGGAAGAGAAGGTTGATGTGAGAGAGAATGTAAGAAGAAAAGAGGATAATGAACATTGGTTCTGTATGGCAGTGTCAGAGCAGCAGAAAATGATAGAAATTCAAGATAGGTTCAAAGCAGCCATTGGCAGGGCACTGTCAGGCACGTGGTTACCATCAAAATGATGGAAGTCCAGGTGGCCACTGAATGGGGACCAAGATCACAAAAACAGCTCAATATATAGTTGAGTGCAATGAAACATAGGTGAAGACCTTTCAGCAAAAACAAGACAATTAGAATGATAGTGAAGTGAATCAAGGCAGTGGAAAGAGTTCAGATGGTGGACAGAGATTAAGAAGGCTGGAGAAAAGGGCAAAAAAAGATCAAAGGCAGACTAGAAGGATCTAAATTGCAGTGAAAATGTCACACGTGATGTATTGCCTGGGAGCAAGAGCAAGTAATTGACAAATTTGGACTGCACAGTTGGCATTCTTCTCTGCTGCCAACTTTTGTAATTTCCTTGAAAGTTTTATGGTGTATACTGTTGTCATTTTTTTGCTGTGTTTTTATCCCGGAAAGCCCCAGTTTCTGCAGTCATGGAATGAAAGTAGAATCTAAAATGTTATTAAAAATTAAGTAAGCTAACAATGGAGATTAATTTCTGATCCTTCAAATTTCCAAAAAAGCCCTTGAATATATATCTTCAGATCATCCTAAAGCCTCAGGAATCAAAAAACAGATACAAAATACCAAGTATATTACTGTGTGAGATCTCACAGTCTTTTAGCACCTGATTCAAGAGTTTTTAATCTAAGAATCTGAGAAAGATAGAGACATACCGTGACCTGCATCTCAAAAAAATGACAGTTGTATTTCTGGTGTCCTGGGAAAAAAGATAGTTGTTAGTATTAGCAACAGGGCCTAATTCCTCTGTCAGTCATGTCAACATAAGGAAATGTCAGATAATACCAGGAGGTAGCCAGACTTGTTCAGTAAACATTAACTCAACCCAGCATGAATAATTTTCTGCATTTTTTATTTTATTAGGTTTTGGGGGGTTTATGACATACAGTCATAATTTTGCCTTCAGATGGAACATTTATTATTAAACACAAATCCCTTCCTGCTTTTCTGAATCTTGTCTCCTCATCACTCACACATCCAGCTGCCCTTCAGAGAATCTGTCTTGTCAAATGAAACATAGTACATATCGTTTCATTATTATTTCCTAATTTGCTTATGGTCTTTTCTGATCATTTGGAAAAGTGGGGTGGGAGGTGGGGAAGAGCAGACGGAGCCAAAAGTAATTGATATGTCTGTCACAAGATGGTGAGCCAGGGAGATACTGAAAATGAATATATCCCCTGTGCTACAGGGGAAAGGAAAAAAAAAACAACCAAACATTAAACTGCTAGCTCAGAGAATATAAATTTCTGGTGAGGCTGCTGAACGGTGTCCCCTGGGAATGCACTGAAGTCATTCAGCAGGTGACAGAAAAAAGTGTAAGCTTCTAGGGGACATTACTGCACAAGGCTGAGAAAGGGGAACCTTGGTACAAGCTATTCTGCTCCCCTCCATTAGCCATTGCTCTAAGAGGAAATGCTCCTCTCTCTATTATTCCCAACCAGATTCTTGCAAACAACAGGGAGCCGCAGGCAGGCAGGCAGAACTGGTGAGGCACTTCTGGATGAATGAAGACCACCAGAACCATCCCGTAATGCCCTGATCAATGAAGGTGCTCAGTTCAACTGTCCAGGTGCAAGCTACTGCACAGGGGCAACCTCTTTTTGGTTAATGTTGGTATGGCAACACAAAATTAGACTTTCAAGCTCCCTGATCTATGCTATCATTTCTTTCACATGGACATGACAGCAGCAGGCACTTACTGCCCTGATCATTGAATTTTATCTTTAAAGGGAATGCAGACATACCCTAGGAACATTTGACAGCACAAAAGGTAAATTCAGTCACACCCAAGCTATTCAGCTACACACAGAACACCTTTCACCTCAATATATCTGAGATACTAACTGCCTCAGAAAAAAAATCCTCACACTAATTCAAATCCAGCTAAAACATATTTAAGCTCATTAGCAGAGTAATTCAAAGCCCACACAATATTTCTGTTAGTAAATGTGAAGCTGAAGTATTTATGGAAACAATGCATAGCCATACTAATAAATTCACTCTGTATCGTGTTAATGTAGAGTTAGAAAGCTATCATAATTCACAGCAATGTTTCAAAAAGCCAGACAGTAAATTTGAGATTAATCAAAAAATATTTAAAGACAGTAAGTTATTCTACTGATAGTTGCAACAACACGTTACAACTACCCCATTTCTAAAGATGGGAAGAGGTAAAAGTTATCCACGAAAGGTGTGTTCAAGTCATCAAGCAGAGTGTGGGACCTGGGACGCTTTTCCCAGGTTTTTATAGACAAATGGCCCATCCACTTGGCTGGTGTTATGCTTTTTCCCTCTGACTCAAGTAATTTTGAACTCTTTTATGCAGAGTTGGACAGTTACACCAGAAAAGTCATCCTACCATACCAACAGAGGTTCCCAGTAGAGAAGCAACATTAGAAGTAATGAGTACATTTAGGAGCTCAGAGGAAATTAATTTGCAAAAGGGATTCTGCTGTTTTCCTGGCAGAGCACAGCTGTGAGATTCAGCTATATGCTGTCCTTTCTTGAGAGTTACAAGTGGGGCTTTCCACTTATTTCTAGGCAGTGAAATCTTTGCAAATTATAATGATAGGATCAAAGAGAGCTGACTGGGATCCTATAGTGGTTGACAGCTGCCCATCCCCTTTTTCTGAAAGAGCTCGTGTGAGCTGAGGTGAAGAGGAGGATCTTCAGTGACTTACTAGCAATTTCATTCATGCTTACTACGCAGAGCACTTATGCTAGGTTGCAACTCATATGTCCTGCAGAAACTCTGTGTCCTATCACACAGGCTAATTTTATCTCTGGAAGGTTGTGCTGGAATGACAAAAACTCCAGGCACTGCTTGAAGTTATGTTCACCCATGTTTTGTAATTGACCGGTCAAAGCAAACTCCAGCATGCTGTTTCAGGCTCTTTTGTCACAAAATCTTTGTACACTGGTGGGAGAAGAGTGGTGCCAGCTAACAGCTGACAGGACTATTCTAACTATTCCAACCAAAAGAAAGAGTCTTATCCAGTGAATCGGAGGTCTCGCTACCCATAGAAACTATGTATACACTGATATATTAGTCTGTATAAAAAAGTGTTTCAACGTCAGTTTAAGACACAATTTATGCATTATTAATAAGTTTAATCACATATCACGTAGGTGTTCCCCCACCTCAGTGATTGAATTTGTTGTAGTTAGTCTTGAGAGATCAGGAATGGTTATCTACCAGAATCTCAAGCATCTCTCTCATTATGAAGATGAAAAAATGAGTTTAATTTACAGTGGAGAGGAAGGGAGAACTGCATTTGCCAATCCTCCTAAAATGAGCTAAAGAAATATCAACTCACTAAAGATACAGACCGAGTATACCTATATTCAGAGAAGAACACAGCCATGATTTAGAAACATGAAAAGGTGTTTATTTGGAAGGATTTTTACCATCACGAGAAGGTTGAAAAGCAAGCAGAAAAAAATGTAAGATTGAGGACCCAGCCCTCTGGCCTCTCAGCAAACACTGGAAATACCTTTCGCTATTTAAAATGGATACAGTAGATTTGTTTGCTTCTTGTAAACTAAGAAAACTTATTGAAAAACAATAAGGGAAATTTTGAATAACAAACTATTAGTATCAATCATCAAGCTTTTAGTTTCTGAGTTAGAAGAGGGAGAAAATATTTTGCAACAAAAATCTCTGTGAAACATGCACAACAATGCAGAAGATAAAGAGAACAAGGATGATTCAGGGTGACTTTTGCAATAACATTGGGGAAAGAAGTGGTTTTTTTCAATTGCAGAATGAGAACACGGGGTGCAAAAATCACTAATGGTCAAAAGCATTGTCTTCTAGGGAGGGAAAATAAGCGGGGGGGGGGGGGAGCATG
>NW_008795857.1:1378589-1402453 GCF_000699145.1 Aptenodytes forsteri | reverse complement strand
GTGGAGGAGGGGAGGAAGAGGGGGGGGGGGGGGGGGGAAGCTGCATAGATATGTAATAAAGGCATTTCCTAAGGCAGAGGTTTGACATTTTGCCACTTTCTGGGTATTGGATATAAAGCAAAGGAAAAGGAAGGCTAGAAGACTAGATAGGTTAGAAAGACATGGAGAAGTTGAATTTCAGAATGCTCTACAAAAGGCCAGAACACAGTTACATCTTTTCAGTTTGCGATACCAAAATTAGATAAAAGCATTTCTCAGCAACCAGAGACACCCTGCTTCTTTCAAAGCTGAGCCTGGACCGAAACCATAATGTGTGAAGAGTGACAAATACATTACTGAAAAGGAAAGTAAAATCCATCCAGTAAGGAAACAAGTTTTAATTTATAATGACCCCAGGAGGAAGGAAAGAAGAAGTCAATGATCGATTCCAAAAGTAGCATGATATTATCGCCTAGAAATGTCTGTCTGCTAAAGGATCTTAGGCAAGTGTCACAGAATTCTAGTACATGAACAAAGTGTACTAAAAAGTAGTCTACTAGTTCCTTACATGTTACAAATGAGACCCAGAAAACTGAAGGAAGCTGACATGAGTCATCTGATAAGCTAATGGCATGACCCAAAAACTGAATGTAAGTGCAGAATCCCAGGCTGTGCATCCCAATAGTGAACCCATTGCAAAGAGGAAAGCATGAGCAGTGTTTATTGGATTTTCTTCTTCCAGGTACTAGCCATATACTTTGCAAATATGTATTTGGCCCTCTTCATGTTATTTCTCATTCATGGAAAGTACACAGAAGGTTTGGAAGTACTTGGAAAGGAATTAAATCCTACTTTTAAGCAAGGTTACCTATTAAATGAGTTTAAAAATACAAGACTGCTCAAATTTGGTGTCTCCCTTTAATTTCAGAGTACCACAACTGATCTGTTTAGGTTTGATGGTGTAACATTAAGAAGAGACTAGAATTTGTTCTCATGTTTCACCTTCTCCAATTGATTAATGTTTTACCTGGGTCCTGAGATTTACCCACTTACAGCTTAAGTTATGCAGTTTTGCTGAATATGGTTTTAGGATCAAAGAAACTCAGACAATGAGCAGCTGACCAGCAAGTTAATAAGCTTTCACACGAAAACCAGCTACAATAAATGCTAGGTATGCCATCGGTCTGTTGATATAGCTACATCCAGATCTGCTAGACTTATTATTTCTTTATCATGATTAATTCTTAGTCATCAGACCTGAAGGTTTTTGCCGTAATGGCTATTTCATTGTCCACCAGTAGAACAAATGCTTCTACATGTTATAGGCATCCATATGAGGTCATTACAGATAACGGAAAAGAGCTTGCGAAGAATTTCATTGAAAAATTTTATAAATACTGTGGAATCATACGTGTAAGAGCACCCTGAAAGTGAAATGAAAGAATGGATTTTTCTTTATCTTTGCTTGAAAAACGTTCAAAGCAGTGAGTAATGAAGGAAGAGACTGGCAGATTGCTCTGCTCTGCAGAGTTTCAAGTGTAATGCCTGCAAAACTGTCTCTTCTTCACTCTGTAAAATCTTATCTGAGCTTTCCGGCTGTAACTCCAGATAGCATAATAAACAGGACATGCAAAAATGACCCTGAGAGCTAAAAAAAGAGACCATGGAATAAAATACAAATCAAATACACAATGATACTAAACCCACAATTTTTGCCTGCTTGGAGAATACAGAATCATTTGTCACCTCTACTATCAGACAAGGGAATGCTGTCCTCATCCTGTCAAAATGAGCAGTAGTAGAAATTTGCCAAATGTTCATTGATATTTAGGAGCAAAAAAGATGACCGGAACATTGATTCGTAACATCAAGCAGCATCAAAACCTCAGTGTGACCCCTCCAAAAAGACTAAGGAGTAAAAAGCCAGGCTCTATCATTCCTAGAAAGGAGGGTAAAATAAATACTCTAAAAAAATCATTACATAGAAATGTAAGATTCCAGGCTTCTTGGAGAGCGCAGCCAGCACTGCATTCTAGGGTATGTTAGTTCTATGACTCTGTTTTCCCATACATATATTTATCATGAGTATTATCAATAAGGGCATTCAACTCAACATTTCTAATAGCCAATGTAATCCTTCAGAGGAAACTTAAGCATGTCCCTCTTTAACCACTATATGGGCTGGGAGAGTTCCTTACATCTGCAGTCAAGAAAGAACAAAATCTGTTGCCCTCAGTAAAGCATTTTCCCTTCTTTTCTCAATAAATGATCACCCCAGAAGTATTGGAGTGCAGGTCAGAGTGTATGAGCAAGGGGATGAAGTAGACCAGAACTTTACTCCCTTATGAAGTCCTGCAAAGCTGTGCTCCACTAGCAGAACTGCTGTTTTTGGCTTCTCTGCAGTGGGCTGGGTTGGAAGGAGTCCTAAACTTGTCTCTGCACCACTTGTTACACAGCTGCTGGGCTCCAAGTTCCCTTCTCTAAATGATGATTGAGTCCCCTTCCTAGGTTGCACCAAGACAGTGCTGTCCACATGATGTGTGGAATTTAGGTAGGTACTACCACCAGTCTGTGGCAGGACTTCAGCAAGGCACAGTGTCTGTCTCTTTGCTTGAGGAGAGAATGAGGGCTAGACTTGAGCATCTTGACTGATGAGATGACCTTTCCTACTTTCTTGCTGGGGAAGTCAGCCAGCTTTGGAGAGAAGGGTTTGTTGTTTTTTTTTTTAAAGTTTAATTTCCTTCCTTATTTTTCTGCCTCACCAAAATGACAGAAGGAGGGAGTCACCAGCAGAAGAAATGAAGCTGCAAACCTGCTGAACAACAACGCTGACTAAACAAGAGGGGACGATGTGGCCTGTACCCTGTAAGAGGAATGCCCACATTTCCCCCAAAAGATGTAGCAAAAGAAGCAAAATGGGAATGGTCTAACAAGAGCTGTCTTTTGTCCGCAAAGTCTGCTTTGGAGCTGCCTTTTTTTCCACAGTCCCTGGAGATTTCTCAAGCAGAACACACCCGTTTCATTCCTTATGCCTTCCCCAGTAGATCATAAAGGTAAGAAAAATCCTGTGTCCAAGCACCTCAAGGGCTTTTTATCCACTTTAAGATTCAGGATTGCTTTCAGAAGAGACATTTAGGGTGTAGTCCTTTCCTGGCCATGTGCACGTTGGCTTTGCAGGTGTGTATTTGTACTATCCCCCCACGTTCAGAGCGAATCTTTTTCCTAGACCTGACTTGGGAAATACTGGCCCTACTGTGACAGTGCCACAAATCATTATTTGGTGATTGAAAAGTGCTACATTCAGTGATGAAGTGGAGATAGCTGTGGCACTGCAGAAAACTTCTATGAGCTGCTGCCTTTTACATAACTTGGAGAAGTTACTATCTAATGTGCCTCGTGGGCAGATTAAAATTAACTTATCTCAGCCAACAGAAACTACAGACAGAGCCAAATCGTTCCCCACAATACGTGTGTTTCTCTCTTCCACATTAGCCTGACTATAAGCCACAAGCCAAAGATAGTCTTGTCCTAAATTCATGTGGCTATGCACCTAATGAAGGTATAACTCTGACTCACAGTGATTAAATTTCAATGAAATATTGAAGAATGCTTAATTGGTTTTAACACATCAGCAGTAGAAAAAAATTTATTCTGTCATGACTAAATTTCATAACTATGTTTCAGAAAATTAGTTGCTTTTTAATAACCATGCTGGCAACTTTTTGCAGTGCCATAGAAAAGGTGAATAGATGGAAATGTTTTTGTAACCACCAGTGCAATTTCTCACTCCATAGTGTAAATACATGGTGGCCTGCCACAGGTTTCACCTAGGTCTTGTTTTCTCATGTGCACTCTGGGTTTGTCTGCAGATACTGGCCTCTTTATCCTCTGAAGTGTCCCAGATCATTCATAGACATATTTCTGGAACCACTGCTCTGTGGATTTTTTTTTTTTTTTTTACCTTGGTCTGGAATGAATCACTCCACCCTCCCTCCAGCACGAAGACAAATGTGATTGCTGCTCCTGAACATATGGTACAACCTAAAAAAAGGGTTATCTTGTAGGAGTGTATCTGTATGGTTCACTTATCACACATTCCCCAATGAAGGATTTAGGAGATAGCATCTCTTTTTCTTTCTCAAACTGCTCATGTTCAGCATTTTTCTGTCTACTGCTATCCAAGATGCTAACGATTCCTCGAGAGAGAAAAGCCCACTCCCATTACAACTGGCCTTTTACGTATTGCTCAGCAAACTTGGATCCGCTGTTCTGCCAGAGACTAGTTGCATAAGATGCAAAAACAAATATACAAAAGTTATCCTCCTTTCTGTGTTCATCATCCTAGATTTGTCTAGATTCATTCCCCATAAGAATGAAATTCAAATTCTGGAGTATTTGGTGACATTATGCCACAATTTTTTGTCTCTGAAGAGAGTAACCTGTAATCATGTGAAAAGACAGATTTTCGAAGTTATAAATTTCTATGCTGCTCTGAGTTTGAGAGAGAAGATGTTAGCATGATATTTTATCCCAAAGCAATCTTCTCAGATTACAAGGACTGTCTCTCTGAAGAGCCTATAAACATCTTTTTTTCATTCACTACAGTTTTAGGCAAATACTTTGAGGACTTCGGAATGCTTTAACCAATATCCAAAAGTATCTAACTAGAATAATCTCTAAAGGAAACCCTTTACAAAATTCAAGAGACAGCTACTCTGAGTTGAAGGAACACCTGGCTCTATTCTTGGCTATAAGAGAATCCTATACAGGTGGAGTTGTCTCCTCCAATGTTTCTGTGCATTGGCTAAAATAGATTTAAGGCTTGGTAGAGCACTGGCTACTGCAGTTGCCCACACAAAAGTTTACTAAGACATGACAAAAGCGGACCTAACTAGGAAACCTAACTGTAACACAAACACCTTACCTAAGCAGAAATTGCAAGTTTGATGATGTCTGGTGTCAGGAGTGCACACTTTTAAAGATGGGAGGAAGAAAGTTTACCATGGATGCAGGATGACTCAGATAAAGGTGAATTGGAAGTATATGGGACAGTATGGCCATAAAAGATGATACAGCAAAAATTAAAATGCATCAGCTGGTTTCATCATGGTTTAAATCAGAGTAGAGTCATGGGGTTGAGCACAGTGGTCCTAGGGAACCATATGGTACTGAGACTGTTCACCCAGCCACCAACACACTATGCCTTAATTGTTCCTTCAGTGAGTATTGGCAGAAGTGTTTTAAGGCTGTGCTTGTGCTCACTAAACCTGGCCAAACCTGCTCCATTTGATTGAGTCTGTGATTATTTCTTAAGAGAAACCTGATACTGCAATCTCTCAACTGCAGCCCTGCTGGCATTGTGGTACTTGAGACCTTGACACAGGCATATCAATAGCACCAGCAGAAGCAGCAAAGAGGAAGACACTGATGAATGACTCCGGTGACCACTAACCAACCCAGACAACAATACACCCAAAAAGACAGATCTAGACCAAACCTCTTCCACAATGACTAACAGCAGAGAAGGCAGGCTGAAAGGCAGAGATGTGTCTGCAGTGCTCAAAATATCCTTGGATGCAACTGTCCAAGGGACTGGCTAGCAAAGAGCATCCCTACGGTCAAGCAAGAAAGAAGTATACATTTTCTTATTTTTCCCTCTCAGTTGCAGCTCAGTGCAAAGTGTCATAATACTCTCTTCTCAGTTTATTCACAAGTACAAATGTTTCTTGTAAGCTGGATCTTGCTGAGATAAAATGCATTGAAAAGATTCCAGAGGAACAGGATAGGAAATACTTAATGGATCACAGCTTAATAGCTTACCCAGGGAATAAACAATGGTAGAGAGAGACTTTGACCCTACCATGTGCTTTCTGCACCTGTGGACATTGCTTAAGGTCTGGTAGGATCTTTCCTACCAGAGTTCTAGACCAGGAGTCTCTGAAATGATCAGTACCTGTTGTTTCCATCAGCTTTATTTTCAGGACTGTAAGGGGAGGGTTGGTACTTGGAGACAAGCACTGACTGAAAGCTTGACTGAAAGTCTTCTACCATGTCAGTTAAAAAGGCTTTTCTTAGGTCTCAAGGAAGACGAGGCCATGTAATACCTATTTTTGATACAGCCTAAGAAGATCCATTCAGCATACTGCTGCTGTGACATGACTGCCAGTTAAAGTAATGAGTATTCACACTCACAAAAGTTAAGGCTGTTGAAATCTTAATGCATACAATTGTAGCATTAGTGTACACAGAGGTGTTCAGTTTTATTGAACCTGCTGACTTTACCAGAAGACTTTGATTGACAGTTTGACTGCTTTTACATTCTTGCCTTTACAGGGGGCTGGTTCCCAAATGTTAAGAGCAGTACAGGTAGTCATGATCATCTAGTCTGACCTTCTGGACAGCAGAGTCCAGTATAGGCTGAGGAGTTTATCCAGGGATTCTTCCACTGAGCCCCAGCACAGCGGTTTACTGGACACACGGTCTTAAAGATTTCTCAAGGGATGAGGAGTTGGTGACTCCCCCTCCTCCTACTGGTTCATACCACAAGGTTAAAATGTCACAGCTCGTTTCCAATTTGAATGTATAGGTCTTCACTTCAGCCTGAGAAATATAAAGAGTGGTTTACACATCTGCATATAAAGACAAACCAATAAGCAAACAACAGACTTTGAGGCAGGATGGAGACAAAGTCAGCCTATTTAAAGCTGTTGTGAATTATTTAAGTTGTGACTTTTGCTTTTGGAAAAGTCAGAGGATGGTAAGAGCTTCTATACTTGGGGGAGGAGGGCAGGGGTTGCGGAGATTTGGAATATAAAGAATAATGTCATGGGTGATGGATGGTCTGTTATTGGACAAGATGACTGGGTCAATAGTCAATGACTCCTCATAAAATGGTTGAGGGATAGGCTTGAGAAAGCCCAGGTGGCCACAGGCAATCTGCCCAAGGCCATGATGAACATGAAGACAAGTATCCAGAGTTTATTTATGGGAAAAGACTTAGGACAACTGGTTGAAATTGAAGGGGATGCAAACACACCATGGAAAAAGGAAGACTATGACATTTCATGTGTAAAAGGAAGAAGAAGGTAGTCCCAGGTATTTAAAACCAGCTCTGGAGTGTCCGGAGATAGGTCATTTGTTTTGTATCCAGCCACTTCCACTTGAAACATGCTTGAGACTGTGAGGTACTTCTGTGTGTTATTATCACTATTAAAAGAGACATAGACAAAACCCCTAAATATTTAGAAGCTTTTTCTGAAGGTCACAGGACCACATGAACACAGAAGAATGTAAACCCAGTGTCTTTTCGGCTTAGCATTTTAGTTACAGTTTCTACAGTATTACTCTGTTCTAAGATGTCTCTACTATCACTTTGATCATCAGAAAGTCTGTGGGGGAAGCCAGTATCATTCAGCCCAAGGGTTTTGTGCAGATCTTTAATCCTTTCATGACAAGCCATTTTCAAAACTTCTGTTGTGTAGATGAAATAAAGATGACCTCTATCCTTTACTTTTCTCCATTCAAGGTCAACAGCAGTTCTGTGATCTACTGACAATGGCACATGATGCCTATGGAGGATATCCCATTGCTGTCAATGATTAATAGTTGCATTTCACTCTCCTCAGGGCCATAACTCACTCAAACCTTCAGCATCTGAGAATGATGGAACATCCCTGGAACAGATAAATCCATAAATCCTTCCAAGCCAACAAAAACATTGCCAGCTTTCTAGGAGTTTCTTCACAAGTCAGGCTATAGTTTTCAGATTAATATGTGCATGTAACACAAGAGGGGGGAAACCAGATCACCAATAGGAGAAATCAGAGAGGTAATTAAGGCTGGTTATCATCACTTTCTATACTGTGTTCACTGTTGTTCACTTTGCAGGAAGAAAATGTCAGACAGGCAGACATGACTTATTGTCCACAGTATCTGCATCTGCAGCAGTCATTTCATTTGCAGTTGTGCTGGGAAATGCATTCTGAAGCACACGACTTATCCCAAAAGCAGCTGTATAATAACATCACGAACCAACCTTCAAAAGGACTGCCTGTGGGAGTAGTGTATCAGTCACGTCATTCGGAGATATATCTGCTGATTTTAGCCACCAAAAGTTTTTATTTCTGATAGCTCTGTAGAACAAATACATGTATCAGAGACAGCTGGACTATGTTTAGGCTAGTTCATCGTCTACAAATGGCTCAGCCACTAAAAGCTCCGCCTTCCTGGCTGGCCAGAGCTCAAAATTTACCGCTACAGAGAGACGGAGTCTTGCCCCCATCCTGGTAACATGGGGGGCCAGCCCTGCTGCCTGGGGCTGTGGTTAGTCCAGCTCACAGGTCCATCAGAGATGTCAGCCCTAGGGAAAGGGAGAGCAGCTGTCACTCCGCTCTGACTGCACGCTGGAGCTGGCGAGAGGAGGAAGGGCAACCCTCCTTGAGCTGCCTCTGCAATCACTGTCTAAACTAGATGCTGGAGCTAGGTGGTATGGAAACCTCTCCTGGGGAGCCAGGCAGTCTGTTTGTGTAGGTTGTCAAATACACTCAATTTTTTTGTAAACAAAACAGAAGGCATGTGAGATTGTCAAAATGCTAACTGTAGGAACTCTCAGCTACACACCGTAAAGTTCTGCTTTGAAGTTTAACAGAACTTTTCTGGACTCATAACAGAAAAGTCTTCTGTAGTTCTCAGAAGCTTTTCTCAGAAGGTTTATTAAAAAAAAAAAATATTAAAATGAAGTAGTTTTATTTGCATCTTTTATTTTTAATAAGAGTGTTCACAGGTTCAAGAAAAAAAATAGCCTTTTCAGCTATCCATTTTCAAAAGCAGAACTTAGGAAGCTCTTTTTTACTGCTTGTTTTTTCAGTGGAAACCTTTAAAATTTTAATGGAATAAAATATTATTTCCTACATATTTTTCTTACACGTTGCGTAATTTCACTTTTCATTTTGGAGGAAAAAGATCTACAATTTTCTGAGTTGTTCTACCTATAGATATTTAGAATTAGCAATGGCCTAATTAAGAAAAGCTTGAATATTTCTTTGAATAGTTAGTCTCTGCAAAGTTTTGGTGCTTATCCAAATCTGACTGAACAGCAGTGAATTTTCCATAGCTTCTGAGGATGCAAAATAGCAAAATGCAAAAAACCCACAGAAAAGGCTGTTCTGCTTCCATTCCTAGCCTGCTCTACACCAAAAGAAAGAACCTCATATTACCCCTGTGCTGGAGTAGAGAAAATACTGAATTTTTAGAGAATTGAGTGGGTTAACCCATCCTTGGAAGCAATATTGGATTTCATATCTCTGAGTCCTCATGGCAGGTTGCTTCCACCTGTGACTATCTATCATCTCAAGTGTAGTTGCCATTACGTATATGATAGATACATGTATCAGGAACATCCTATGTTGACTGACTGTCCTGGTTTTGGCTGGGATAGAGTTAATTTTCTTCCTAGGAGCTGGTAGAGTGCTGAATTTTGGATTTAGGATGAGAATAACGTTGATAACACACCGATGTTTTAGTTGTTGCTAAGCAGTGCTTACACTGGTCAAGGACTTGTCAGCTTCCCATGCCCTGCCAGCGAGAAGCTGGGAGGGGGCACAGCCAGGACAGCTGACCCAAACTGGCCAAAGGGATATTCCATACCATGTGACGTCATGCTCAGTATATAAACAAGGGGGAGCTGGCCTGGGGGTGGTGACTGCTGCTCAAGGAACTGGCTGGGTGTTGTTTGGCAGGTGGTGAGCAATTGCATTGTGCATCACTTATTTTGCATATTCTTTTATCATTATTATTATTATTATTTTCCCTTCCCTTTCTGTCCTATTAAACTGTCTTTATCTCAACCCATAAATTTTACTTTTTTTTTATTTTTCCCCTGATTCTCTCCTCCATCCCACTGCGGGGGGAGGAGGGGAGTGAACGAATGGCTGTGTGGTGTTTAGCTGCCTGCCAGGTTAAACCATAACACTGACGAAACTGTGTCCTAAGTATGTATTCATCTACCTGTGCTCAGTAAAATAATGGTTACCATAAAAGGTATCTCAAAATAGTGGGATGAGAAGAGAGAGCATAAGCATAAACAGGCAGCCAAATCATAAAACACAGTCCCAAATGATTTATCTAGCAGAAACATTTAAACAAAAAAAATCTCTGCACAGAAAAGTCAAAAGTCATAGCTCTCATAATTACAGTAGTTAGCAAAAAGTCTCACAAAACCTCCAGCATGATAATTCTGAATAGAAAATAAAGCTGAAGAAATCTCAGTCTGGTCATGGATTAAATCACAAGTGGAAAAAGAGGATCCAGTCCTGACAAGTGGTCTGTTATGACTTAGCTCTACTCAGCTCTTGATTTGTACAAAAATCCATAGGGGAAAAAAATGAAAAGAAATAAAGATTGCATTAAGCAAAGTTACATGTAATTCATATTTGGGAATGGAAAGGGGGAGGAAAGATAAAGAATTTTTTTTCCCCAAAATTTCCTCTGCCTTCATGTACCTTTTTATGTGTTCACGTCACCCTTTTCATATTGTATCTTCCATCTTCATTCCCCTGCCTTTAGCTAAATGTTGTGCAGCTCTCTGCCTTTTTGAACTGTCATTAAAACAACGTGTAAGAGACAGCACTGCAGATAAACAGCAATGCGTGTCACCTGGTAAGTTGTACTGTCACTGCAAGGAAAAAGACAAAGCATCATGCACTCAGAATTGAGCAAAACATCTGAAAGTGTAAGAGGGGCTTATTGTTTCACCTAAGTGCAAACCTTAACAGGGAAGGTGCAGCTGGGATGGAACAAGTGTGGTATCTATTGCTAGTGTCGGAGAATGACTGAAAAATGTGATGGCTCCCAGGACACAAACCTCAGCCGGAGGTTTTTGGCTCCTGCAGCTGCGGCTGCATAAGGCAGAGCCGTTTGGTTTCTGTCTGGCAGAGGGATTCATTACTCACACCAAATCATCCCCTCCCTGAGGGAGCTTGTGTAAAGTGCACAGGTATTTTTCATTAGTTGACGTCTCTAGGACCATGTGTTCAAAGCTCTTACAGGCACTAACACTAGGTGCATCTAGCGAAACCTTGGTATTCTGACGGCAAAGCTGGTCAGATACCTCAAATGAAACACATTTTTATTGTTAAAATAAGGGTTTCTGCTAGATCCAGTTTTTTCTTGTCTCTTGTCAGGAAAATTAAAATGAAAGCTATAGCTGTGGGGAGCCACAGTGCTCTTCCTCTCCCTGGCACCTGTGAGGGGTGCTCTGCTTCCAGCCATTGCTCTGCTCCTCTACCAAGTTTTCTGCTCTTTTCCCACTCCCCCACAGTCAGCCGCCCCTTCTCCTTGTACACCCCAACCATCCCTTCGCCACTGCAGGGGCTGAAAGCAGGGACAATATGCGGGGAAGGAAGACCGCTGTGGTGAGGGGAGAGAGAGCAAAGTGAATATGATGAATTTAGTGAGCTTTTCTTCCAGCAGGAGAATAACTCCCCAAGTGGCATGATGTATGGTGGGGATGGGGCTGTCACTCCCAAAGCTGTAACATCCACAAAAAGACTGATAGCAACATTTCCATGTTTCCAAATGAAATACTTCTAAAGTTTTCTTTCCATAAACAAACAAAACAACTGTTATGGAGAATTTTCAGCCCGATTCTTGACAGAAACAGATGTTGCAATATTGGAATTTCCCATGGGACAGATATTCCAGGGTTTGTTCCATTTTAAACAAGGCTAGAAAATAAAACTGAGTTGATATATGGTTTGCTTCTTCATAACCGTTGCAGAGGCAGGTAGTTGGAGGGTGTGCTAGACAGATGTTGCACGCTGCTGCAATGACTGTGAGACCAACTAGTGTGGATTTTTTTTTTTTTTAATTAGTTTTTAAATCTGCTCCTTGTTCAATGTAAGGAGCAATCAATTTCTTTGTGGTTCTGTCCCATTATATGGCAGATTAAGGTTTGCTTTGGGTAAACTGAGGCACTAGCTTCAAAATTTCCCCAAGATAACATCTCTTGTTTGGGAACTAGTAAATGTGACCTGATTTGAAATGCAGCCTGCAGCTCTTTTGAGTATATGCCTCCCTGTCATCAACCTTATCCAAGGTTAAGCAGAAGAGATGAAAATGACAGAAGCCAGGAAAACACTTGCAGATCGTGTCCTCAGGGATTCTCTCTAAGTAGGAAGAAGGACTCTGTTTCTATGGCTTTTCCTGGACTCACTTTGCTACCCTAAAAACATGGAAAATTTCTGGACTAGAATCACTTAAAGAGGGATAGAAAACAGGTTTTAACCTAGTGCAGACGTATACAGTTTCACTAATTTAGGAAGCTCAGTCAGCGTGTTAATCCAGTCTTAACTGGGGAGGTATGGGAACCAGCAAACTGTCAGGAGGTGGGTCCCCATGACTAGCAAAGCTGGAAACATCTCAGCACCATGCAGCTGTAAGGTCACAGCTTGGCCACCTTGAGCTAGAGTGCGATCGTAAGTTCATAGTAAATGCAGGTTCCCAAATGTTTCGTCAAAGCCCTGGCCTTGTTACTGTGACCAGCCACATCCAAGGGGGGCCAAGAAAGAAGAAAGAAGAAAATTGTCTATAGCACAATCCCACATACACACAGTGAAAGCAGTGAGACAGCAAAAAGTCTTACTAGGACTTTGCTCAATACTGCCTTTGATTGCTAGTTGAACAACAGCTAGTGACTCTAAATGGACAGCAGTGAAATAGCAAGGAACGGAGAAATGTGATCGGCCATCGCCACTACAAGGTTGTATGGATTTGGACAGGAAGGTGTAGGACTTTGCCAGTTAGGCACCACTGGAAAAAACACACGTTACAATTCCACGTTGCAGCAACTTAAACCTTACCACTATGTGTGCTAATCAGGCAAAGAAGCAGCTCTGCTTGCCTGCTTCTCTGTGCTACTCTTTGTCGTCTTTGGGTTTTTCAAGAAAGACCAGACAGCTTTGATTCCATTCACCTGTAACCTCTAGTTCAGCACCTCAGTGAGCACCTAAAGCTTTGCCTACAGTACAGCTAGCAACAAGAGCAAGATTTATATACTTACAAACTAAGTGTGCTAAGGAAAAGGGAATTTTTTTTTGTTGTTTGGAGATGCAAAGGCCAAATTCAAAAAGCCTTATACTTCCTAGATACAATGTGTCCTTTAAAGGTGTTAATCTGAAGGTTAAAATCACTTTTTCTGGAGTAAAGCTACATCATTATTATTATTATTTCCTCCTATAAAGTCAAAATATCAACTAAATTTTGCAGGAAGTTTTATGTCAGTGTGCAACTCCCAGGAATATGCCACCTCTGCCCTCCAAAGTGCTATTCCTTTCACTCCACTTGGATAATCAGCATGTTCATAAACCCCAATGAAACCAGTTACAAACACCTGTGTTACCACACAATGAAATACAAAGAAAATTCTAGGAGAAAACCCAAATGGAAGCTGCTTAAGAACAACTAAATAAAAGGATTTACTCTGAAAAATACTCCAGCTCTGGCATAATTAGCTAATTAAACCACAGCCAATATAATTATCTACCATGAGAGAGCCTAGATGGGGAAAACAAAGAGAAAAGGTGAAACAAACAACAATATTATGTTTTAGTGGGGGGAAAAAAAAAAAAACAACAGCTAAAACCTCATATGCTTCCATTAGGCAGAGTTTGTACAGCACAAGGTCTCGCCACCTCTTCATCCCACTCCAACCTGGTGTTGTACAAAGGTGCAGTACTGAGCCCTGAAATGGGACTGTTGCAGTCCCTCATGCTTTTGTTAACACTATTCACAGGCGTGAATCCTGCTCCCAGTGTTTATTTCATGCTTCCCCTTGCAAACAGTCCTTCACCTCATAAAAGGCGTTAGTGTCCCCGGAGAAAGAAAATAGAATTTAAACTACTAGCCATACATATAGCCTCGTGTCTTCGATGTGGCTCATCTTCCTAAGCAAATCATACAAGAGCCAAGCGTCTATCAGAGGTACTTCTGCACTGTTTTTCTAGCAGAGAGATTGCAGCATCGCTAGTGCCACTGAGGGTGCAGGAGGTTTGTCTGACACTACCCAGAGAAGATGGGGCTGTCACTGCCCTCTGCTCAGCCAGCACCCTGTGACAGCAGCCACCCCAGGCGCTACAAGGCCCTGGACGGGAGGAGCCAGGTTCTGAAGGAGACTCCTTCCATGATGGCCGTTCCTCCTTCCGCCTGCTCAGAGAGCGAGGCACTGTCACGTCATTGACTGAAACAGCAACCAGAGAAGGCCGCAAGGATCAAGGGGTGGAGGAGAGAAGCAGGGATCCTCCTGGCTCTATTGCCTGCTCAGCTAACGTGAACATCTGGCTCCCTTTTAGGGAAGGGGAAGAGGCACAGAGAGACAGGATGGTTTCAAGCCAATTACCTTCATTTCTCCTCCCCTCTCCCATTGCCCAATCTTGGCAGCGCTGTCAAATTCCTCCCCATGGCATTCCCAGGCCATGAACCTCTGCACACAGCAGAGAGAAGAGCAGGCACCAGGCTAGTGACCCATACTTTTCCCAGCGTAACCAAGCTGAAATTCTGCCTCTACATACTCAAATTAGCAAGATTCAAGTTCACGTGGATGCTGCCATTCCAACTCTGCAGTACAACATGCGGGGAGGCTCAGCGATCACTGCTGTGTATCTTTCTCATTCTGCAGCAGCCTTCTGGAGACGAGACGCAGGCGTCCCCCACCCTCCCAGCACCGGCAGAAGGACTGATTCATCAAGCCTGACTCTCTAAGGCAATCTGCCAGACAACAGAGCTACTGGTGGGGTGCCTTGATGCTGTCAGCTGCCCATATGTCTATCGGGCAGCTACTGCCTGTGCCATGCCCACTCTGAGAAAAATTCAGAGCACAGTTTGGGATATCTACATAAGAACCAATTCCACAATTCAAGCCGATTAAATAAACAAATAGATAATTTAAAAAAAAAAAGTTTTGAGTTGAGCAAACAGCTCTTTTATTTGTTTTCTTGTCAAAATGAAGTAAATTATGAGGTAATAAATATATTACAAAATTTAAACCTAGGCAAATTCAAAGTGATGCAGGGGGAAGGGGAGGGAGGACAGATGGGCAAATTCAGCACAAATTCACACCTCGTGCTGGCTGTCTCAAACTGTTCATCTCTGCAAATAAACTAATCTGTAAACCATGAGCAGCTGAACAGAAGGAGGTTATGGTATAGCCTTACCTTGCTGTCTACATGGATTTTTCAGCCACCTTAAAGCACAGCTGTAGCCTTTAGTGGATGAGCTCTTTCCCATCCGAGGATGCCAGGCTAGGTATCTCTCTCTCTTGCCCAGCATCAGTGCATCCCTCTCTGTTTCTGTGGCACACAGGTGATTTTGCTTCCACTCTACAGTGCCCTTCGACAAAAGCTGAAGCCAATTCCCATTTCCTTTCTGGGCAGCATCACTTTGTGGGATTCTTGTCAAATGCTCTGGGACCTGATATGATCGCGCTGTGACTCTGAGACATCAGCAGGGCTGTGGCAATAGGGCAGATCAGCCTGCTGGCTGGGCTGCTTTTTCTCTGCTATGAAAATCAGAACATTTCATTTTAAACATAGAAATTTCTCAATGGCATTATAGTTTCAAGGTTTCTTTAGATTGCAGTACTATCCTGTTATCCCCAGCTAGGACTGGATTACCTTTGTGTTTGGCCCTATTACAGATTATCATGGGTTACAGGGTACATGTCTGTACTGCCCTCATATTAGACTGTAAAACAAGACACGTTTGAGGGAAAAGGGTAATATGACAATGAAGTAACCCATATCATGTTTTCAAAGATATCTATTACCTCACATTTTCTTTCCTTACCATTGAAAATTTGAGCTCCATTTCTCCTGTGCCCTTTTAAGAACAAAGAAAGGATAAATGACTTCCTTGTAGTACAAGCCTTCATTGAAAACCTACAAGTCCAACACTCAAAAAATTACATGGAGCATGAATCTGGTTTCTGCCTCAAGTTTTAAGTTCCTCAGCTTGTCTGAAATCCTCCTCTTTCATCCTTCCCTGACCAGAGCACTAACACCAAGACTACTCACCATCAACATCTCAATTAAAGCCTCAAAATAGGTTTAAATGATAAACAAATGTTACATTCACCTTGTAATGGATCACCTGAAAAGAATGATTTTTGGTCACTCTGAGGGCATATATTTTGCTCAGAAAATCTGCCTATTATAGGCAAATCCAAAAATAACCAGGCTTGTAAGAGCCAAAGCTAATGAAGACTTTATAATATAATTTATTTAGTCCAGTGTATTCTTCTTTTTTATTTTTCCAGTGCTGTGTCTTTTTCAGTTCTATATTTTTTCAAATGATGAGTCTTAAGTCATTTCTCTAAAGAAACAAGCTGTATCATTGCTATCATATGTTAGGATTAACCAGTGCAATCATTGTACAAAAAAGTACAGTTTTTCTGAAAATAACCTGAGCATACAAGCAGAAAACCTGGTATGAAAGAGAGAGGGTATAATAGGAAATTCAGAACAAGCAATCAGATAGGTGAGTCTGCAGCTACGTCAGTGAAATAAGGCACTAGGTTTTAATTGTATTTGTAACTTTGAGTTATTCTCCCCCCTGCCATCCTCCTTGTCCTGTCTCATGTATTTGATAGATAAAATAGTCCTACATAAAAAATTAAACATCATAATAAAGAATGCCCACAGTCAGAACTCAACTGGTCAGCGCTGAGAGACAAGGAGTATTAGGAACCTGCTGCAGGAGGAGAAGGTGCCTTCCTCCAAGTACTTCCTACCAAAAATCTAAAACAAAGACAACTTTGAAATGGGTAAAAAGGCTTCCTGTGACTTCGCGGGGGGGCTGTACTGGGTAGGGTGTCAGATGGCTGGGGAGGCAGGAGCTGTCAAGGCACCCTGTTTCACCTACCCACAGCCTGGAGCCTGCGCGTGAGCAAGTGGGAGCTAAGTTAAGCAGAATGATCTCAAACTGGCAAGGCAAATTTTAGGAACTCAGTATGTTTTAGGAATACAATATGCTTTTAAGCTTTTCTTTTTTATTTATAACTCTCTTGCAAAACACCTGTGGATAAAAATAAATCATCCTCTCCTTCAAGCAGGTAGTTTTCAGCCACTACTTCTACTATATAGTCACCACTCTTGCAGGAGATTTCTTAGCAGTCTGGGGATTACCTGGGTTGCTGGTTTCCCAGTTAAAATGAAGCATGAAGTGAGGGGAGGGAGGAAGTTCTCAGATACAGATTTAGAAAGGCTAGGAATAGTTGTCATGCTCTGTGGTCACTGATACTTTTTCCATGTCTCCTAAAAGGACCCAGGTGCCAGTAGCTGTGACCCAAAATAAGGAAGGGATTAGAGTGGATCTCTGACACCATCTGGAACTCAACGGATCAGCACTGGAGAGACAAGGAGTATTGGGAACCTGCTGCAGGCACCACCTGAAGAAGTGAAAACTCAGACATCAAGTGGAGCATCTTGGGTGCTTAAATGTGTATTACATATACAAACTATGGAGGAAATCAAGCCTCATTGTTTTCATTATTCCTTTAAGGAGATGACACAACACTGTTGTAGAGGTACATGCTTACAGCGAAGCCCTGATCTGAGTTTGATACTATTGAAGGTGCCTTTCCCAAGTCAAACAGATTTATAACCTATATTTAACAAGAGTAACAACACCAAGAATGCTATATTTTCTCCACAAATCATGACATTATGAGGGAAAATTTTCAGATTTGAAATATGAGGAAGGACTTTATTAGGAATACATTGAAAGCTAAATCAGTACTACTCCCAGCTCTGATTCTGTAGGCATGTTGTTTCTTCCACTGGCTTACCAAATTACCTTGAGCAAACTATTTAACTTCCTTCTTCCTCCATCTGCCTCTCTAGAAAATAATGGTAAACCCTAAAATGCAAGATTTTCAGGCTGAACCAAAGCCCATCAAAGTCAATGGTGGCTACTCATTTCTGAGGGCTTTGAGTCAAGCCTTCAGTCAAGCATTTGATCAGTTAATATTTGTAACTATCAGTGCTATTGTTACTTTGCATGACTACGAATGACATGGGAGGTTGTTACTGTTAAGCAGTCAGCAAGTGGCAACAGGTTTTTTTGCACAGAGCAGCACATGAACTGCTATAAATCTGCCCTGGATTTGAAATAGGAAATACAGTTGTAATTGTGCAGCTGTGTGCTGGCTTCTTAATATTCAGGAACAGTGTGAATCTGAGTATGTTAAAACTTTTCATTTAGACACCAAATTGTTGACTCACCTGAAGCTTAATCAAAATCTTACTTCAATAGTTCATTTTGGCATCAGATGTGTAGCTTGTTATTGCAATGACGGGTGGGGACAGCTCCTGGCATTTGGGTTCAGAGCAGCTGAGAGAGAGGATGTGGCAAATGTTATGGGCAAGCATTAGCTCATCCTGAATACCCCTCAAGTAAAAATGCTGAGCCTTGGATGAGCTAAATAGACAATTAGTAGCACAGATAAAATGGGTGTACTGCTGTCTTATGCTGAAAGTCGATTCTGGTTTCCTTTCTGCCCTGTGCAACACCGTTGGCTGTGGTGGGGTTACTTCCCAGCAGCACAACAGGGGCTGAGACGAGAATCAGGCTCTTTGCCTTTGTATTCAGCTCCTGAGGCAGAGCTTGGGGGTAGAGCTGTAGCATACAACCTCTCCACATACCTCACTAAATGTTATTTGACAGTTGTTAAACTTTGGAGGAAATGGGAATGCCTCCAAGCCAGAGAGAGGTGCTGTCCTGCCCTTCTCTGCTCTGCTGGGGCACTGTGGCTTAGGCAGCAGTAATGCAAATGCCCTCTCACATGCCCTCACATACTTATCACATACTCACATAAAAGGACATACCTCCTGTAGAGATAAGTGGCCATTATCAAGCAAAAAAATATTGTTCTGGGTAGTGATTGCATGGTCTGCCTCTGCTCATGATGAACTGGACTGGCTCTGACCAATGGATTTCTCATCAGTGTCTGTATAAGCCTCAGGTGGATGACAGTTTGTCACAATAATCTAGGACAACTTTAGTGACAATACTAAGATGTACATCTGTTTTCCTTTATTTCTTGTTTATTTTTATTATATTCATATTTATTTCATAATTTATATTTCTATTTTCCACTTCATTATCTGGCAATACATGTAATTTTTGTCATTTTCACCACATTTTCTTTCTTATTTTTCAGATTTCTCATATTGCAAAGGGAAAAAAAAGAAGAAAAAAACAAACACAAGCAAACAAACAAAAAATAACCCTAAAATACCCTTTGTACCTGTGCTTCTCCCATTAAGAGAGACAAAATAAAAAGTCTAGATGAAAATTGTTTCAGCAGAAGCGAATAAAACCCCACAGTCCCAGAATACATGCTTCTGTGAAGCATCTTCTTCATTATGTCCGATCCCTTTCAGCAAGCTTGCACTTGCTGAGGGTCCTCTAGAAGTCAATGTACGCTACTGCTGCAAACCCCTCTCAAATGGCCTGAAGTACCAAATGTCCGTGTCAAACTTTCCTGTGCTCTGCTTATATAAATTTTTCTTCCCTTTGGGACTGTGACTTCACATTTTTATTTTTATACAATTTCTGTCTTAACCTGTCAAATACAAATGATTAATACATGATGATTAATGTCTTCATGTGATGTCCTTCCGCCCAGTGGTTGTTTTATTCAGTGTTTACATACCTAAATTCTTTGACCAAATCAAGGTTTGTATCCTGGATACAATGCAACCAGAATATTTCAACTCATGTGTTGAGGGTGAGGAGGGGTTTTTGCACCAGCTGTGAGCCATGGAAGAAGGTCAGTGCCTAACATGATTGGAGACAAGGGTGGAACTGAAAAAGCGGTAGTAGAGTGGCAAGCATTTACCCATAAGTCTTCATCTGTATGAACCCACTGTCCAAATCATGAGTAAGGATACATGTTCGGGCCTTTCAGAATAAATTAATACTCTGCCTTTTCTAAAATTACCAGAACTTTTTATTTCTAACTTTCCTCAGAGAGAAGATAATGTAATCACGCTTTACTACAACATCAGGATGTTGAGATTATTTGCCCTAACAGCAACAGGGCAGGGCTTCCTCTGTTTTCAGTCTTTAGCTGGTAGACCTCCACACAATAGTCTTTTGTTGCAAGAAGCATTAGCAATCTAGATGATGCATGACCTGGCGTTCAGTGTGGCACTGCTGTTGGAGGGAACATCCTTATATAACTTAGATATCTATTTCTGAAGTTTGCAACACCTTAGTCATAAAGAATTTTCTTACGGACATGCAATTGCCTAGAAGAGAGCATTGGTATATTTATCCCACTATGCTGTAGGAAATTCAAACTCAGTTAATTACTTCCTACCTAGGTTAAAGTAGCCATAAGTGCAAATGTTGAAATTATTTTTTGCTCATAAAATGGAGCTGCACTATTACCTGACTGCCAAACTGCAGCTAATATTTAACTGAGAGGTGACAGCATAGCAGTGGTTGGTGGAGTGATCTCTGTTCAGCCAGTCTGTAAAGCACTTGCAGTAAAAGGAGCTGTGTAAATGTAAATCATTATTATATTGTTTAAGTAATCAAATCCATGGCACCATTGTTTAAAAAGACTGGAGATGTGGAGCCATTTATTCATATTTTAATGCTTAGACTGCCTGCTACATAAAATATATATGGAAAAAATAAGCTTTCAGAGATATATAAAATACTTATTTTTCCAGTGCTGAATTTATAAGCTAGGGAGACTGTAGTGCTACAGTAATTCTTAATTTGTACAGTTGTTTTTATCACTCTTAGTATGAAATACCACAAAATAAAACAGACCTAAATCTCTCATAAATCAATGGCAGTGTTGCACTTCAGATGCACATTTTTAAGTGGCTGCATCATTGCTTTAATTCAAAACACAGCCAGCAGGCTCAGTACGACCTGGGAAGTTCAACAAAACACTTGCAAATTTATTCATCTTTTGAAATAGTGGTGAATTTATATATTACACCAATGCCCGATGGCCAAAACTGAGATTTGGTCCCACATCATGTAGGGTGCTCTACACATAAAAAAGACACAATCTCTGTCCCCAGATACCTTACTTGAATTCAAGTGTTGCAGTTATGTAATGCTCCATCTTAATCATTCATGACTACCCCTGTTGCTGCAGACCACACAATGACTTCAAAGCAACAGTCTCCCTAGTCACTTATGTGGGCTCCTGGTTCCACAATATTTTCTAATGTGTTTATCCCTATGAGGCAAGGCAGTGCTGTCACCCCAGGTTACAGATGGGAAACTGAGGCCCAAAGATATTATTTTCCAGATTTTTATATTTCAGTTCAATCCCTTATTCAAATGAATTAAGTATGCTAGTGCCTAAGTTGCTCTGATCATGAGTCTGATGCTCTTAAACGACTAAAACACTTTTGAAAGGAGAGTCTAGACTGAGAAAAATTTACTCTTAACTTTCCCAGGAGCAGGTAGGATTTCTATGATAGAGCAGGCCTCCTAGTGTTTGCTCCTTTAATCCTGAGTCTAAGGATGGACATTGCTTTGCAGACCTCTGGTCTTCTTCCATCCCTTTCTCTGTTCGACATTGGTTACTCTTCCTGCATGATTTTCCTTCAAATAAGAAGTGATTTTCAGTTGTGCATTTTGTAACAAACTTCTGGTCTTGGCTAAAAGTGATGGGTACAATACACATTTACTGTCATTGGTGTGTGTTTAGGGGTGATTTATTACAGAAAAGGATGAAAGAATGGAAAAGCTGCTGCATTAAAACCCGCATAACTGTCTAAGCATACCCAAAATCACTTTGCTCTAGCCTTTGCAAATTGTACGGTAGTTTTCTAAAAGAACAGCTACAGATAACTTTTCTTCAGTGATCAGCTCACAGTGTCAAAGGAAGTGCCCACCTGAGTGACACTCATGATTACAGAATCACAGAATGGTTGAGCTTATAAAGAACCTCTGGATGTCATTTCGTCCAACCCTCCCGCTCAAGCAGGGCCACCTAGACCCCGTTGCCCAGGACCATGTCCAGATAGCTTTTGAATATCTCCAAGAATGGAGACTCCACCACCTCTCTGGGCCACCTGTGCCAGTGCTTAGTCACCATCACAGTAAAAAAGTATTTCCTGATGCTCACATGGAACCTCCTGTGCACCTTCAGATAGTGCCTCTTGTCCTGGCACTGGGCACCACTGAAAGAAGCCTGACTCTGTCTTCTTACACCCTCCCTTCAGATATTTGTACACATTGGTGAGTTCCCCCCTGAGCTTTCCCTTCTCCAGGATGAACAGTCACAGGTCTCCCAGCCTTTCCTCATATGTGAGGTGCTCCAGTTCCTTGATCATCTTAGTGGATCTTTGCTGGACTCTCTCCAGTACACCCATCTCTCTCTTGTACTGAGGAGCCAGAATTGGACACAGTACTCCAGGTGTGGCCTCACCAGTGCTGAGTAGAGGGGAAGGATCACTTTCCTCAATCTTCTGTCAACTCTTCTCCTAATGCAGCCCAGGATACCATTAGCCTTCTCTATGGCAAGGGCACATTGCTGGCTCATTTTCAATCTCATGTCCACCAGGACCCCCAGGTCCTTTTCTGCAAAGCTTTCTAGCCAGGTGGCCCCAGCATATCTGGTGCATGGGATTATTCCTCCTTAGGGGCAGGACTTGGGATTTCCTTTTGCTGAATCATGGGATTCCTCTCAGCCCATTTCTCCAGGCTGTCGAGGTACCTCTGGATGACAGCATGACACTGGTCTATCAGCCACTCCTAGCAGTTTTGTGTCATCAGCAAAATTGCTGAGGGTACACTCTGCCCCATCATACAGGTCATTAATGAAGTTATTAAATAGGATTGGATGTTAAATAGGTTGTGGACCAGTATTGATTCTTTCAGTATACTGCTAGTTACTGGTCTCCAACTAGACTTCATGCCACTGATCACAACCCTCTTGGCTCAGCCATTTGGCTAGTTTTAAATCCACCTCACTGCTGATCCAGCCCATACTTCATCAGCTTCTCTACAAGGATCTTATGAGAGAGAGAGTGTCAAAAGCCTTAGGGAAGTCAAGGTAGATATCTACTGCTCTTGCCTTGCCTACCAACCTAGTTATTTCATTGTAAAAGGTTATCAGGTTTGTCAAGCATGACTTTGTGAATCCATGCTAATGAATCCCAATCACCTTCTTGTCCATCACATTCCTGGAAATGGTTCCCAGGATTAGTTGCTCCATCACTTTCCCAGGGATTGAGGTGAGGCTGACTGGCCTGTAGTTCCCTGGGTCCTCTTTCTTGTCTGCTTTGAAGATAGGAGTGATATTTGGTTTCCTCCAGTCCTCAGGTATCTTTCCCAAGTGCCATGATTATTCAAAGTTAATGGCCTCGCCCTGAAACCAAACCAGATCCCTCAGCACTCGTGGGTGCATCCCATCAGTGCCCATGTATATCCAGTTTGCTGGATCTGAGCAGCATGAACCATGGCTACATGTGCCAGCCAAGGAACCTTATTATGTGACAATAGTTTAAAAAATTTCTTGCAGTTCTCAGAGAAATTTTAATTTCCACTTTAAAAGGGCCTGCTCTCATAATCTGTGTATATGAACAGAAGATATAGATAGCAATTTATTATCTTCTCTCTGTGGCACCTGCTGGCCATGATGTGGCTTCATAATGTTAGCAACAATCTCCATTTTCTCCATCCAGGGTAGCATGGGTTTGAATCGCACAAAGATAAATTGGACAGTTAAGGAGAGTGAAGAGGAAAGAAAAGTTAGAATGAATAAGCAACATAAATCAGAAAAGGGAAAAAATACAAAACAAGAAAAGCAAATAAAATTAAAAAAAAAAAAAGGCAAACCAAGCTTTCCTCTCACG
>NW_008795857.1:1357315-1373569 GCF_000699145.1 Aptenodytes forsteri | reverse complement strand
GAATGCCTCCAAGCCAGAGAGAGGTGCTGTCCTGCCCTTCTCTGCTCTGCTGGGGCACTGTGGCTTAGGCAGCAGTAATGCAAATGCCCTCTCACATGCCCTCACATACTTATCACATACTCACATAAAAGGACATACCTCCTGTAGAGATAAGTGGCCATTATCAAGCAAAAAAATATTGTTCTGGGTAGTGATTGCATGGTCTGCCTCTGCTCATGATGAACTGGACTGGCTCTGACCAATGGATTTCTCATCAGTGTCTGTATAAGCCTCAGGTGGATGACAGTTTGTCACAATAATCTAGGACAACTTTAGTGACAATACTAAGATGTACATCTGTTTTCCTTTATTTCTTGTTTATTTTTATTATATTCATATTTATTTCATAATTTATATTTCTATTTTCCACTTCATTATCTGGCAATACATGTAATTTTTGTCATTTTCACCACATTTTCTTTCTTATTTTTCAGATTTCTCATATTGCAAAGGGAAAAAAAAGAAGAAAAAAACAAACACAAGCAAACAAACAAAAAATAACCCTAAAATACCCTTTGTACCTGTGCTTCTCCCATTAAGAGAGACAAAATAAAAAGTCTAGATGAAAATTGTTTCAGCAGAAGCGAATAAAACCCCACAGTCCCAGAATACATGCTTCTGTGAAGCATCTTCTTCATTATGTCCGATCCCTTTCAGCAAGCTTGCACTTGCTGAGGGTCCTCTAGAAGTCAATGTACGCTACTGCTGCAAACCCCTCTCAAATGGCCTGAAGTACCAAATGTCCGTGTCAAACTTTCCTGTGCTCTGCTTATATAAATTTTTCTTCCCTTTGGGACTGTGACTTCACATTTTTATTTTTATACAATTTCTGTCTTAACCTGTCAAATACAAATGATTAATACATGATGATTAATGTCTTCATGTGATGTCCTTCCGCCCAGTGGTTGTTTTATTCAGTGTTTACATACCTAAATTCTTTGACCAAATCAAGGTTTGTATCCTGGATACAATGCAACCAGAATATTTCAACTCATGTGTTGAGGGTGAGGAGGGGTTTTTGCACCAGCTGTGAGCCATGGAAGAAGGTCAGTGCCTAACATGATTGGAGACAAGGGTGGAACTGAAAAAGCGGTAGTAGAGTGGCAAGCATTTACCCATAAGTCTTCATCTGTATGAACCCACTGTCCAAATCATGAGTAAGGATACATGTTCGGGCCTTTCAGAATAAATTAATACTCTGCCTTTTCTAAAATTACCAGAACTTTTTATTTCTAACTTTCCTCAGAGAGAAGATAATGTAATCACGCTTTACTACAACATCAGGATGTTGAGATTATTTGCCCTAACAGCAACAGGGCAGGGCTTCCTCTGTTTTCAGTCTTTAGCTGGTAGACCTCCACACAATAGTCTTTTGTTGCAAGAAGCATTAGCAATCTAGATGATGCATGACCTGGCGTTCAGTGTGGCACTGCTGTTGGAGGGAACATCCTTATATAACTTAGATATCTATTTCTGAAGTTTGCAACACCTTAGTCATAAAGAATTTTCTTACGGACATGCAATTGCCTAGAAGAGAGCATTGGTATATTTATCCCACTATGCTGTAGGAAATTCAAACTCAGTTAATTACTTCCTACCTAGGTTAAAGTAGCCATAAGTGCAAATGTTGAAATTATTTTTTGCTCATAAAATGGAGCTGCACTATTACCTGACTGCCAAACTGCAGCTAATATTTAACTGAGAGGTGACAGCATAGCAGTGGTTGGTGGAGTGATCTCTGTTCAGCCAGTCTGTAAAGCACTTGCAGTAAAAGGAGCTGTGTAAATGTAAATCATTATTATATTGTTTAAGTAATCAAATCCATGGCACCATTGTTTAAAAAGACTGGAGATGTGGAGCCATTTATTCATATTTTAATGCTTAGACTGCCTGCTACATAAAATATATATGGAAAAAATAAGCTTTCAGAGATATATAAAATACTTATTTTTCCAGTGCTGAATTTATAAGCTAGGGAGACTGTAGTGCTACAGTAATTCTTAATTTGTACAGTTGTTTTTATCACTCTTAGTATGAAATACCACAAAATAAAACAGACCTAAATCTCTCATAAATCAATGGCAGTGTTGCACTTCAGATGCACATTTTTAAGTGGCTGCATCATTGCTTTAATTCAAAACACAGCCAGCAGGCTCAGTACGACCTGGGAAGTTCAACAAAACACTTGCAAATTTATTCATCTTTTGAAATAGTGGTGAATTTATATATTACACCAATGCCCGATGGCCAAAACTGAGATTTGGTCCCACATCATGTAGGGTGCTCTACACATAAAAAAGACACAATCTCTGTCCCCAGATACCTTACTTGAATTCAAGTGTTGCAGTTATGTAATGCTCCATCTTAATCATTCATGACTACCCCTGTTGCTGCAGACCACACAATGACTTCAAAGCAACAGTCTCCCTAGTCACTTATGTGGGCTCCTGGTTCCACAATATTTTCTAATGTGTTTATCCCTATGAGGCAAGGCAGTGCTGTCACCCCAGGTTACAGATGGGAAACTGAGGCCCAAAGATATTATTTTCCAGATTTTTATATTTCAGTTCAATCCCTTATTCAAATGAATTAAGTATGCTAGTGCCTAAGTTGCTCTGATCATGAGTCTGATGCTCTTAAACGACTAAAACACTTTTGAAAGGAGAGTCTAGACTGAGAAAAATTTACTCTTAACTTTCCCAGGAGCAGGTAGGATTTCTATGATAGAACAGGTCTCCTAGTGTTTGCTCCTTTAATCCTGAGTCTAAGGATGGACATTGCTTTGCAGACCTCTGGTCTTCTTCCATCCCTTTCTCTGTTCGACATTGGTTACTCTTCCTGCATGATTTTCCTTCAAATAAGAAGTGATTTTCAGTTGTGCATTTTGTAACAAACTTCTGGTCTTGGCTAAAAGTGATGGGTACAATACACATTTACTGTCATTGGTGTGTGTTTAGGGGTGATTTATTACAGAAAAGGATGAAAGAATGGAAAAGCTGCTGCATTAAAACCCGCATAACTGTCTAAGCATACCCAAAATCACTTTGCTCTAGCCTTTGCAAATTGTACGGTAGTTTTCTAAAAGAACAGCTACAGATAACTTTTCTTCAGTGATCAGCTCACAGTGTCAAAGGAAGTGCCCACCTGAGTGACACTCATGATTACAGAATCACAGAATGGTTGAGCTTATAAAGAACCTCTGGATGTCATTTCGTCCAACCCTCCCGCTCAAGCAGGGCCACCTAGACCCCGTTGCCCAGGACCATGTCCAGATAGCTTTTGAATATCTCCAAGAATGGAGACTCCACCACCTCTCTGGGCCACCTGTGCCAGTGCTTAGTCACCATCACAGTAAAAAAGTATTTCCTGATGCTCACATGGAACCTCCTGTGCACCTTCAGATCTTGTCCCTTGTCCTGGCACTGGGCACCACTGAAAGAAGCCTGACTCTTACACCCTCCCTTCAGATATTTGTACACATTGGTGAGTTCCCCCCTGAGCTTTCCCTTCTCCAGGATGAACAGTCACAGGTCTCCCAGCCTTTCCTCATATGTGAGGTGCTCCAGTTCCTTGATCATCTTAGTGGATCTTTGCTGGACTCTCTCCAGTACACCCATCTCTCTCTTGTACTGAGGAGCCAGAATTGGACACAGTACTCCAGGTGTGGCCTCACCAGTGCTGAGTAGAGGGGAAGGATCACTTTCCTCAATCTTCTGTCAACTCTTCTCCTAATGCAGCCCAGGATACCATTAGCCTTCTCTATGGCAAGGGCACATTGCTGGCTCATTTTCAATCTCATGTCCACCAGGACCCCCAGGTCCTTTTCTGCAAAGCTTTCTAGCCAGGTGGCCCCAGCATATCTGGTGCATGGGATTATTCCTCCTTAGGGGCAGGACTTGGGATTTCCTTTTGCTGAATCATGGGATTCCTCTCAGCCCATTTCTCCAGGCTGTCGAGGTACCTCTGGATGACAGCATGACACTGGTCTATCAGCCACTCCTAGCAGTTTTGTGTCATCAGCAAAATTGCTGAGGGTACACTCTGCCCCATCATACAGGTCATTAATGAAGTTATTAAATAGGATTGGATGTTAAATAGGTTGTGGACCAGTATTGATTCTTTCAGTATACTGCTAGTTACTGGTCTCCAACTAGACTTCATGCCACTGATCACAACCCTCTTGGCTCAGCCATTTGGCTAGTTTTAAATCCACCTCACTGCTGATCCAGCCCATACTTCATCAGCTTCTCTACAAGGATCTTATGAGAGAGAGAGTGTCAAAAGCCTTAGGGAAGTCAAGGTAGATATCTACTGCTCTTGCCTTGCCTACCAACCTAGTTATTTCATTGTAAAAGGTTATCAGGTTTGTCAAGCATGACTTTGTGAATCCATGCTAATGAATCCCAATCACCTTCTTGTCCATCACATTCCTGGAAATGGTTCCCAGGATTAGTTGCTCCATCACTTTCCCAGGGATTGAGGTGAGGCTGACTGGCCTGTAGTTCCCTGGGTCCTCTTTCTTGTCTGCTTTGAAGATAGGAGTGATATTTGGTTTCCTCCAGTCCTCAGGTATCTTTCCCAAGTGCCATGATTATTCAAAGTTAATGGCCTCGCCCTGAAACCAAACCAGATCCCTCAGCACTCGTGGGTGCATCCCATCAGTGCCCATGTATATCCAGTTTGCTGGATCTGAGCAGCATGAACCATGGCTACATGTGCCAGCCAAGGAACCTTATTATGTGACAATAGTTTAAAAAATTTCTTGCAGTTCTCAGAGAAATTTTAATTTCCACTTTAAAAGGGCCTGCTCTCATAATCTGTGTATATGAACAGAAGATATAGATAGCAATTTATTATCTTCTCTCTGTGGCACCTGCTGGCCATGATGTGGCTTCATAATGTTAGCAACAATCTCCATTTTCTCCATCCAGGGTAGCATGGGTTTGAATCGCACAAAGATAAATTGGACAGTTAAGGAGAGTGAAGAGGAAAGAAAAGTTAGAATGAATAAGCAACATAAATCAGAAAAGGGAAAAAATACAAAACAAGAAAAGCAAATAAAATAAAAAAAAAAAAAAGGCAAAACAAGCTTTCCTCTCACTGCCTAGAAAAAGAGGAATCCTGGTTCTGTTCCAGGTGAAACAATATCATTATTTTGACAGCAGGATTACTAAAAACAGTGCAAGGACAAGTCAGAGAGAGAAATTGCTCATTGGGAGCACACATAGATCAGTAAAGCAAGGGTGTTCACCTGTGTGTGACACAGGACTCCAGCACAGGCCCCTGTTGTAGGATCTTTTTCAATATGAGCACAGATCAAGGCACAAAAAGGAAGCTCTGAGATACCACTAAGAGTTAAGTGCACGCTCCATTAAAGAAGGAACATTTCCTTCTGCCAATGATGTGGAAAAGGTAATATAGCATGTCACCTCTGAGCAGCCTCAGGTTATTGATTTGGTGCCAATGTTAGGGGCAGTCATTGTCTTCGCAAGTTGACATTGACCAAGCTGCCTCTTTGAGACATTTGCACAAGCTATCACTCCCTCCCTCCAGCTTCTCCTTCTCACTCTGGGAAGCCGTGTGGAAAAGTGCTGATCCAGGACCGTGCTCATTAGATCAGTATCAGAAACATGCATCCTGAATCCACTGAAAGAGATAAAAACCTGCTTCTAGCTTCAGCAATGGCCCTGAGACAGCAATTACAAGGGAAGGTCAGATGGGGGAAACAAACAGTGCTCCTCCTGCTAATCCTCATTATAATGGCACTGGTGTATCCAGAGCCAAACTTCAGATTCTGATACTATTTCAGCCCAGTGAAATCAGGAGGCCCAACAGACAACACTCGCCACTATCTCCCACACCTTTGAATTTTCATGGCGCCACTGCACCCCATCGCGGTCCCCTCTGCACCATCTGCAGCTCTTGCAAGTGGAAGACCACAGCTGGGATGCAAGCAAGAATGGGACTGGTGTCCTCGGTAATGATCAGGAGAGATGTTAATATCAACGGGGAGGGAAGAACAACTTCTTTCACTCTTTCACTATGAGTACAATGTTCATGAAAAATTCTTAGCACAGAAAGCAGGAAACCTTTTGTCTTTTGTGCATACAACATTTCTTACTAGCGAGGCAGGATTCCTTCAAGCTGAGCACAGCCAGTGTGCCTGAGTCCTGGCATACCGACGTATCTTAACGTATATTAAGTGCCCATCATTTTAGCAGCTAAGCAGTATCTCATCCCATTTAGCGCATACACAGCATTTTATAGAGCAGAGCACTGTAGAAATCCTTTTCCCTTAGGTTTTTCTACACGCTTATTGCAGTGACATGCATCTGACCAATTAAAGCAAAACAGCTTTAGTTAATTAACTCTAAGGGACTGAGTAGTTCCCTGGCTGAAAGTCATAAGAGCTGGTTTTGATATTATTAGGGCCACTGATTAACTCTCAGAAGCTGGACAGTTCACTTCATCTTCCTATGCTTCATTTTTCCCCGGTGCAAAATGTAGAAAAATAAAATTTGTTTTCTTTGGTGAAGTGCTTTTGAGAGCTGTGAATGAAAAGAGCTATGCATCATCAATGAATCCTCAAAAAGCCCCGATGGGAGATTTATGGAAATAGCACTGTCCTCACTGTGCTTCTGGAAAACTGAGCCACAACCAAGTAAAGCAACAAAGGGTCCAAACCTCACTGAGAGGCAGCAGTGAGGACAGGGTAAGAATTTAGAGTTGCCTGACACCTTGACAGCCACTTGTTCCTCCAGACCAGGCTGGCAAGATGGCATCTTTCTCTCATTTCTGCCCACGCCACCCGATTCTCACTCCTCCAGCTACTAGATTGCATGTCTTCGCTTCTGCATAATTTGTTTTATTTACCCTGGCTATCCTTCTCCTCAGCAAATCAACACATCCAATCACTTCCAACACCTGACAACCTCCAGTAATGTCTCTTTCTGGTTGCAGGGATGTTCCTGTTCACTGGACCAAATTCACTATATGGTGTCATATGACTATACAGATCCTTCAGAGTATTTTTTCAGACTTCCACTGGGCTCAAGATCTTAAATACTGTTGAGGTTTTTTGCCAAAAGCTTTGCCTTAGGAAAAACTGTCAATAGCATACTTTCTTTCATTCTATTGCTATTACTCTATCATTACTTAGTTTTATCTTATCCTTTCATTCTACTTAACTCCACATAGTTGCAAGTCCCAAAGCCAACACACCAGTTCCACAGTACATTAGCCAGAACAAGGCAAGTAATTTGCACCTGTTTATTGATTTGATTATTTCAAAATATTTTTATAATTGAGGAATGGAAGTGAACAGGACTGAATTTCCTCAGATTTTTTTCGGTATTTGAATAAATAGTCTTTTAAAAAAATGTTCTTTGGACTTGCTTGTCAATATTTCTTCTTTTGGCAAAGAGTGGCTAAGTTTGGAACAGTTAAATAAATCACTTTATTATTTCTGTTCTACAACTGACTGAGATATAAGTATTTATGGCACAAAATTGTGTCCATGCCAACTAAGCATTCAGTTCTGAAAACAACTTTAAAATTAGATTTCATTGTAGGAGAAGGGTGAGTGAAAAACATCACATGAGCATTTACTACATCACATTTTGACTTTCTCAGGTTAATGAAAACTATACTATGGTAAAGAAGAAAATAGCAAGGACTGTTCTGGTATTTAGAGGATGAGTACCATGACTTGACTGGTGCCTCAGCTCTCACTGCAGGCAGTAGGAGAAGGACAGAGTAGTTTGCAGGCCAGCAGACAGTAACCCCGAGCCTACTGAGGAAATCAATGGCTTTTGACTATGTTTTGGCCAGAGATTGCTCTCAAATTATAGTCAAAACCCAAATCTCATTATTCCTCTACCAGATCTAATTTTTCTTCACTGGCTTCAGGATGCTTGTAAAGCTATATGAGTTTATGTGTTTGTTTCTACTTTGCCCTGAGATTCTAACTTCTGCTGGTAGCTCACATGTATCCAAAGACAGACTTCGGCTCAATGCTTCCGATATCTGATATTGCTGCCTCTGCAATAAAAAGGCAGGAAAGGGTGGTTTCTAGGTATTCATCATTAGCATAAACATACTACATAAATCATTCTTCCAAGATAGAGGGGAAAAAGCAGTAACACTGTTTCCTGTTCTGTTAAGCAGTTTCCTACCCATTTTTAATCCCTAAAATTTATTGCTTCTTTCTTTTTCATGGTTAGGATCACTGCATGAGCGACTTTTTTTACATCATTAAAAGTTGGAGGAGTTGTGAAACTGGAGGAGCGTAATGAACATTCAGGGCTTGCTTTTGAAATTATCTCTATCTCTTCTTGCATTTAATGTGGTACAAAACATTAAATGCTCCAAAGTTGTCAGCCATTACAGTTGTGTAAAACAGATGTTAATAAAGTAAGAAACAATCTCTTTCATATAGGTGAAAAATCTCTTGCTAACAACCTCGAATCTTGAATCGCAGAATAATTAGAGTCTGTGTTATGGGTAGACAGCACAAACTTCCTCCCACATTGCTTCCTCTCTCAGTAGTATGTTTCAGTCCCACCTACAGGAGGTGGAAAGGGAAACTTCTGACTTCTAGCCTGTCAAGTTTTTCTTTCTTAGTTAAGCCTAGTAAGGAGGCTACCAACTGCAGTACTATTTTTTCCTAAATTGGAAATTTTATTGGTAAGAGCTGTTGTTAGAGAATGAATACTACAGAGATTTGTAATGTATGACTTAGACAGAAAAGTGATGAACAGACCAACAGATAAACTGACAGACACAACGCAAGTTTATCAGACACCGCTAATGTTACTGGTGGTAGTGGCAGTGCTACCTCAGTTCAAAGTCAAATCAATGACCTAAGAGTAAAGGACTTCATACCCTGCTCTCCTCCCCCTGCCACCATCAGAGGACAAAACAGCAATTGGATTTACCTGTAGATTAGGACTTCATCATCCGAGCAATTATACTGCAGCTGATACATTTTTACCCGAGGGGCTGACTTGCTCACAGTCCACTTGACCAAAGCTGAGGTAGTGGTCACATCTGACACCAGGACAGCCCTTTCTGGTGGGCCTTTTGTTTCCCCTCGATTAGACTTGCTGGAGCTGGTGATGTCCGAGAGCCTGGATTTCGGTGGGGCTGTTCGGCCTGTGCCGTTGCTGAGATGGGGGAGCTGAACAATTGAGAGCTCAATCGTTGCGGTGGATTCTCCGGCAGCGTTGGCTGCTATGCATGTGAAAGTCCCGTAATCCTTGGAGGTGGTGATAAGTATATCTAAGGTGCCATTGTCATAGACAGCTGTCCTTGAAGAGTTCCCGATGAGACGGTCATCGGGGGCCACCCAGTGAATGATGGGGGTGGGATCCCCAATGGCTTTGCATTTCAGTGTGGCAGTTTGCCCTTCTAAAACCAGCAACTTGTGAGTATGCTGTGTAATAAGAGGAGGCTCACAAACAAACTCTTCCTCCCGTACATACCAGAAGTACCTTCCCTTTAGACCAGGAGGAGAAGCACAAGTTTCCATATCGTCATCTCTGTCCAGTCGCCTTAACCACAGTAGCTCGCAGTTGCAATGCAGCGGGTTGCCCCCAAAGCTGAGAGACAAAGGTGGAGAAAATGGGGTAACGGCTAATGGAATTACTTGAGATCTGGCAAATATAGGGTCGGGGGGCAGCTTCTGGAGTCTGTTGGATGTTAGATCCAATCTGGCCAATTTCTGAAGATCTGCAAACGTCCCCTCTGTAATATAATCTATCAGATTATGATCCAAACTGAGCTGGTGCAAGTTTATCATCTTCCTTATAGATTCCCAGGGAATGCTTCGGAGGTTATTGTAGGAAAGGTCTAAGTCTTCCAATGTCAGCAAAAAATCCTCAAAGGCTTCATCAGAGATGCTGCTTAGCTGGTTGTTGTTTAAAATCAAATGCTGAAGGTTAATTAAGCCTCTCAGAATATCCTCTCCAATGTCAGGCAGCCTGTTGCTGTCCAGATGTAAAGAACGAAGGCTCTCCAAGTCAGTGAAAGAGTAGGGCTGTATGTAACTGATGGTGTTTCTGGACAAAGTAAGGTCAACAAGTCCAGACATATTGGCAAAATCCTGTCGGCTGATATTAATAATAAAGTTGCCCCCAAGTCGGAGTTCAACAGTCCTTCGATCTATGTCTAGCGGTACAAATAGGAGACCCTTGGAGGGACACAAAGTCCCCAGTGACTCAGACAGGTTCTGACAGACACAATATTTGGGACAAGCGTTGACCATGACAGCCATTCCAAACACCAGGATGCTGCAGAGCAATTTTTCCATGGTAAATCACGCAACAGTACCTGCAAGAAATGAAAACAGTTACAAGGAACATCAACAGTTATGATATAGCTACTTTCCTCTTATGTTTTACCTAACATCTACCTCCAGAGAAACTTCGCAGTACCTCCTCTCAGGAGTCATACCTAAAGTGATCAACATTCTAGGATGGGAACGTTACGTGTTATAGCAACATTTCCCCACATAATGCATTTCTTTCTGAAAAAAAAGTGGTTTTCATTCTAAATCTGAATGGGATAGGAATTGTTAGAGCTTACGCCTGGTAATAGGGTCTTGTGACTACCAATTTTCTCATTACAGTTTTACAATTTTTATTGGGTAGGTGGTAGAGGACAAATCCTGCTGTCAGATTGCATGGCTTACTTAAAACCCTGAAAGATTCCATTTTGAATAGTGCCTCCTTCTTTGACGGTAGAAGCTGTCTTATAGTAATTACATACTGCTGCATAATAATGTGGAATTAGTCTTAGGGTTGAAAGAGCTGATTTTATGGACAAAAATAACTGCATATTTACCCTTCAGTAACATGGTTAGTAATGACCGTGTAATTATCTGGCCAGTCCTGCGGCAACTCAGTTCACTTGCCCACCCATAATAAAATTCATGATAGGCAGCATAAGAAGCAGAAATCACTTGCATAATCATCACCTGGATTCACCCTGCGCTCAGCCAACCTATGGGAAGGATGACTTCATCTAGCCCCAAAGAGAAGAGATGCAGGGGAACCCTGTGCTACCTTAGGTTCCTGGTAAGCTTCCTGATGCCCCCGTGCTCACATGCCGCAATCCTTTCTGTTGTAGTGACACTGGGGTTCTCATCTGCATCCACGGTCCTCCCTTGCATCCTGCCTATTTCTCTTTGCACCATTATCTCCCTTTTTTTTTCAGCTCTCACGTGCTTTTCCAGCTTGAGCTGTAAGGTATGTGTCTTTGAAGAATAAACAAAATTTTTTTACAGGCTGACTCGGCGGGCAAATTGTGGCTGGGAAAAGTTGCAACTCTGCTTCACGTTTGGGAATATCTTCTTACATAGGTTTGCTGACATTCTTCCCACACATGCAGGATATAGGTAAAATTGTTTTCTTTCTGTTTCTCCCTTGCCCAGGCCCTGCCATCAAGGAGGGTCAAGGAATGGGCAGATCATTCATTTCTAACCCTCATTGTCCCTTTGAGGAAAGGAGCAGGTTGACAAAGAGCTGTATTTTTGTGAGGGATCTCCCAGGCTTTTTCTCCAAGATGGTGTGCCCTAGTCTCCAAACCCCTCACTTGTGGCAGTAGCTACAGGCACAGTTCAGGCTATAATTTCCAATGTGGCCATTTTGCCTCAATTTAACCTACATCACCCCACCATGTAACTTTGCATCATTGTCCTCTGTCCTTGGTATACACCATAACCCTTCTCAATCATGCAGGTGCTCATATGCTTAGCAGGTTTTGGCACCTGCGTTTCAAGAGCAGTCATGGCACAATAAGAGATGAGACACCCTCACGCTTCATCAGTTGCCCCTCCAGTGCCTACGCAGTGGATGACAGACAGTCACCTGTGCCTAAGCTGGTTCTCTTACAGCTGTACACATGATGGGATAATACACAGTGTCTCATAATGACTCCAATAATTAGTACTACGAGGCCAATCAAACTTTAGTAAACATATGATGCAAGAAACATATTTCACAAAAAAGTCACATTGCAATTATTGACACTTCATCACACAGATGAAATTACAGTTGCGCAGATGTTTTATAATAATTAAAAGAAATCTTAAAGGTTAGTTATTAATCCCCCAGTAACACACACCAAACACAAACCAAAATCTACCACATCAGTAATTTTTTTTTAACTCTTTAAACAGGTCTTGCTCCACCTCCCTGTGAAAGGAATGAAAACAAGGGCCCCATGTTTGGGGCTCTGCTCAAAGGTGGATGATTCTTCTCCTCTGTAAGGTGGTTTGGTTTCCCCTCTATAGAATATGTGAGATGACTCAGAAGGAAGGAGCTGTAGAAATGCAAGATGTTATGAGTGCTGAACTATGTATAGTATGTTCTTTATGGCAAGGTTTTCTGCATGATGTGATGTTAGTAATTATATACCATTATTACTATTTCATAGGAGAGGAAAGGATTGAAGCATCTGTGTTTGCTGAACTCTGCAAACAAGATGAAAGCGAGATACTTTTAGAAAGGATGGCTTGAGAATAGTAATCTTACCTTCAATAGTAAATAAAAGGCTCCTGAATAAAATGTTTGGAGATTAGAAAGTATGTTATTGATGCAAATCTGCGGCATACTTAGCAAAGAGCTATAAATATCCCTTACATTATTATCAATTGGTAGTTTACTAACAGGCAATTGGCTTTTTGAATCTTAATTATAATTGTGTTCTGCAGCTTTAATTTAGTGCATTACCCTACCAGCTGAAATGATAAACAAAAAGCAGTTTAAAAGGGGGAGAAATAGATACAGTTAATTAGTAATAAGCCCCTTCATAGCTTCTCCCTCATCTATATTCCCACCCTCTGAATATCTATTCAAAAACGTGAATGCACACTTACGACAGCAGTGTCTCCTTTAAGTGTCCCAATTCTCTAACCACATTTTTTCCGGATGCTGTTAAATATCACAGTGCTTTGGGGAGATGGTTGACTCTAAGCATCAGAGTGAAAAGCGTTTGTAAAAAAAAATGGGGGGAGGAACAGAAGTTAATTACAGAAAATAGGGACTGCAGCACCAAGAGGAGGCTGTGAAGCAGGAGATTTAAATGGCAAAGTAAATCCTGATGGGGAAACCATCTGTGGATGGCTTGAAAGTGCATCATCTGCCTGTGTGCGCTTGCATGTGTGCATGAAAAAGACACAGTGAGCGCAATATGTGCTTTTACCAGCAGGAGGACAAATCAGTAACAACCGTGCTAGGATGGAAATATCATGGCTGCTGTCATTCCAGTTATTGAATGCATTTGAAAGTATTAATGTAAATATTGGTTGTCTGCAGAGGAAATTTCTAACCTTTGTGATCTGTTGCCAGCATTAGTATTTCAAGCTTCCGAGCCTTGGGTTTCTCTACAAGGTAGTCCTGAAGTGACCAGTTCATGACACAGCAAATATGGTACAAACCCAAAGGGCTACCTATAGGACATTAGAGAGAACAGAGGTGGGCAGGGCTCCTTAAGGAGAACATCTGGTGTTTTCATAGGGAAGCTGGTTTTCCTTTTTCTCTCCAGACAAACAAAGCACCTGGGCCACAGATGAGGTAAGAATTCGTGAGTCTGCACAGTTATAACAGTATCTTCTAAAATTTAGACTCTCCTACAAAGTCATGGTAATTGCTAGTTGCCAAGGGGAAGGATGTATAATAAAAATTGTTTTTATTTCAGTTCTGGTAACTTTCATATAAGACAGAAAATAAAGTGTCAAGTTTAGGGTCTGTTTTTGCTGACCAGTTTGCTCACCTTGTTCCCAAAATCTCTTGTGACCTGCAACACCAAGCATTCCATGGGCTACTAATGGTAGTCTTGTGATAAGCTCACCATTCTGATTTACATTTTAAAGGTATGTATCAGCCAGATAAAGTAGATTTCTCACAGCAAGTCAGTAAATCTGGCAGAGTTCCTGTCTCAGCCCAAGATGAAAAATAGCCCCTTTAGTCCTCTTATAACATGGATTGGTATGAATTAATATGTGCAAGAGTCATAAACCTTGGTGGTTTGTATTCAAATTTTCCTCATAAAGATACAACTTCTGAGATTTGGCATCTCATTTCGGGAATGTCTCTGAGGCATTTTTTAATTCTATATTCATTGAGCTTTGCATATAAATTCCAATAACCTTTGCGTACCACAGCACCAAGTACAGGGTGACTGTCAGGCAAATAAGCTATAGCTGCAGCATACAGGCTGGGAAAAAAAAAAAGACAAAAAAAGGGAGAGGTGGATAGATAGCGGCTCTGATTCTACTGTCTTCAAGTGCCCTTGGGACCCAACTTCCAGGGACTGCATGGGTGAGTGCATATACTTTTCTTCAGCTTTGTAGGTGCTGTGGAGGAATTGCATTTTCTTTTCTGGGAGCTGCACTGTCCCTTTTTCTTAACCTTCTCTTATCTCTGTTTTCAGTGAACTTCTGTGACTAGGAAATCTACCCCCCAGCTACAAAGCTTGAAGGACTGCAGTGATGGGTGAAGTTTCATGCATATTCTCTGAAGCAGTTTAATTTACAATACGCAAAAGGGGATGGGACACTGTCAGGACAAAAATTACTCCTTAATCCCTTGCATTGACAAAAACTGTGTGGGAGAGGTAGGTCTCGTGTAGTCCCTGAGCCGTGCAGGTAGTTTATGCCTAACTCACCAAGGGTTGACTATGGCAGTAAGGAATGTAAATGTCTCAGCATCTGAATCTGTCCTCAGTACTACATACATTGAAACATGGGGGTCCGTCCTACCTGCTCTGTGCTCCCCAGCCCTGGAAGCAGCCCTAGTTTGGTAATATTTAGGAAGAGCTATGCTGAAGAGGTGTATGCCTCCAAATGAAATTGACTCATAGGATGGTCTTAAATGTAAGAACATTTCTCTTATGGTTGCAGTCTTTAAAGAACTGATTGTAACTGGATCCAGAACAGAGGTAAGGATAATCCATAAAAGGCAATTTTCAAGAGGGCTTACTCTGTGAAGGCTGATTTAATCCATCCAACAGATCCCCAAGGAAATAACCCAATATTTTCTTAGGCAGGGCTATCTCACACAGGAAGATATTGGTCTCTTTCAGTCTTTCATTGGCAAAACTTGTGTCTATTTGTGTGCATTTTTGGGAAGCTTTTCTTTATTTTTCATAATTTTTTCCTGATCTTTCCCTGACGCTAGTAATTTTATTTCTTTTTTAAGTACTAACTTTATCTAATTCCTTTACCATTCCCAAGACTGAAGCAATGCATTTATCAAAAGCCCAAATTATCAATGTAGCTAGTCAGGTGCAGAGCTAGGTCAGACGTAATTCACTTACAACCTGAGCATCCTTGCATCACCAGGCTATGAGTGTGGTGGAACATACATTACTTTACACACCACAAACCTCTATTCACTGCGGGATTTTGGTAGGGGAAGCTCTGACCTCACAGCAGCTTTTCTGCTGAAGTACAGGGCTATAACACTGATGGTGTCTGGCACAGGAACCTCACAGCTTTAATGCAGATAAATGTTTTCATCCTTTCATGTCTCTTAGTTTACTAAGGCATCTCATTTCTTCCATTAAAAGCAGTACTTTCCATACACCTTAAAAGAACAAATCCATATGCTAATGTTCCAGCACAGTTAACCCTTGCAATTAGTCATCTCTTCACATTTCAGGCTACTTAGGCCAAAAAAAGAACATTGGACACTTCTATGAAGGTTTAACATCTGTAATACTTGAAAGACAATAGTAACCCAAAATCTTATCAGATTCAGTCAAAAATATCAGCACGTTGTTTCTGTTTCACATAGTTAAACTACTAGCAAGTGCTGCTTAGGGGAGCTCTTGAAATACATGGTACAAATTCCCTTCATGAAGCCATTTTCTTGGAGTATATAGACATCACCTGGAAAGGGCATTTTATCATAGAATCATAGAATCATAGAATAGTTTGGGTTGGAAGGGACCTCTAAAGGTCATCTAGTCCAACTCCCCTGCCAGGGGCAGGGACATCTTCAACTAGATCAGGCTGCTCAGAGCTCCGTCCAACCTGACCTTGAATGTTTCCAGGGATTGGGGCATCCACCACCTCTCTGGGCAACCTCTTCCAGTGTTTCACCACCCTCAGCATAAAAAATTTCTTCCTTATATCTAGTCTAAATCTACCCCCCTTTACTTTAAAGCCATTCCCCCTTGTCCTGTCGCAACAGGCCCTGCTAAAAAGGTTGC
>NW_008795857.1:1341642-1356637 GCF_000699145.1 Aptenodytes forsteri | reverse complement strand
CACCAGAGCAGAGTAGAGGGGCAGAATCACCTCCCTCGACTTGCTGGCCGTGTTTCTTTTGATGCAGCCCAGGATACAATTGGCTTTCTGGACTGCAAGAACCTATTGCCAGCTCATATCCAATTTTTTGTCCCCCAGTATCCCTAACCCTTCTCTGCAAGGCTGCTCTCAATCCATTTATTCCCCATCCTGTATTGATACCGGGGGTTGCCCCGACCCAGATTCAGGACCTTGCACTTGGCTTTGTTGAACTTTATGAGGTTCACACGGGCCCACTCCTCCAGCCTGTCAAGGTCCCTCTGGATGGCATCCCATCCCTCTAGCAAATCAGCTGCACCACTCAGCTTGGTGTCATCTGCAGACTTGCTGAGGGGGCACTCGATCCCACTGTTTATGTCATTGATGCAGATATTAAACGGCACTGGTCCCAATACGGACCCCTGCGGGACGCCACTCGTCACCAATGTCCAGATGGTGGACAATGACCAGTACCGTTTAATATCTTCATTTGAAGACATCTTTCATTTTGAGCACTAATGGAAAAGAGTGTGTGCTCACATATGTGTGTACATGAGGATTTTCATTTTTCACAGTGGTTTTGATCCAGGAGAAACAATATATATTTGTAGCTTCTCTGCCAAAGATATGGACCCCTGGCTGCTGGACACAGTATGCGTGTCTAATAGCCTTAGTGACCCTAGAGCACTTACAACCTAGGTTGTGCTTACATCCTAGTTCCTAGGAAATGCAGCAAGAGATCTTAAGTCAGGAGGAAACCAGCTGTAAGTCTGTCAGATCCCACCTCACTTGTACTAGCACTTTGCTGAAATGATGACATCATTATAAGCCATTTGGTTTTAAGAAATGTGCAAAATTAGTCAAGCTTTTGAGATTCATTTCGTGAGAAAATAAAACTTAGTGAACACATTCTGTGTACTTCTGAGCATCTGCCTGTCTGGCACTTCCCCACAATACATTTGGGACATTTTCATCACTTCAGATAAAATCTGAAGTGCAGAAGCCTCAGAAATATTTACTACTCACACATTTCAAGAATATAGAGTAAGTTTCATGAAAGCAGAGGAGACACTTCATTAGCTTTATTAGACTTCTGCAAAGGAAATAATGCATCATGAGTCCACCTCTTGTTGGGCATCAGAGAATCCACATGGAAAAGAAACATTTTTAATATTCTGGCTGCTGAAAAGTCTTTAACCTGAGTTCAGCCTTTTTAGACTGCTGTTAAGGTGGTCTGAGCTGTACAGGTTCTCCGGTGACTAATAAGCAGCAAGCTCACTCTGCAGTCCTAATATAATTCAGGAGTAAGTCAGTCAGGGACATACATCCTTTGGAAGCCAGACTTCCTACTAGTTTCCACAGAAAACTGTATTCCAGACAGCACAGGGATGTAAATGCTGATGAGGATGCAGACCTGGAAAACTATTCAGGAAACCTGGATGCCCCATTCCAGTTCACTTCAATGGGTCTTGAAGGTCCATGTTCCTGAGATGCTTTTTAAAGAACTGCCACTAGCCAGTAACACTGTCCTGTGAAAATAGCTACACTGCTGTTATAGCAGGGCCTGCTGTTTCTGCAAACCCACTGTGCAAATCTGAGTATTATTTAGTGATCTAATAACAAAATAAGAAAGTTTCCACCCAAAGGGTACAGGTGCCACTACTTCATTTTAACTAATCTCTAGACCTTGTCTGATCTGGTATCATGCCTCTTGAAGCTTGGACTGAAAAGCCTTCATGCACACACAGAGAACAGAGCAAAAGAAACATGGGCTTAAAATTCCACTTAGCAATTAGCTTAAATCTCTTGTGCTGCAGAAGATGGAATTTTTTACTCTAGAATGATGTTTACCTTCAATGCCAAAGTCAGTTTCATTTGTATCTGTCCTGAAGCTTATGGCTCAATTTTTAATTCCTGAATGCTGATTGTGGTAAACTATATTAATTCAGTCCTGTAGTGTGAATTCAATTTGATTTACTCATTCATTAAAAATCATGGTACTTTAGGCAAATACCTACATAAAACACATCATTTCAAAATGAAAACATTACATCTCAGAAACACTAGAAAAAAATATTTTGAATGCTTCATTTAATACCTTTCCTAAAGTGGTCTCATGAAACCTGAACAATCTCACAAATAGGTTTTGTCAACATGGACTGATACATATCAGTGGATAAAACTTCTGACCAAATAGAAAAAATTATCTAGCTCTAGCCAGAACTTTTGAGTGACACATTATAACCTTAATAATCATAGCCAGATTTTGTTGACAAGTGTGATTCTACCTGTGACAATAGCTGCACTTTCATTATTCTACATTCACTGACTGGAAAGCACAGGCTTTAACTGCCTGATTTGCTGGGACAAAAAAAACTGCTTAGCTACCTGCATGGTTTTTGAATATGCACAAAATTTAAGCATTCAGGCAGTAACTTGTAAGCATACAAAAACAAACTGAAAAGGAAGAGGCCATTTAGAAAATCCAAGTGTAGTTGTTTGGTAAACAGACAGACTTAGGTAACACCACTTGAGACATGCATGTGAATCTGTATTTACTTCAGCTTCATGCAATGTCGCTTTTCTTCAGTGGCAAGACACTGTCCCTGAATTGCCTGAGTCAACTGATAACAAGCTGCAGGTGGGGGGTAAGAGAAGCCCCGAAGCAGCTGAGCAGTTACCTGATGGCTCCTGCCCAGGGGAAGAAATAATCCGTTCCTCAGGTATGGGGATGTGTTGCATCAACAACAGGTCTATTTGGCCTGTTTCTTAGAGCTTTCCAGTGCAGCCACATCTGTGGAGGATGGTGATTTCCCAATGAGAGGGACACAGGAAATGCAGAACAGCATTTTCAACAGCACTAATTAGAAATGGCTTGGGTTGGTTTGGTTTTTTCTCCTGAGACCATTTGTAGGTCCATTCATCTTTCTTTGTTCATTTAATGTCCCCCAACATTTACCTTTGCCTCCTATTTTAATGCTGTGTGCCAGTCTCCATCAGATTTCATCTACAAACTCATGAGTCAGCTAAACTGAGCCCCTTTGCTATTTTTAGCCATCCAGTTCATTTATTTATCAGGTTCGTTACAGCAATCCTGCATTTTGCTTTATCAGCACAATAGAGAAGTTACCAGTTATTCCATCTCTTACTCATTTTGAACACATAGGGAAGCTGCACAGGCACTAAGGAGCAGCTCTCTCAGAGATATTGCCTATGGTGTAAAACATAAATGTCCATCAACAGACCCTATTGCTTTCTGAAAATACAACTGAAGGCCTGTTCTCATCATCTGAATCCAAATTCCCCTCGGCTCTGAGCCATAACAGCAACTCCTCAGGTAGCTCTTCATCCCTAGCTTACCCTAATTCTCATAAAAGCCTTTATATATTCTTATTTCCTTTCACATCAAAGGAAAAGGGGGATAATTAAAATTGGGATTCTCTTCTTTGTCTGGGCTTGTTACCTTTTTTTCTTTATTGACCCTTCATTTAGCCCTAGAGACAAACTCTGTCCAATATCCCTTAGGTAGTATTCTTTACTTGCAGTACCGACTGCAGTTTTCCTTTCATGTACAACCTACACTCAAAGAGGCACTGGTAGGAAAAACAAGGCATACATACAAAAAAAGATCTTTTTCTGATGTTTCTCATGAATTTAACTGGGCACAGAAAGTCACATGCAAATATTTGGAGATGTTATGAAACATGGGCAAGGCAAACTGAAGTCCACACTAAAAAAAAAAAAATTTTGCTGAATGTTCCAGATTAGGATTCCTAAGCAAGTTAGCATGGGCATTCGGTAGCAGAGGTCCCCTGTTACAGGGAATACAACCCCAGTGGTTTGTCATTGTGGTTGGCTTATGTTTAGGTAAGAAATCAGCAGAGGTCTGAGAAGGAAACGTGTGACCCCTGCTATGCCATTGCATGACATAACACATGGTCTCCACAGCCTCTGGGCTCTTTCTTCAGCCTGATAAACTTTTTACTGTAATTTCTTGTTTTTCACTTAGTTTGGACAAAAATAGATTTGCCAGTTAAATCTCTTTCTAGTCACTCTCAATTTCCAATTCCCATGCAGGAGGATAATTCATTCTTTCTCTGGAGAACTGAACACTCCCTTAATTTCTACTGTGTGAATATTGGGTTTTTAAAGTTATGTCACATCTGGTTATACAGTTATATATTTCCAAACTGCTGTATCACTGGACAGAAAAGAGAAAGGAGGCATGGACTTTTGGTAGTAATACCTGTTCTTTCATATCAGGTTCTTAATGCACTTTACCAAAGAGACTACTACTAGTACCTCATTTTTACAGGTGAGTAAGAAGAGGCACAATCTGGCTCAAATATCTCGCCCAATGTTTACTCACCAAGTCCCTCCTGGAAAACCCAGCTCTGTCAACTCTCATACCTTCTCTTTGCACAGTGATGTTTCCACACATAAGACATGTCACTGTACAATTTGTTAATACAAATCTAGTGTTGTGGATAGTGTTTGCGTAATTACATTGAAAAGAGAGACTGCGAGCCTGCATCTCTGGGGAAGAAATCTGGTCTTAATGATAACTCCTGGATTACTTTACCACTGTCTTGAGACATAGTCTTGGATGAGTTTCACTTAACTTTTCTTTCTCCCCTGTAAGATAAAGATAAATATACCTATTGACTTCTACTAATCAGTTGTTTGCAAGGAACCTGGAGACTGTGCGTGTGTGTAAAGACAGTTTATGGGGAAGTCTGTTGTCATGGCACAGAAAGGGAGATTGCAGATCAGAGACCGCTTTTGCAGCTCTTTCTCTTGCTCAGTCACTGGTTCATTATCATCCCAAGGCTGGCAGTCAACAGAAGTCAGAGGCAGTGGATGTCTGTGCACAGCTGAAGTGACTCTAGTCCCAGGTGCCCCAGCTGCTGCCCTGAGTACCTGCAGCAGAGAAGCCCCTGAAAAAAGTTTGCCTGCTTTCCTGACATCTCACATTCTTCTACTTCAATGACTTAACCATAGCTCAGAGACTTAGCTTTCACCAGTAGTAAGCTCATATATAGCAGAGTATGTTTCCAACTCTCCTGGCTGTGGAGAAAACTTCATTAGTGCAAATGAGTATACAGGGAAACATCACCATGAAAGCAAATGGAAGGTAAACAAAAAGTACCCCTAGTCTATTATTTTATAAATAACAATAATACAAGTGTATCATGACATTTCAGTCATGCAGATGAGGCTGGAGGTTTCGAATGTGAAACCATAGAAGTTACTGTTATTTTCCTGTCAAACACTGACTGGCCTGCAGAGACCTTGTCCCATGAAAGATGGAAAGTCTTCCAGGTGAGGCTAGAGGAAGGTGAGTGGAAGGCAAGATGAGGATCGCTGCTTTTCTGCTACACTTGCTATGTTTATTTATGAAGAAACAAACGCCTTCAATCCCCGGGACCCTCCACATAGCACCTTTCACTGGCACTAAGTCAGCAAAAAAGAACAAGCCTCTTAAAATTAAAATGAAGGGAAAACATGCGATAAAATAAAACATATAAGCCCCAAATATTTCAAATATATATTCTGCTTCACTTTGCAGTTTCTGCTCACCACCTACTCACAGAATGACAGTCTTATCAGATAAGAGCGGCCAGCTGCTATACGCTGCATTTAAATTTATATTGCAAACAACAGGCTCCATTACCCAAGGATTTTCTCGTTGCATTCCTAATATTGTCTTTCTGCATGCTTTATTGTTCCTCATTTCCTTACATGCTCTTTGCTTTCTAGTGTGTGCAACACATCCTGGTATTTGGTTTTTTTACTTAATCTGCCTTTGACTATATTTCCTTTTTTATGCCTCTAAACACTCTCTGCTTCTCAAACACCATCTCTAAAGCTGCTGTCTCATACACTCTTCGCTGTTCCTTTCTCCCTTTCTGCTGCCCCCCCCTTCCCTCATCCCCTAATCATTTGATCACTGCAGTTCTTTGATGTGTGAGTCTTTCAGTTCAGGCCCAATTTAATTATGTTTTTCAGAAGACTGACCTCTGTGGTCCCAATTTGTTCAAGACATTTCCTTCATTGATCCAGGGCCAGATCCCTGTACTGCCTGTTCTAAACTAGATTCTTGATATTAGAAGCAGCCATGTATTAGCTCTTAAGGTCAGTTGCGTGTATCAGCAGTTAATCGCACTGATTTATTTGCCGTGGATACAATACACTCTCCCCTGCCCTTAGATCTAGGTGCATAACACAAAATCAAGGGGAAACAATTAGAGGTATTCTCATACTACAACAGACGCACTTGCTTCACTATTCATAAGCATCCTCAAAGAGTAGATTGCATTTTTCAGTAAATTGCAACACATCCCAAAGGTCTGTATTTTTAATTTCTGTTGGTCTATTATGAAAACAACATCCAACACTATCAGACTTTCCCTTCTTAAATTCTCCTCCCATCATCCACCATTCAGGAAATAATCAGAAAGTTGTTTCAAGCTCTGAGCTGGAAAGTTAAATGTGTGGTTTCAAGAAAGAACAAGAGTCCTGTAGAACATTTACAAAGTAAAACACGCTGTGTTGATGGCACCCAGAGTGGGTAGAAGCTAGCTCTGTTTATAAAATACTAGTCTGATATACATGAAAAACTCCTCTGTGTAAACAAAAAAAACAGCTGTATTCTTCAGTAGAGCAGTACAAGCTTCCTATCTGCAGCACAAAAAGTTATGGAAAACTGAAATACAATTTTTTATCCCAGGGAGGGAAAACTGCAATATTCCAGCCAAGAAAAGGGGAAAAAATGTCCATGGTGGTTGCTGCTATTCATTGCTTCCAACTGAAGCAATGCTGACAACTGCATAGTAACGGCACTGTGCCACTGAGCTGCGTGTGTTCAGTGAGCACGAGGTGTGGCAAAGGTTTCTCTGAATTAGATGGATCTTATTAAATACAGCTCTGTGCTTGACAGAATATACAGATGCCACAATTCACTTTGTCCAGTTCTACCCAAGGATGATGTCAAATCTAAGTAGACCAGCATGAACACGCTATTCTTGCCTGCTGCCAAAAGCTAACAGCCTGAATAAGATCAGCACAACTGTTACGCTTGACCCTGACTGAAAAGTGTCAAGGAAACCAAGCCTCTGGATAAAACCAGAGCTGCTTCAGGACCACAGCGTCCATTTCCCAAAGCAGAAGGCTGAAACTTGGATGGCATATCTGCTACCGTGAGAGAAGAAGTGCTGGCCTCCTGGACTTTAATGTGATAGGTGCTGAAATCCAAAGAGATCTTGACAGTCCCTCCCTCCTCACCATGACCATCACAAGATGTTGCCTTTCATGTTGATGGAAGATTTTTGGCTTGGTTGAGTTTTTAATTTTAAATATAGGAGAAAAGTACTCTCACCTCCCTTATGCTACCTGTATACTTACAACCACATGGTGTGAGAAATCACAGAAATTCTTCCCAGGAGACGGATGTTCATATAAAAGAAGAGATTAAAACAATCAGATAATCATAATTCAGAAATAAATAAAAAATAACTCTTGGATTATCTGTCCTACTATCTCACAGTTCCCACTGATTTTCCCACGTATGTTTAAATGACCCAAGAAGCACATCTCTTACCCCAACCAAGCAACTCACAGCGTAACACCTTTCAGTCTCAGAAATATTTTATAACACCCCAGCCCAACCCAGCTTCCTGATGGAGCTTATCTGCCCAACACACACCCAACTCACACCCAACTCATTCTCCCACTACTGAGTTCACTCACAGCAAGGTCTGCAAACACATGCGCATCCCTGTAACGACTACTCAAAATGGGAAGGGGGAGGGAAACGTCCATCCTGCAGGGATCAGTTCCTGCTTGATATTTCCCCACTCATGCTGCCTCATGCCTATTGGCTTATGGAGGATGTTCTGTCTGTCTGAATTCTGGAGGTTGACCTGTCCCCTCCTTTTTCTGGACTAAGTTCTGGAGTCTCCATTCTCAAAATCTGTAGGAGGTTTGCCCAAGTAAAATGTGAGTAAGGATTTCAAGACATGGACCTCTGAGCCACAGAATCCTTGAAAAAGGCACCAAAAATGCCAAAAAACCTCTCCAATGTACACCATCATGTTAACAGGGAGCAATGTCACAAGGACGTCTCAATTCTCCCAGTACAGAGGGACTCAGTGGTGCCTGCTGATAATAATAACAGGGATGGTGAATAGAGCATCTGTGGCAGGCCCTCTGCAGGGTGTCATTGCCAGGACATCAGTGAGTAGTTGACATTTATTTGCCCAAAGAATCAGCATAAATCTCTGAGTTGGCTGGAGAGCCCTAAACTATCAAAACAGTGAAACCTCCTCTGAAGGCATTTCTTGATTTCATTCAGATAATCTTGTTTACTTTCTCTCTTTTCAATAGCTTGCTTTTTCTTGGATCTCTGACATGCACTGGAGTATACTCATGCTCCCTTTTTCTATTCTTCAATAGTGAGGATGCACTGTGGGCGTGCTAGATGCCAAGGAGTCTCTCATTTCCTTGGTAACAGCAAACAGTTACTAAACTGGAACAAATAAAAGTGAAACGTAATGCACACACTGAGCTAAGGGTTAGGATGCTTGATCTCCTTTGCTGATAATTTAGTCTGTAACCTCTGTTTGGTTGCTATCCCCCTCTATGCTTTATTTTCCCCAACAACTGAAGAGGCAAATTATGTTGCCCAGTATACAGCACTGAGACTCAAAAAATAATGTTCAATGTAAGGGATTAATAACACTTTGGTGATGACATATTGGGACCTAGAAAGAAGACAGCACAATAGGAAGTGTTAAATACATGTCAGCATTCACACGGTTAATTCAACTGCAAGCCACATTTTTGCTGGTGTGCACCACAAGCACAGTGAACAGAAGCAGCCAATGGACACAGCAGTTTGTGCACAGAGCGAGACCAGAACCTCTGCTGAGGGCTCTGCAATGGTGGTGACACATGGCAGGGCACAGTCCCCAGCACCCACTGGAGCAACTACCCCTGGTACATCAGAGACTTCACCTCAGGCCAAGCTCCTGAGGGAGGATGCAGGTCTGCAAATCTGGAACTGCAGGGGTGCCTGGGACCTCATGGTGGGACTGTGGCTGAGGGAGACGGGCTCTTTGCCCACATGTGTACACTGGTGAAGGGTCTGCATTGCCAAATAATGGAGCTGTGGGAGAAGGTCAGCAGACTGCACAGCATCAGAAATTGTGAGAAAGTGATCAACTGGATCTTCTCCAAGACTCTGCAGATACAACAGCCTGAACCTCTAGCTGTGCCAATGGAGGGCCAACCATCTGGAAAGCAGCTTTGCAGAAAAGGACCTGGAAGTCTTGGTGGACACCAAGTTGAACACGAGTCTGAAATGTGCTTTTGTGGCAAAGAACACCAACAGCCTCCTGGGCTGCAGTAAGCAGAGTGTTGCCAGCAGGTCAAGGGAGGTGTTCCTTCCCCTCTACTCAGCCCAGGTGAGACACTTCTGGAGTGCTGGGTCCAAGCCTGGGCTCCCCAGGGCAAAAGATACATGGACACACTGGAGTGACTTCAGAGAAGGGCCATGAAGATGATTAAGGGACTGGAGCATCTCTCCTATGAGGAAAGAGCGAGAGAGCTGGGACTGTTCAGCCTGGAGAAGAGAAGGCTCGGGGGGTATCTTATCAATGTGTACAAATACCTGATGGGGTTGAAATAAAGAAGATGGAGCCAGAGTCTTCTCAGTGGTAGCCAGTGACAGGATAGGAGGAAATTGGCACAAATTGAAATACAGAAAGTTTCATTTAAACATAAGAAAAAAAAATTTTATTGTGAGGGCCGTTGAATACCAGAATGGGTTGTCCAGAGAAGTTGAGAAGTCTCCATCCTAGGATATGTTCAAAACCTGACTGGACACAGTCCTGGCCAACCTGTCCTACTTGACCCTGCTTTGAGCAGGTGGGTGGAAAAAATGATGTCCAGAGGTGTCTTCCAAACTCAACTATTCTGTGATTCTGTGGTGTAAACTGTTTGCATATTTTTATGTTACTTATCTAAAGGGCATTCCTGATCTCAGTGCAGAGCCAGAACAGCTTCTGCCCCTGTGCTGTCTGCAACATTACCTCTGTCATACGCAACTTTGAACATGACGGAGATGAGTAACTAGACTAGTGGATTCTACAATAATGAACTCTATTCATAAGGAAATTAATTTCTAGTGAAGGTGATTGTCATACTGGCTCTTATTATAGCAAATACCTCTCTCCAAAACACAAGCTAACAATTTCCCCCATCCATCACACTTCGTAGTCCTGGCTCAGGTACCACGCAGAGCGGAGAAGAGTTAACTTTCATGGATCAATATTCCAGACACAAAGCGGGGGTCAGGTTGCACTGGTTTATAAAGTATCATAGAATCATAGAATCATTAAGGTTGGAAAAGACCTCTAAGATCATCGAGTCCAACCGTCGACCCAACACCACCATGCCCACTAAACCATGTCCCTAAGCGCCTCATCTACTCGTCTTTTAAATACTTCCAGGGATGGTGACTCAACCACTTCCCTGGGCAGCCTGTTCCAACGTTTAACCACTCTTTCAGTAAAGAAATTTTTCTTATGGTAAATTATGGTAAAGCCATTGTTAGAAATCAATCCTTTGTTAAAATGACTGAGAATGATTGGAACCAAATGATGGTCAGGGAAGCAAGAGTCCTAGACTCCCTCTTTTGAGATTATTGCCCACTTTGGAAATCAACTTAAATTGCACAATTTTATTTTTTTTTTCTTTTTCTTTTTTTTAGTTTAGGTAAATTGTGGCAGCAAATTAAGTCATCATCTTGCTTTTTCCTAAGCCTCTCGTAGGAGTGGGAGTGCAATATGTGGGGAGGAGGAGGAGGAAAGGAGACTTGTGCTCATCACTCTAAGAAGGGAAAGTGAGAAGAGTGATAAATAGGCTTTGTTATGGCATGGGGATGAAGGAAAGGTAAGCAGTTCAATCTCTCTGGCTTGTCCTGACTTCCCATCTTTCCTGGCCTGATGGTTCAGTGCATGTGGTTCATTGCAGCAACGCCCCTTGCCTGAACACAAAAGTCTTCTCTGGTGAAAGGTGAAGAGTAAAGATCATCTGGAATTAATGACTTTCCAGAAAAAGTGCTGAATATAAAATGCCTGTGAATACAATCTAAGGAATCCCAACATTTAAAGAAAAGCTCCATCTCCAGAGATACAGATGCATGTCTGGCACAATGTAAAGAGCCACAGAATACAGGGATGACACAAACATGTTCAGAAAACAGACTGAACCTAATCAGATATATGGAAATATTTCCCTAAGTCTCATACCTTCCATTTGACCACAGCTCATGCTGAAGAGCTTGGTCAGACACTGCAACGAAAAATGATAGAGGAGAGCCACAGGGGAAACCTGCAAACAGAAAGGCACACCCTAAATCAGCGGTGGAGCTTGTGGGAATATCTGTGAATTGCTTTACTACTCTCCAATACATGAAGCCCTGAAAACAAAACAAGTTTTGTTGCTACCTCTGGAACTGGGTACATCATCGCTGCAGTGACATACAAGCCCGAAGTATTTACAGCATGTTTTATCTCAAATACAGAAAGCTTACATCTCTGTGTCAAAGCCATCTTACAGCCAAAATAACTCCTCTGTCAAACTCTTCATAACCTGACAACCACAGCTGGTTTTTCTGAAGCATGAAAGAAATCTAACTTCTCTTAATAAAGTGTCTATTTCTTAGGAACCTTCCGTTTCTAGGAATTTACCATCCATAAAATCCAGTAAAAGTGTGAGTTACTTCTTTACCAATATGAGTCAGGAAGCATCTGGAAACTGCTTGCCATATGATGCAATATACTGAAATAATACAAGCATCTCAAGGTTCGGATACACTCACACAGTGCAGCTGCTTATCAAAATGCAAGAAAAAGATTAATCAAAGCACAAATTGCTGGGAGAAAATGCAAAAGGTCCCGTCTCATTTCAGGTGCCGAATTCACTGTTTTCCAGCATTTCCAGACCACTACGTTCGTATTGGTTTCTTGTAAGAAGTTGTCATTTCTGCAAGAGATTGCTGGCATGGGGAGAATATTCTTTAATGACAGGGCTGATTTTACCAAGCTGCCCTCCACTCTCTTTGTACAGAAATGAGCTGAATGAGAGGTTTGACAGAGCAAACATGGAGAAAGAAATGCAAAGAACTGGGGACTCCTTGACCCTAGTTATACGTCAATTGCAGGTATGCTGTAACTGGGATCAGTTAAAGTCTTCAGCATTTAACCCCTTGTTCATCATTGTACATTTAAAATAATCAGTAAAAAATAATGTGTACTGGTTCCACCAGTTTAATAAAGTTTGGTCATCGGAATTAAGGTCAGATGACATTCCCCTTCTGAGTCCCCCAATCATATACAAAGTTTTAAACAGTTTTTTCTTCCTGTAGTGCAAAAGGAAAGTGAAAGTTAACTATAGGGCTTTAAGAGGGTGGTTAAAAGTGGTCACAAATTAATAGAATATATAAGAATTATACAAGGCTTGTTATTTTTCCTGTGAGGTTTTTTCACCCTCTCATAATAGTAATTGTTTAAAATTATACTACTTCAAGAACTGATTTATTTCAGGAGATTCCTGATACCTGATATTAGGAATCCTGGAGTGATGAGGTATGTATTTAACCTTTCATAGCCTTGCTTTTGTGAGGTTTTCACGGAAATTTCCATGGCTGGAAATTGGAAGAAAAGCAGGAGACTGGGGACTGCTGCTGGTGGCATGGCTGCATGCCTGGAGCTTCACCTTGCCATCATGTCCCACCCTGGCTGCTGAAAACTGCAGTCAGAGCACATTTCACTAAGCAGACAGCACATCATTGGTACATAGTCTTTAAATGTTTTACAGGGTATAATTTCACAGATGGTGCCAGGGATGTTTTAACAGAACTATTTTTTTTTTTTTTAGGAGGACAGATTGGAATAAAAAACAAAACAAAAATGAAATATATATAGTAATGACTAACTGTCTACAAATAGTTGAAACATCTGACTGTTAAAGATGAAAAAGAATTGTTTAACATATTGCCAAGGTATATAAACCATCAGAATTTAGTGCGTATAAAACAGCTGAAGATGAAAAGGGAAGATGATCTTGTCATGCACAGGGACTTAATTTCACTGCTTTGTCACAGACAACTGGTATTTGTCCTTTGGGAAGTCTCTTAATATTCTTCTATGTGAGTTCTCTGTCCTTACAATGCAAGCAAAGACTTTCACCCCTCATTGTTTTTCTGTCCTGTCAACACACTTGAAAGCAGTTTGGGCTGAAATTGTTTCTTTCTCTGCATTCACACAGTATGTGCAAATTATAAACCCAATTGCTTTGGGAGCCCCTCAACACTGCCCTAATTAAATAATTATACTAGTACAAAAAGTGCCTTATAGATGTTAAATGTCATATTCTACCTATTCTAATTATATTATATACCTAGTGCTATAATGTATAATAAATTACTGTGTTCAAAGGATAATTTAATATGAATATCAGCAGCCTCATTAAAAGCAAAAGCTACAATTTCAAAGAATCTTAGTGGTTTAGGAACTGCAGATGTATTTCCAAAAACGACTCAGGCACCTACAGGCTCTTGGTATCATTGAGAACCTTTGGGAATCTCACTTTTAGGGAACTAAGTAATTTATAAATTTTTTATTTAGGTATGAAAGACAGTTAAGGACTTCTGAAATTTTGATCCCAGAAGTCTTGACTGTGAAATAGTCTCCCAGGAAAGAAATGGGAGTCGCATTGCTAAAAAGCATATTTAAATGGTCTGGACAAAGCACACAAAATTTGTTGCAAGGAAAATCCTGGAGTAATGAACCCCATGCTAGAAGAAGTATAGACCACTATGAGCTAACAGGTCTTCTTTTGATCTCTCTCTTCTGTAAGTCTTTTGTAGAGCATTATTTTTTTCCTAATGGCAAAACTAATAGAAGAAACCTTTCTTTAGCACAGCCTTACACTCACTCTGTTAATTCCCTGGAGAGAAAAGCTCCTTTATTAATGTACTCTACACTCTCACACACATATCGAATAATATGTCAAAAGATAGGAAAGGAAAGCAAAGAACTTGGGTGACATTTGTTGACATTTCCAACACAGAGGAAACAAACAAGTTATGCTGTTGCTGAATGTTAAAAAGGCCATGGAGAGTGAGTTTCCCCTCATCAAGATGGTCCTCGGGGCATATTTAACACAGTCTGATATTGTGTTCTCTAGCAGGAGGTATTCCTGCAACACTAGGAGACAGGGATGGCTCATCTCAGCTCTTCGGAGACCTCAATAAAAAGGTCACCAGATCTTTTATTTTAATTTACATTTTTAAAAGATCAAGGTCACTTTTAAAAGAGAATAATCAAGATGTTCAGCCTGCATCTTAACAAAACATCAGCTCCAAACAGAAATCAAAATCAAAATACAAGCATTTTCATTTTTATTTAAAATTTAAAAAGAGATCGAAGGTTCTTTATTTTCCTTCTTTCCTTTTCGGAAATCATGTTAAGATCCCTTTAGAGGCTGCAACTGAGAAACATCAAAAACCTTAATGTGGCCTGAGGGTGGCTCACTACAAAGCCATGCGCTAATAATACCTTACATTTATAGCTCTTTTCATCCAGAAGAACTGGATCCCCAGGCAGTGCAGATACTGTGTATGCAGTAATAATACCTTTGAGCCCCCTTACTGACATGTGGCTGGTGCTGTGGGGGCTCAACACCCAAAATGCCCCATATGTTTAGACCTGGGGGAGCACCCTGTGTTACAGAAAGTACATGGAGAATTTCAGTAGAGCAAAAAGCAAACAGATAAGCTCTATAGGTACATCGGGGATAAAAGGAAGACGAGGGAAAATATGGGCCCTCTCCAGAACAAAACGGGAGACCTGGTTACCCGGGACACAGAGAAGGCGGAGATACTCAATGACTTTTTTGCCTCGGTCTTCAC
>NW_008795857.1:1338889-1340201 GCF_000699145.1 Aptenodytes forsteri | reverse complement strand
ATGCCCCCTCCCTGGAAACATTCAAGGTCAGGTTGTACTAGGCTCTGAGCAACCTGATGTAGTTGAAGATGTCCCTGCCCACGGCAGGGGGGTTGGACTAGATGACCTTTAGAAGTCCCTTCCTACCCAAACTATCCTATGATTCTATGATTCTAATTGTCTAGAAAATGGAAGCTGTGAGTTCTACCATTTCAGAACGTGTCTTGGGCTCACCAAAGAAACAGCCATGCTGCTGCAGGAGATGCCCTGGAGCCTTTCGGGGCTCTGGCTCAACCCTGGTGCGTATAGGGGCTCGCAGTTGCCGTCCTGGCAGCACACCTCCTGGCGCAGCATCCCTCTCCCTGCAAGGCTTCCCATATGAGGAGGAGCAACTCTTTAACCAGCTCTGATCAATGATCTCAAAAGCACAGCGCAAGCCACATCATTCACATGGAAAATCAAAACTGCTTTTTCATGTAACAAAGATGAATCTCACGCTTCCATTATTTTAGCTTTACAGAGCACCAGCTCATCAGGCAGGAAAAGCTGATACGATGAAATCTAATAATAAAACAGCAGGATTACTCTGAATTCATTTTTACCACCTGCTAATTTTTGAATTTATATTAACTTAATGCTTGGTATTTTACAGGTAAATATCTGTTTCATTGTACACATTTTGAAAATGGTGAGGGAAAAGGTGATATACTAATATATCTCAGGTAAAAGATAAACACATTTTCTCTATGTGTAGGAAGCTGCCCTTATATCTATGTCCAAACACTGAACTACTCCTCGGTGATGCACATTGGCATGACCAAATTAAAAGTCAACAAAGCAGTGCTGATTTACATCTGATGTGTCTATTTCTAGAGTTTTACTACAACAGTAATAAAATAATGATTAATAATGATCACAGCTCACATTATTTAGTGGCAATAATCATGGAATACCTCAAAGCATTTGTAAGCTATTTGAACAGGGAATTGCACCCGCAGTTATGTACACACATAGAAGAATCACATCAGTTATTTAGACTTTTTATTGTATGTCTCATAGGTCCAGGACCAAATACTGATTTAATCCTGTGTCCTGGTTTCGGCTGGGATAGAGTTAATTTTCTTCCTAGTAGCTGGTACAGTGCGTGTTCTGGAATTTAGGATGAGAATAATGTTGATAACACACTGATGTTTTAGTTGTTGCTAAGTAGTGCTTACACTGGTCAAGGACTTCTCAGCTTCCCATGCCCTGCCAGCGAGAAGCTGGGAGGGGGCACAGCCAGGACAGCTGACCCAAGCTGGCCAAAGGGACATTCCATACCATGTGATGTCAT
>NW_008795857.1:1292156-1338720 GCF_000699145.1 Aptenodytes forsteri | reverse complement strand
TCATTATCATTATTATTATTATTATTATTATTATTATTATTTTCCCTTCCCTTTCTGTCCTATTAAACTGTCTTTATCTCAACCCACGAATTTTACTTTTTTTTTCCCAATTCTCTCCCCCATCCCACTGGTGGGGGGAGTGAGAGAACAGCTGTGTGGTGTTTAGCTGCCTGCTGGGTTAAACCACAACATCCTGTCAGCTCTGCCACCTACACTTTCACGCTATGACTTTTCAAGTGTTTATTTATCATAACAATCCCTATATTTAAGATCATAGAAGCAACGCCCTTTTTCAACCTTTCTGAAAATAATACTACTACCGCTGGTACTGCTTTTATTTCAATTCTTCATCATTTATCACTGTACTATGGCTCATGCAAATGTTTGAATTGCTCATTTTTAGGTTTAATAAACACTTTCTACAGCCCTTTCTACAGATATTGAAAAAAGGAGAATTTAAACTGCAGAAAAAAATTGTCAATCATACTTTCCTGTCATCTTCCCGAGTAAGCTGGAATGCTGGCACTCCTTCTATAGCTCTAGTGTCATTTACATTTTTAATAAAGTAGCTTATTTACTGAAGTATACCCTTCCCCTCACAGTTGTTCTATAGATTACGTCTAGTTGTACGAATCCTGTGTGTGCCAGATTTCACAGATGCTCATTCCTTTTCTTTCTGTTCTTTTCTGTGTATGTGCATAACCTGAAATTTCCAGTCCATTTGCCTCAACAGGTATAGATCCCTGCCCCCTGACTATGCACCGCATAATTCAGTCCAAAATTCAGCCTTATGCAAAGTCCAAGGAAACTTTCACCTAATGAAGGCAACCGACTCACAGTTGGGTGATGTGGAAAAAATAGGGCACGACTGTCACTCACCACTAATGCTATTTACCACCGCCTCTATCGCTGCACAGCAGAATACCTCTCAAAGCCTCTCTCTTAGGTGGGGCCAGCTAAGTCTGCAACTCTCTGTGAGCACTTGATGACAAAATGCACCCAGGAGACAAGCTGCTGCCAGGTTTGGTTTCTCCAGTTACTTTGATCAATTCTATTTGATATGGGCTTTCACGTCCATAAGCCACCTAGCATGAAAGTACATCATCTCGGATGTGACTTTATAGCTGTTAAGAGAAAGGAAGACATGGTAAATACAGAGGTGTGAGGTGTAACAGTCCTCTTGAGCCTGCAGTCACTGCGAGAGATTTGCTGGCTTATTTCAGGGTCTGGCAGCAGTCTTCGACTTGGACAGTGCCACATTTCTAGTGGTCATGGTGGGGGCAAGGGGACAGGAAAACACCCTGTCCTCTTCCCAGACAGACTGGATGTTGTCACTGCTTATCGGTACACTAGGACCAACACTGCTCCATGTTATCGCTGAGACTGACAGAAGGGACAGACACCAGTCCCACGGCAGTGTCTCACAGTAGCTGCCATCTCTCCGTAGCTCTAATCTCCAGCGCATCAGATACCTGCCTAAAACCCATCGCCTGCTCAGTTTCCCACTTTTGCAAACCATCTCTTCATTCCTCCTCTTATGGGCCTGCAGCTACATTTCCTTTTGTCCTCATATGCCACCAGTATTGATTCTGACTGACTGATGTACTGCAACTTCTCAAAAATTAATATTTGTGTTGTGGTTTCAGATTACTGAACACTGGGTCTTTATTATTGTTATTAGTTCTTTACTTTATGAGTTCTCACCTTTTTTAAAGATTGGTCAGCTCTATTCCTGCAGTTTTAAATAGAAAATAGCTGTCTGAGGGGAAGAACCATGATACTTTTAATAAAAATAATGGTTTGTTTATCAGTTTTCAGTAGTTCAGTGAAAGTTCACAATGGTTTTCCATTACATTTTATTCCAAATCCAACTTCCTGTGTGTTTTTGTTTAAACATTTGGTTTCTCTTTCTCTTTTTCCCCCCACCCATCTTATTTTTCAAGTGCACATAATAGGGAGCATCTTTAATGCAGACGGAAGACCAGAATTCATGTTCAGAACTAAAACATTCTCTCATCTTTCCCCCAGCTCATTTACTCAAAACAATGGCATATCCAGAAACAAAACAAACTGGTTTATACTTATCACCAGGTGAAACTTCAGTTGGCTTTAATCTGTAGAACTCCATCTAACTCTTGGGACTTTTTTGAGGAAGTCGGGTTGAGTGTACAGTAAGTCTAAGGTCACTCTCAGTGGTCAGTGGAATGAGATGGGCTTTTCGTCATACCTCAAAACTGAATTATCATCTGGAGGTTTTTATCTCCATCCTTTGACAACAGACATAAGCTCAAGTGACTACTGTGCTCTTAGCTGCCAGAAGTTAGACAGGATGAATCCAGACCTTACTGTTTTGTCCTAGTAAAGGGAAGTAAAAAGTAAACAGGCATTTCCCCAGGATATAATTTTTTTATTTTATTCTTACAGCAGCAACACTAATATTGGCCTTCTAACTGCCTCACCTTCCATCTTAAAAAGTTGCAGGTCCATATGCCAGTTTTAATTGCAGAAGTTGAAATTAATTTTAGTTTGATGGGTTTATACTATTGTCCACAACTTTACTAGGAGTGGCTTTCTGCTTCAGGAAGCTTAGTGAACAGAGAGAGCAGCTGCAGGACAGTCTTCTAATATAAAAATGGACTTTGTAGAACTTCCTTGTGTAGCTCCCTGAATATAACTGCTTGACCTTGAGAAAAGAAGCAGGAGGTATGTGTATTTGACTTAAGTATTAACAGATAGGAACTGGCCAGTGAATCTTTCAAGAGACCACTGAAAAGCAACAGAAATTCAACATAAAAGGAAAGCTCTGACCTTTATATTTAAGTCTCCTGAAGTTACTAGGAAAAAGAACTGTGTCTCCTCTGTAATGTTAGTCAACAGTACAGTCCACTTCAGATGCAAAGGGATCCTCTATCCCCTACTGGGAGATAAAAAAAGTAGAAAAAGGCCAAATCCTTCATAAATGACTCTACTCTCCTCAAGAGGATGAGCAAATGTCAGCCAGCTGCCCTGAAGTACAATCTTTATCCATTAAAATAAATGTTAGTACATTATCACTTAGGTCAGTATGGGATGAGGCACAGAATTTGCTCCAGCAGCGAGGTTTTAGTCTTTGGGCTAGACACATTCAAGTAGCTCTGGAGGTCTCACATTACCTGTTCCACTTATCTGCAGGAAGTAATATGCCTATGAAGGGATTTAGTTCCAGGGACGTTACCAGGAAGAAGCACATCAAGTTTTCTGTAGTGAATATTTTGCTAGTGAAAGCTTGACAATCTGAACAGTACTTCATAAAAACTTTGTGAATTGTTGACTGAATACATTTCCTGGTCATTTTGGGTATTTTTCACTTCTAGTCACACTGCACAGTTCTGAGGTTACACATATGGAAGCAGAGATTGCAGGCAAATTCCGTGACTCTTTTGGTTGAAATCTAGACACACAAAGGATTAACTATATTCATTCATAGTTATTCACATGACAAAAGAGGCCAGGAGGGCTGTAATGACAACACTCAACAAAGAGTGAAAGACTTCATTTCATTTTTTCCCCTCCTGACACTACATTTCACAAGATGACTGTGCTCCTCTCCCAAAAGCATTGTAGAAACACAGTTATATGCAGCACACTGAAATCTTGACACGTGTAAAGTTGATTTCCACTGTAACCTTAGGCCAAAGCTTTTTAAAACCCAAGCAGAATTTTAGAGGGAACCAGAATCAGTGCTTTATGTTAGCCAAAAAGCCCTCAAAAAACAGACAACCTCCCTATTCTTTACTTTGCATTCAGATCTGTCACTCTGCCTGATAAGAAACGACAGATTGTCTCCTGTACAAGCATTGCCACCCAGAGCTCAATTCGAGCATTAAGACCCGGTAGATAGGAGCTCAACAGGTTTCTTCTCAGTGAGTTTAAGATCTGTAGGACCTCTTTAGGGACAGTCCTAAACATGAAGTCAGTCAGGTGAACAGAACCATCATTTGCTACTTAAATTCACTGTAGTGCTGTCAAAACTTTCTTGAAGTGATGGCTGAACAGGTGGATTTATTTCAGAGTGGCTGACAGACAGTGCTCTTTCTATGAGACCTTTATATTAGAACTTGGCATTAAATCCTGCTTTAAAGTACTTAAGGAAAAGCAAAGAGGAAAATATATATGTTCACTTTTCCACCCTTCTTCACTTTGTTTCCTGCCACCATAGTGGAGCTGCACCTGCGGCAATCAGGTGGAAAAAGAGGGCTGTTCGTCAAGCTGTAAATTGGTATGTTATTTTTCTCTGAAGTCCAACTGTTGTTTCTAAGTTTGAGGGAAAAGAGCAAGTGCTGCAACATTTACGTGATAAAATTTCCCCAATGAATTTGGTGCATTGGCATGTGATGAGCCAGTTGCCTGGTAGAAAACCAAAACAACAAATCAAAAATCCGGTTAAAACAAGCCTGTTGTGTTACAGCTTCTTCTAGTTGTCTCAGCCAATATGTCACCACTTAAAGTTGCAGTACTTACTTGAGACTGAAGTACCCTCCGCCTTTCTGCAAACATACCGTATCTAATGTGCAGCATTACTGGTACTGTAATGCTGGCTCCTCTCCTTCACCCTCCCCTCCTGCCACCCCAGACAAAGCTGTGTAACTGCTGTAACCCACTGTATCCACCCGTATTTGGGGCCCCTGCATTTAAACAGAGCTCTGTGCATTGGGATGGAACAGACCATTAAAGGTCATCTAGTCCAACCACCCCTGCAATAAGCAGGGACATTTTCAACTAGATCAGGTTGCTCAGAGCCCTGTCCAAACTGACCTTGAATGTTTCCAGGGATGGGGCACCTACCACCTCTCTGGGCAACCTGTTTCAATTTGTATTTTCTAGAGTTATCCCATAGTCACCTTACAAGTGATCCTACTAAGTAAAATAATAAAAAGACTTAATGTCTTTTGTAAATCCATCAATGTGAAAAGGAATATGACAGTTGTCTAAGTGGACTTGAAGAGTAAGGGTAAAAGAACTTGTAATAAGAGGTCCAACAAAGAAGTGAAGAGAATAAGATGAATAAGAAATTTCATTAAAATTCTAAAATGAAATTATGAATTATGGAAATCTTCCCAGGAAAAGGAAAGAGGTCTGTCATACGTAACAAGGAAAAATGGGTTTTCACTGACTAGTCAGAAATGGTCCTGCTCTAACAAGAGGTGGAGAAGATGACTTACTGGTAACACATTTTTCAGCTTCTGCTTCTGTGGTTCCACTGCCCAGCTGCTGGATTAGATTTTGAACACAAGGGACCCCACAAAGCATGTGTTATGCTCATATTCATGCACAGCCAAGTGGATTAAGGATTAAAACCTTTCTTAACACTATAAATCGGTGTAGTAAGATTTCTGCTATGAGTTTTTTTAAAGTTATTTCTATTATTAAGACTAAGCTGATGGGAGAAACAGATGAGTTTTGACCTTTAACATTAAAAGGCTTTTTCAGAAGGACATAAACTTTGGTTCTTTATTTTTGCTCTTTCATTTTCTCCTCAGCCTTCCTTTGCTTTTTAGCTCATAATTCTGACCAATGGTTTCAGGACTTTTTTAATTTAGGAAATGTCCATTCTTGAAATCCCTGGGGCTCTTTTAAACTTTGATTTCTCTGAATACCTAAACACTGACCCTCAGCAGGGTATAGAAGATCTAAGCTCCCTAATTCAAACAGGAAGGACCAATCTAAAACAAAGGAACATTAGCTGCATGGTTCTGATGCACCAAAACAACCCTTTAAATTTTAATACAAACTTTGATTTTTTTTCTTCGTATAAAGTTAAAAGTTTTTTTAAAGTAAAAAATCCACCAAACTAACCGAAGACAAGAACAAGACTTTTTTTCATGGCAGGTGAAAAGAAACAGCTGAGAAAGGAATGTATTGCGATAAGTTAAGTGATCCCTATCAATCAACTCATTCAGTTTAGGTTTTCTAAGTAAATTTCTTCTGTTCTGGACTAAGACGTGAGATTTACCCCCTGTGAAGCAGAAGCCTCCTTCTGTCACTTGAGCAGTAATAGCTCAGACAAAGCAAATATTTTGTACAACCTACATCAGCGCTGGCCAGGAAAGGTGAATATTGCTTCTATATGTCATTATTGCACACTGGGGGTAGGAATGATATCACCTAATTTTAATTGCCTAAAAGGAAAGCCTCTGGTTTAGAGCTGGTTGTCTAAGCTATTTTTATAGGCAAAGAGCAAACAGGCATTTCCAATAGATAATTCAGCACATGTTAAGAGTAAAAAAGACAGAATGGATGAGGCTTTGTGGTGTTTGTCTTGCACTATGGAGGAAACTGCAAAATCAGCTTACAGCAGACGTTTAACATGTTGATATCTAGGCACAATAAAGCTGGCTGGACTGAGTGTTTTTTCTCTGAGACACCGCCTTTATTTGCCTAAGTATCACTTCCAAGTCAGAAGCAGCCAATGAAGTAACAAATGCCAAGGATCTAGGTTAAGAAAAACATCAAAATAAATATCAAATAATTATTTCATCTGGAAAGGCAGAATGCGAGTTATTCTGAATATAAAAAGGATCTAGGTTAAGAAAAACATCAAAATAAATAGCAAATAATTATTTTGTCTGGAAAGGCAGAATGTGAGTTATTCTGAATATGTCTCTCACCTTTCTATGCGAACCACTTGGTTAAAAAAAAAAAAAAAAGATCAGTGTCTACTAAAGTCATACATACCAATGGCTTTTATTACTTTGTTATTTCACTTGAAAAAGAAGACATCTAGGTTAAGAAAAACATCAAAATAAATAGCAAATAATTATTTTGTCTGGAAAGGCAGAATGTGAGTTATTCTGAATATGTCTCTCACCTTTCTATGCGAACCACTTGGTTAAAAAAAAAAAAAAAAGATCAGTGTCTACTAAAGTCATACATACCAATGGCTTTTATTACTTTGTTATTTCACTTGAAAAAGAAGACATTTCTGGGCTTGATGGCTACACCCTTATCCCCTGGGTGTCTCACATATATACAGGGAAATAACTGAAGGCAAAGAACATGCTCAGGGCACTTGGAAGCTGGCAGCTATTACCTGCAACTCCAGAAAGGTCAAGATTTTCAGAAATGAGCTTTTTATTTGTTAGCATTACTGGTTTAGTAGAGTCTGCTCATGGTACTTAGTGGTGTGTAGACATGTTATGAGTTGCAATCGTTTGAGGGAGATCAGAAGGCATATGATGTGATTATTTGCAATTTAAAGAGGGAATCATTCTGGTGAACCTGATAGCAGGCCATCAGGATGCTTAGGCTATGGGTCCTTCAGGTGATGATGTTGTCAAATGGATCTTTGGCAGCTTACAGGCCATAAGTTGAAGGATTCTCATCATCATTCATAGAGGTCCAGACAAATCTCTTTTATACCAATGAAGACTTGTCCATCCATGCCAGCGGGTTTTGGAGCAGGCCTGAATTCAACTTATGCACTCAGTGCAAACACAAAAATCACCAATAAAACTGACTATCCTGAAGACAGTGTCAATAGCAAATAAAGAAAATGAAAAAGACTGTAAGTGAGCAGTCTCATCCCCCTGGAAGTTTTCAGAGAGAGCAAGAACATATTATTGCTGTTCATACACTACTCGCTCTTTGATAAATAATAAAAGGACTCCAGACTCAAGGGCTGCCAATCTGCCACTTTTCAGCAGCACTAAAATTCTCTTCAAGAAGCAAAAGAGCTGATGATTTCTAGCTTCATAGCTCAATTATCTTTCTTTAATGTCATATCATAAATGGTGAAAATCTGACCTGCAGTGCTATTACCCCTCCCCCGAGGCACACCAGCATCACTTGGCTGCCCATTCACGCTGCTGTCTGTTTCCTGTCCAGAGCCATAAACGTCAATATGACATAAAATGCCAATATCATCAGCCATAAAGCTGTGAGAGGCAGTTTGCTCAACATGCCATCTGGGAGAAAGCTTCCTTACTGTTCTTCAAGACAGCCCACAGGAATCACCCACTTGCTGTTACTGACCTTGAGTTTGATCTATATGGATATTGTCAATCCTTGTTAACATGTTTCTAATAGGAGGTGGAGAAGATCCTTTCTCAATCTCTTCAAGAGAGCTCTTGCATTTACTCTGAGTGTGGGGACTGAGCCTCATGACTACAGCACAGTGCAAATAGACTGGCCCAAAGCCTTTGGGAGGTGTTTGGACAAAATGTCTCATCATCAGAACATGCTGGTACATCACAGCTGAAATCCCTTGTGGAAACACTGGGAAAAGATTGGCAGGCAGATTTCTGAGGTTCCAGGAATCACTGGTCAGTTGTGAGGAAAGAAAAGGAGAAACCCAGACTGGCCTTCTGGAAGAAGATCCCACTCCATGGACCTCCTGGCCTCCTGTACCGTCTGGGCTTGGGTATTCAGAAAATTAATTTCAAAACACTAGTAGCTGTTTCAGAATTGAATTCTAGTTGGGATTCTTCCATTCTCTCCTGCCTTTTCCCCTGACCTTAGGGAAATAATTTAATTCCCCCTCCATTGGTTTTACCTAAAAATAACAAAGCAATGACTGTCTGTTGTACCCACCTTTAAGTGACAACATCATTTTTAGCTGATCAGTGTTTGCCAAGAGAATTGAAACCTGTGAAGAAAAATGCCAATCCCTGATAGTGCGCCAAGAGAGACAGAAGAAAAATGCCGAAGTTGTAGTAGCTTTCCCTCAATAGAAAGTTCCAGGCTTTACACAAACAAATATTTTCCTGTCAGCATTTACCACTAACTATTTGAATCATTTGCATTGCGTTTTCACAGCTAAGCTCTTTAAAAACAAACTCAACATCTCCTGTGAACAGTATTTTTACGGGATTTCAAAGTGCCTCTTACTCTCAGCAGCGCCCAAGAGCATAGTCTGATACACTGGTTTCAGATACACACTGTTGCAGTGTGCAGGGATAACGAAAGATAATGGAGAAATAGGGCAGTTATAGCCATATTTTGTGCCAAACAGCAAAAATAGTTTTTCAAAATTGAGTGTTACAACAAAAAGGTGCTCCGGGGGGAGCTGCTTCTTTCTACTATGGCCACTAGGAACATAAGAACAGCTGCACTGCTTCACACCTGATGTCCACATAGTCCTTCCTCTCTGCAATGCTGTTCATGAGCAGATGTTTAAGGTAGCCGTATATGACATTTCTCTCAAGTTTCTCCCATTGTGTTGTATCTTGTTTATTGCATATTCCTCCCAGTACAGATGAAAACCTATGCTTTTCCAAAATACTCATAGCCAGGTCTCTTGCTGAACCATCAAACCAGCAGCTTTTACCAAAACAATACACATGCAAAAGTGGAAATCCTCTATTTCAGAATGAGTAAATATGAATGACTCTGTGCAAGACACTAACCTATCACCTTCATTGTCAGTGTAAGAATTTTTAAGTTGAGTACAGTTATTATGTTTTATTACTTTAGTGAAAATGTCTATTATTAGTGAGAAATACTCGACAGTCTTCGGCAGCATGATGTTTTACTATTATGAATAGCATTACAGCTCTAACGAGTCGGATTAGCAAGATCCCATTCCATAAAGAGTGGGACTTCAGGTGGGAGCCCTTTCTAAAGCTGTTAATATTCCCCAAGTTTCCTCTTCCTCTGTCCTCTTCCTCCTGTCCTGTGCTTTGGATATGGCATTCTCACAGCACTGCTTGGCTCCCCAGGCTGCTAATCAAAACTGAGAGTGGATCTTGACATTGGTAGCACCTGTAAGGATGCTTCAGCAAACAGGGCTCAGGTTGGTTTTATTTAGCTGCCAGCAGATGTGCAGTACAGCAGCGTGCTATATGCTGGCTGTTCAGAGAAGTAACGAGAAGTGAGTATCTCCCTGCTTTCAAGCATCCCTGGGCATGGTTTCTATAAGTAAATGGCAGAGCTGCAAAGGACCCCTCTACCATGTTCTCTGCCTTTTTTTTTCCCCCCAATACTAGCATGAGGTAGCTGTGTGATGGTGTGCACATGCCTTACCCAGCAGTTGATAGCTGACATGTTAAACTTAACAATTTCTCAGAGGAGAATACCCTGGAGCCTACTGGCCCCCTCTAAAAGTTCAGCTTTGGCTCCAGAGGAGACTAAATAACATATCAACCAGACCACTTAGCAACAATCCCTGGCATTGTTCTTCCAAAGGAATTTAGATGAGACCCAGGTTCAAGATGTGAAGATGCTAAAAGTTTTGCAACATTACTCAAAGGGAAAAGAACAGAAATAGTTTCCCAATCCTTATTTAATCTGTCTATAGCATTACTCGATATGTCTAGAGTTTGGTGTATGCTTTGGGATACACTACAGGACATGTTCCCTTGCAGGGGAACTGTTTTCACTTCAAGTTTCCTCTCAAACAATGATGCTCCCTCACCCAGGCTCTGAGAGACAGTTTTGCATTATTGATTGCATGCACTTAAATGAGCAGCAAGCAAGCATGGCAAGCTTTTCTTCTCTTTTCTCTTTAAGCATGCTGGATTACTTTAAAAAAAATTTACAAAAGAGGTTTTGGGGAAATAAAAAAAGTTAAATATCAAGGCAAAGTGTTTCACATCTGGGGGGACAGAAATAATTCATCTCAACCCTGAGAAAAACAATTATGTTTAATTTATCACACAAACCGCAAGATGGTATTTACTACTGTCTAGTATGTACAGTTTCTGCAACAAACTGTGAATATTTTGATCCCATTCACTCTTTCCACATTGCCATAATTAAAAAAAAAAAAGGATCAGATGGTCAGGGCAATGGAGACTATCCAAATCAGGCAGGGTTAGCATTTGGTTGAGATTCAAGAAACTTTCAGTTTTCTCGAATTAAGATGCAGCAGTTCCAGACATGTGGAAACAGGCTGCATTTTATCCTAGAAAGACATAAGAGGAGAAGCTAATATTCTGTTCTTCCACAGCAGTTCTCCCACTGTATGTCATCTGGGTAAATTGATGCACACTCCCAAGTTCTCGATCGTTTGGAGTTTCATTGTGGAAAATATGACACAGCAGTGGATGCCACCAAGCCACAAAATATGGCATGTTCTAATACGAGGTCATCATAACTCTCATGACATTTGGGTCTCTTCTCTTATTTGCTATTCATCTACCCAGTGTGTTCATCGGTTGCTCTGGACCGTTCTCTCTCCTCCCCGCCCTATTTTGCCTTGGGTAACTAGACTGAAAACTCTGTATCATTGGCTCCCTTTCTGCATGCAAAGCAGAACACAGGCAACAGACCTTCAGCTGCAATTGGGAGCTCTCAGTACTGCTGATAAGTAGTAGCACAGATTCGATTACACAGACCAGACACTTATTCTAATCTCAGTTACCCACCTGTGCAGATGTAAAATTAGTCAAAAGAAAAACCCCGGTGTCAGCCTGATAAAGTACAACAAATGCTCTGTCCAACAATTGCTTTGGAGGGGGTTAGTTGCAGATGGCTTTGGGCCTAACTCTTTTCTTCCTTGCACCAGTGATTTTTTCCTTGTGAAAGAAAATCCTTCTGACATTATTTTCTTGTTTTTCTAACAAGCTTGTTTTGAAGCATCTCAGTACTAAATCCTTGTAAGCAAACTGAATACACAGAATAATCCAAGGTTTATGCAAAGGCAGCCAATGACAGTAGTAGCTAAACCTCACTCCATCAAAGAAACATATCAAGGACATCCTCTTCTTGTGTTATTACTAAAAATTACAAGGCATAGCCAAGAAAACAAGCCATGCTACAGAAAACTGACTTGCAGCACTCTGAAAGTGGAACACTTTTCTGGCTTATCCTGCTCCTGGCTTTAAACATCTGGGACCAACACAAAGAAATTGTATCTTTTCTCCCTGCTAATTGTGAAGTAGCTGACTGATTGCTTATGACTGACGAGTGTCTGATAACAGGAAATGGCGGCACGGCGGGAGTTCGATGGGTTAAGAAGAATGAGACAGGAAAACCAATGATGTGATTCTTCATTTAAATGTGTGTGCATGCTGATTGAGAAATGTCAGCCTTACAGTTGTCGGAAGGGCTTGGATACAGGAATTGCTGAGCACCAACCGCTATTACTATCAGCGTTTGCACCACCATAGCTTTTCTGAGCCCTAGCCACAAGCCAGCTTCTCACTGGGTGAATGAAACACAGAGAAGCAGCCCAAGGAGCCCATTCCTCAGCTGCCTGAAATCACCTTTTCACCACAGTAATGTAGCTGTGCAGTTATTCTCAGGGAGCCCCATATACAGCAGAGATGTTCTTTGGAAAGCCCTATGTCAGTTCTGCTGGCTCTCTTTGGGCCTCTACCACAAGGCACTAAGCAGGAGACGCTCTGAGGCAAGTCGATGATGAGAACGCACGTGGCTGGGGTGATCCCATGCGTTGGTGTTTCTGGGATCCCAGGGATGGTTTATCCCCTGCGGGGACCAAGTCAGCTCTCAGCTGCCTCAGAGCTGGAGATGCATGATAAGCTCCCCCCTAGTCCTTATGCTGCTGGTGATGGCATCAGAGGGATGAATCAGGGGCGAACAGCAGGCTTTTTAGAAAGGACTCCAACAGATAAGGCCCCAAGTGAAAGGTTTGTTTGAAACAATGTCCCATGGCTGGGGTTTATTGGGAATTTGTTCAGTTTCAAGATGAAGAGCAAAGTCATGAAGAGAATCTGATGAAAATAACTGCTCTGGCTTTGATGTACCCATCATTGAACTGAGAACAGGAAAGTGAGATTGATTGAAAATCCAAAGTGAAGCAGAGCAGTCCACTTTCAGGCCCAGCAGACAGAAGGGCAAAAGTAAACAAGTAGCCTGCAAGGTTGCCATTATTTTAGCAATGTGAATTAGATGTTAAAATGTCAATTGATTTTTCATAGTCCAAAATATTATTTATAGCATAGATAAAAATTTCTAATTTCCAATAAACAGTCCTGAAATGAGTATTTTGTACTGAATCCTGCTTAAATTGCTCAAGCATATCATCGTATCAAAGTCATTAGGACTGTACAAATGAGAAATGGCAGCAGGAGCTGGCCTTTTATTGGCATGAGTTTGAAATGGCTGCCTTACTCAAGCATGCCAATAAAACACTCTTGCCACACTATCATGTATTCCATTTGCTCTCCATTTAAGAGAGAGGGGAAAAGGTTATTTTAGAAATACTTTAGAGTAATAAAATCTTTATTGCTACGATTTTTTGTATCTCTTATGCCTGTGAAGCCAGTTGATTTAGTTATGTCCACAGTTCTGGAAGTGATAGAAAGTCAGTACTTATGCATTTTGTATACCCCTCAATATTACTTAAGCTGGAGCATCTACAAATCAGGGGGGGTGCAGTTTTTAAGGTCATATAGCTCACAACTTGACACAAATTAAAAAAACACACGCTGGGTATATCACAGCCTCACAGTCCCTCCTTCCAATAGGACACAGCAGGTGTTTCTGGTTCTGATGACTTGCAAAGCAACAAATCTAAACAGCCTGGGACTGAATTGAAGCCTGTTACTGTAAATGAAAGATTTGAAAGATTGGGAAGGAAAATCTGCCAGGAGTAGGGAAGAACATAAACACACACACATATAGGTTTGGGATCTTTTGAAATCTACGTTAGGACCACAGATACTTTCTAAGCATTATTAATATATAAATATATCACTGCATATTTGGAACAGCATCTTCCTGCACTAAATGCAAAACATGTACTATTGTCCAGTTTATCTATTTACTGTACAATGAGCCAAATAAATATCTCTGCCATGGCAGCTGAAAACTTGCTTTTTATTCATTAAAGCAATGCTGTGCATCGCTGGGAAATAGTACTACATTCCTTCTACCACTCATATCTTCCACCGCTGCTGACACACAGGTGACCAATACAAAAAAAAAAAATTCTGCTATCGTTATGAGAGGTGAGCAAAACCCTATCTTGCTTTGTTCATCAACAAACCTGTCAGCTAAATGGTGACTTCAGTATCTCCTCTGGTAGTGGCACAAGAGAAACAGGAATCCTGGTGCAATTTTCAAAGTCTGAGGTTGCAACACTGGCTGTTAGAAAAATCATTGTGTGACTTACAAACTGAACAAATTTGCTCAGGAAGTCACACAGAAAAAATATGGAACCCCACACTGCCGTTTTGACAATTGCTTTCCTTCTGTAACTGCACTTTAAAAGAGAAGCCAACATCATTTGGAATAAGATATCTGCTTTCTCAGCTGACACCAGCCTGCTGCATAGCAGAATGACAAATATCTCTGTGGTTATTTAATTATTTAGGGCATAATATGCTATTTTATTTGACAATCTGTTTGCTCTGTGGATAAACTGTAATGCTGAGTAATTTTTCTTTATGAAGAAACAAGATTATCTGCTCATTAAATAGCCTCATTGGCCCAATAGCAACATCACATTACAAATAGAAATGATGCTATGAAAAGAATGGAGCAGAGATGCCTGGAAGTTACAGAAAATACAATAGAGACAACCCAGTCTCTGCAGTGAGTGAGAGGAAGAAAAACTTTGGGGACTTGCAGCAGCGGTGTTGCCTGTATGGGCAGAGGAAGTCGGGCTGCCAGGGAGTTACTGAGGTGAAGATCAGCTTTCCCCTTTTGGCTGGTCGGGTAAATTGGCTTACAGACCCCTAGGTGACACTGGCTGGATTATGCTAGTATCCCACAGGACCAAGATCGACAAACCTTGCTATTATTTCCTGGGGCTGCTGTATTAGTTGGTGGTTTGATCCAGAACCCCAAACACATACGGAAGGTTCATTTTCCATAACTTGTTTCCATCTGATGTGCATCTTCAGATGGAAATGCTCTGGAGTTCATGGAGTAAGTTATATAAGTGAGGACAGCAGGCATTTCACGATGCTCTGATTTTGCAGGGCCTGCATTATGCATGGTGATAATAATAAGCTCTAAGCTATCAAACAGCGCTTTCCATTTTAATATGGCCAAATGGTTTCACAGAGCTCTGTCATCATCATCACCATCATTTTACAGATGAAAAAGCACAGAGAAGTCTTTTGCTTGGGGCTGTATTAGAAACCAGTAACATATCTGAAAGTAATACCTAGCTTTCCAACCTCCTAGCCTAATGCTCTAACCACTATTTTACCCTAGAGATAAGAACATGGATAGAAAGCTTTGTCATAACACAAGCAGCATAGTTTACATCACCTATATAAGAAAGCAATAATGATAAGAGATTATTTTAATAACTGACTGTTCTGGGCAGCCAAAGACTTTCTCCGAACAGTGCTAGGTCAAATGGCAAACTGAATACCTTTGGAGCTAATGGACATCGCAGAGTTAAACCTTGCATCCTGGCTCAGATGAAAGGTCCAGATGAAAGAACTATCTCACCCATTTTCTGTCTCTGACAGTGGCCAAAACAAAATACTTAGGGAAGAGCTGAGCAAACATTTATCAGCATTTCTCTAGAATATTCTCAGAAGCCCCAAAAATTTGCAGATGGGGGACTTTCTGAGACAAAAGATGTGGTTTGTATTTTTTGTATTTAATAGCCCAATGACAAGGAGTGCCACAGCTTACCTGAAAGCTGAAGAAGGACCTCCATTAGTTTATTCTGAACACAAAACAAGCAAGCGGAAGTTGATGCCTCATAATACTTGTAAAGGAAGAAACACGAATAATTTCCCATTCACCCTCTCTGTGAAACTCCTCATTTTCTAGGCTTCTGTCACCCAAGGTTAAATGCAAAGAATAGACACCAAAAGTAAGTTTGGTCCATTCTGGCTGCTGCTAGTGTTGGGAGAGGTCCACAGACAGTCCTGTGAAAGGAGGGGCTCTGTCCCTCAGAGATTCAGTAAAATATCACAGGCCTTGTCCCCATATGCCTTGCTTGGGAATGTTACTACTTGGATTGGCTGACACAGACAGTGGTTTTAAAGCAAATAACTCTTTGATATCTACAGTAGGGTAAGAATAATTCAGTATCTCTGCCTGTTTGACTTTTTGTCTTCTCTGACTGCCAGCATAGCTTCTTTCTGGTGTCAATGTCAGTGTGGACAGCAATTCATTAGAAATGTGTGACCCCATCAATTCATCGGATACAGACTGACTTGGTACCACTGACTTTCAATGAAACAAAATTTGAAGTGGTGATTTACAGATATAGTGTTCTGTGTCCTGTTTACAAGCCCAAAAGTGCAAGCATTTCTATAGAGAACTCAAAAAAAATGCATGATCTCTCTGCCCCAGTAGAAGCATACATGATCCATTTGCCATTTTCATCAGATTTTTTTTAGAATTTTAAATTTTCTTAAGGTGAAGTCGGGCAACTTAGTTTCAATAAGTGGCTTTCAAAAAAGGGTGTCTGTTGGCCCTACAGCGTCTTTTGAGACCTTCAGTTATGTTTATGTCACAACTGTGACACTGCAATAACATTCAGAAATAGCCAAGCTCAGGTTCAAGAACAAAGGTAACACAGTGTTTTGCATAGGCTAATGCACCTGGGTTTATAAGAGTATTTGGCCAAATAAAACACTGTGCTATCCCAGCGGGACTGTTCCCAGCCTGTGGTCAGAGTTAGTCTGACCATCTCTGTAGGGCATTTCTTGGTATGGAGCGACAAGACCATCCTGATGTCTTTGTTGTGTCAATTTATGTACCACTGTCTAACTAAGCTCTCATCTAGATTAAAAGTAAAACTTGTTTTTCTGGAGCACATGGAGGTTTTCAAGGCCTCAGTTTGCCTGTCTGCACTGAAGTGCCAAAATAATGCTATGTGGCACGCTTTAGTATGGAAAGGATTTCTAAGTATGTGATCCCATTGGTTATAATTAGCAATATAATGCCTAATGATCATTAGTCAAAAGAGGTCTTGAACTACCTGATTTTCATCCAAAACCTGTTGATTAGTAATCCCCTGTAGCTGGGCCATAACACTCTACTGAAACACTGAAAAGAAACTTGGCTTGAATGTAATCGTTTGATTAGCATTCATCCAACCAAAACATCCTCTTTTGTAAAAAGCAAGCATATTTCTACCTTTTGCTAGCTTTTGACAAGAGGCAGGTGTATTAAGCATAGGAAATGTGTACAGTACAGAGTGTTCTTTGACCAAGCACATGGAAAAATACATTCCGCCTTGACAACAGCGACACTTCCTAGTACACCAGTAAGGTATCACTGATCTAGCATCAGCTATGCTCTCAGATGGGAGGGAGATGATGCACACATAGAAACCCAGAAAAATAGACGAAGAGATAAAAAACACTTTAAAAATTATTACAGATAAGTTATCTAAAATTAATCACAGGATTATTGTTGCTGTGATGTTGCATTTTGTCAGTGATAAGCAAGGAGCTGGCAAGCTTAAATTGTGTCATTTCTTCAAGAAAACATAGATCAACAGAACAGCTACCAAAATGTTGATTTTGCTCCTGTGCTTTCTCTACTGAAACCCTGGGAACCTCTTGGAGTGCATTGCACCTACTCAGGCCTACCTAAATTAGTCAGTAGCAGCTACTATCAGTAACTACTGATGCATGTAAACCCCTGGAAACTGATGTACATTTCAGAAGTTGGATCAACACACCCATATACAGGGCATTGGACAGTGAAATAATGTATGCCAAGAGTAGAGAAATTCCCTTTCAGGTTAAATACACTGAAATGCTACTTTCTCCTCCAGATCACATTGACAGCTTCCCTTTGATGGGGCTTGCTGTGGCTGTGTTGACCCCTGTACACTTTTCTGAGTTGTATCGAACAAGATGCATCTCATTTTCCGCTTCCTTCAGTAGCTCTCTTCCTGCCCAGCCCTAGAGTAGTTTACCTTGGTCTCTCCAGTACCTACTTTTAGCCATTCTTTTACGCCATACAGCATAATATTACTATTCCCGTCTCCCAGTTGATTATTGCTTTTCACTCATGACATATTCATGAATCTTCTCTCTCTGTTGGAAGTATTTGGAGAAAGTAAAAGTATAGTTGGACGTTGGGTGAAAGTTCCCACCTTCTGTCACCTACCCCAGGCTCTCACAACTTTTAGATCTATTCTTGACATCCCTTGGGCACTTCAAATATATCTCTGAATCCACGAGGCAAGGCTAAAAATGTACTCGGCAACTCAACAGGCAAGGAACTGCTTCCACTACAGAAAGTAGCTACTTCTATCTGTATAATTCTTTTTGTTTCTTCTGCACCTTCTTATCTGATGAGTTAGGAGGGAATTTCTTACTCTTAATCTTCTTCCTCAGTTGATGTTCATGAGGGACCACAGCCCCTGAAGCTGCCCTGCTAGGAACAGATATGCTATGCTGTCACCAGATTACAGGACAGGAGGTTTCTTGTTTGGCAGTGCTAAGTCCCTTCCGGCTACAAAAGGAGGTGACAGCAAGAACTAGGAAGAAAAGGAAGATTAATGGTGTGTGTAACACAGTAGAAATAAGAAATTATCATACTCTGCAGAAAGGAGCTTTCCAGAGGAAATGGCTCGAGAGAGACGGATGTAGGAGCCAGTAACATCTGTAACTAGTCATTTAGCCAGTTTATGCAACTGCATGATAAACTTCATGCAGTCCCATGATAATAGTTATCTTCTGACTCAAATGCTGCACAAAGCAGAGGGATCATGATCAATGTCTGGCAGGCACAGGGTCCTTGTTACCAAGCAACACAACTTCTTTTGCAGAGTCAGATTTCTACTTTGATTCATTTCCATTTGTTTTCTACAATTTATACATTAGCAACTGAAAGGAACAGGTACAATAAATATCAATGAAGCATCTGTTAACTCTCTAATGTTCATTAACATTCAGATCAGTGCTAACTGACACAGAGAAATTAATATATAATTCACCCATAAAATTAACTCTTTCACAGATAAAACCTTTCAGAGAGAAACTTTGTTGCCTAGGCTAAGATTCAGTTCACTAGCTCTTGTGGACTATGTGGATGCTTTCTAGAGTTTTAATGTCCAAAGAGCATCCTGCCCTTTGCTCACAGAGATACACACATAACATGGAGACAGTGACATTAGAAAGGGAGATGTGATAGCAAAGGCAATGAAGAAGCTACTATATTTAAAAAAACAATCACTACATTATACCCTTTGCTAATGGGAAAACAACTTTATCAGTGGGATTTGCCATGATGCAATCTCCTTACAGAAGAGCTACTAATGAAGTGGACAACTGTATTATGAATTACTTATCTTTCCCGGCAACCTTCTGTGAAAGAGCATAAGCTTCAGAAGGACTGTGGGTAGTTGCCTGATTTTGAAGAGTTAAATACTGTTCTGGACACCTGTGTCCAAGCTATGCCTGTGCCAATGGGTTCTTAAGTGGTGTTCAGCAAGTTTCCTAACAAAGACTTGCATTAGAGCTCACAGTGGTTTTAACATTTTCTGATCATTCATCATTTGGCGATTCAGTTTCTAGAAGTGCTGACATCTTCTATCTACAACTGAAAACAATGGAACTGTGCCCTGAGACAACAAATTTATATAAAATGGTAAAGTGACAAACTGAAAGCAGTGTCCCAAAAGTTAAGAGATGCCTGTAACAATTTTAATTGTCATTGCCATAACTCAGGTCTTAAAGGGTAAAAGGAGAACAATTAACGTTCAGATCAGTGCTAACTGACACAGAGAAATTAATATATAATGGAGGATGGCAATGTGGATTGGATTTGGGGCAAATTGTCATGCCACCTAGGTGTATCTGGAGGGTACAGTTTGGTCCTTTTCTATACTATTCATCTCTTTGGAAAAATCTAGTGATATATCATGTAAGATGGAAGACAGTAGAGCTCCAGAAGGGAGAGAAAGTGTGGATAAATCCACCTTTACTGTGCTATATGAATATCTGGTGAAGATATAGCCATGACATTTGAGAGATCAGGAAACATACTTGGAACAGCTTTTCAGCTCTGATCACAGACCTGATGTCCAGAGTGTGAAGAGACACTCCTTAATAGCCATGAACCAAAAAAGAAAGACAAGCGAAACATCTTGCTTTCCTCAACCGCAGAGTGAAAGTCACTTGCCAGGTAGAACAATTTCCCCAGTGTGGCCTCATGGTGTCAAGAGGTCATAAAATAGAAACAGCAGTCTTCACTGAAGTTCACTAGGGTCTACAGAAATCTTTCTACGGCTGTCTCTGAATCTGGTGTTAGCAGTCATGATCACTGCTGAAGACTTGTTATCCAGTGAGCATTATATACACTTGCTGCAGTATATCTTCCTTAACCATTGACAAATAAGGGCATTTTCATGTGACCATCCCTTCTTTCAGATGGTTTGGATTAACATGTCTCCACTGATAACTGTGTCTTCCTCTCAAATGAGAGGACTTTTTCCCTTCCCTAGACACCAAGAAACATCTGTAAATTTCATGAGATGCAGCTATTTTTATAAATCAGCAAACCAATTCATCTGCTAAGTGGCCTTCTTGGATTATTTTTCTTTTCCGATCTTCTGCATCTCCCAGTGGCTATTCTTTGGTCCTTGTGAATCAGCTTGTGGTCCTCAGCACTCTGTGAAGAAGAAATGTGCCCCACCTACACAGCTATCTATATATACAACATAGATTAATCATTTTCGGCCTTGCTTCCAGCAAACAGAATTTGTGTTGATTTGCTGTACAGAGCTGAGTCCTGTCAAGTCCTGTGACCACTTAAAAGCAGGAATACCCTGTCTCAAGAAGGGAAAAATCTCATGGTCAAAAAGGGAGAACCGTGTGTCCTCAGTTCCTCTGAAAACAGCCACTCATGGAAGGTGTGGATAGCCGTAGATAAGTTTTAGTTTTGTGCAGGAAACAGTGTCTGAAGACTTCAATGGATGGAAATGGATCAGTTTTTTTTCTATAGGTATAAATGTCATCACTAAGATTTGAAATACCCAGAGCCCATGAAAATTTTACTGTTGATTTCAAAGAGCTCAGCAGTTTTCCCCTCATTCTTGACTTTGGAAGAAGGTGCTTGAAAATTTGAAAAAACCCACCTGAGAATGTGAAAATGTTTGCTAAAAATGGCCAAACACAGTATATAACTTTGCACATGTATTTAGGGGAAATACTGCACCTGTGTCCTTTATACCTGCTTTCAGCAAACCTTCTTGAAAATGGACTCTCAGCACAAAAAAATTTTTCTTTGAGTTAAATACTTCTTACCATCTCAGCATCTCCTTCAGCTATTCTTGTTTCTGATGATATCTTTGATTAAATCCCTAGGTTAATTTTTAGGAATGACACAGCAAACCTGGCAGCCATAATCCCTTTAGTAGTTCAATATGTTTATGAGGGTTGAAGGATGTTAAATATGACAGTTTAAATGCTAAGTTGAGTAATCAGTTTATTAGGAATTTGCTCAATACGTTTGCCGTCTGCAGCCGAAGCATGCAAAACTGGACTCAGATAATTCACCAAACAGTTTAATGTATGAACAAGATAAACTCCTCAAACATTGACTGACAAAGCCTGGGATTTTGTTAACAGAGATAAGTGCATATTCATACCCACACCCATGGATAACATCCACTTCCAGCATAAAGGCACTGTAATACAACTGCATTTAGCAGCCAGGGCAGGTATGCACAACTCCACCTCCAAGATCCTGACCCAGGACAGCCTCAGCCAGCAAAGCCAGGCTTCGGGGCGTTGAGAAGGAATCTGGGGAGCTCCATCACAGCCATGGAAATCTCTCTGTTGATTACTATGGGGACTGCACCACATCTGTGTGGTGGACCTGCAGACACTGAAATACCCAACCCATGGATCTATGGTGGCCTGTCTTTCTGTCTGGAGGAACTGGAGGAACTACATACCCCATTGTAGCAAAAGCCTGTTGCCTTCTTGAAGCTATCTCAGCCTTTTGAAATCAAACTTCATTTTATGCTGTCCCGTTCTTCCCTTCCACTCTAGCTTGATGAATATCCATCCTGCAGCCTGAATGTTAGCTGGTTTTGGTTTTTTTTTTCCCCTCATACACATAATTCTTCTCTTTGGCCCTTATCTCACTCTCCACAGTAAACCTTATCTCTGCTAATGTTACAAAACAGCCACAACTGTCAATAATTCAACAAAGCCCAGAAACAAATGACCCAAATTTCACCCCGGTCACCATGCTAATATTTTTCTCTGACTGAGTTTATACCTTCAGACATTTCTAACCCCTAAGATGCACGGAATATAGCAATTTAGGGGGAGTTCAAATCTCTGGTTACCTGTCTGATCTGATAGTCTCCAGATGCACCATACAGCCCCAATATAATAAATGCCCTTGCCTAGACAGCAAGAGAAATTTGCTTAGATCAGTTACAGTGTGAAGAAAATGGCCAGAAAAAGCTGAACCACCCCAGACACCATAGTTTCCTGAGCATCTACCCCTTTCTTTCAGTAAAGGAAGATGTCTCTGTCACAGTAGTGAGTTAAAGACTTTTCCTCTCTGTGCCTAAGACGCCTGTCAGGATAAACTTGAAGCAGGACCTCCTCCTACAGCACTCCATCAGCGTTCACTCAGTTCCTTGCTAGTGTCCTGTTAAATGCAGAGTTCATTTAGACTTAGAAGCAATTCATGAAGCCCCGAGTATTTCACTGATCAAAAATCTCTTGAGGCTCTGCTTCTGCAACAAAAATTTATGTTAGGAGAGAAAGGGGGGGCAGAGGAGAAACAGAAGAGCAAAACCCCACATCACAGCTCAGCTTGATAAACAAGCATGTGAAGGAAGGGTGCGCTATGGGGAGAGGGAGGAAAGAAGTGATTATGTGGCAGAGAATGATCTTCCTCCTCAAAATGCCTCTGGGAAGGAGGAAGCAAGAAAACATGAGAATCCCACCAGTACACACAATGACCTTTCAAAGCACCATGGGGAACCCAATGATGAAGAGCTTCTCTCTAATGCCTCCTGCCAACTCAATATTTGCCAAATCCCATTTGCCTCTAATCACTCACAGACAGTTGCTTGGCCCGAATCTGCTCCCTCTTTTTCTGGTGCAAAGCTGGAGTTAGGCCGCAGAAGCTTGCTTGGTGCTGGCGTATGTGAAAGTAGGCTCTGTGCCTCTCTTTATGGTCCACAGAGAAATGGAAATGCTGATCGACCTGCCTTAGCGGCTGGCTTGGACAAGTCCTGGAGAAGCAGCTGGGTGGCAGGGTGGGCATGTGGAGCTGCATGTTGTTATAAGGGTTATAGAAAGAGAGAGTACACAGCTAGGATATTCCCAGTAGGTGCTCTGGGAAGAAATGGTTAATCAGAGACACAGTTACTTTTCTGACAGCTCAGGGAAGAGAAACTGCTTACTGAAGGCCATATCGATATTCATCTTGCTACAATTTCTTCCATTACTCTGCCCCCAAAACAGAGTTACCCTTTCTTACTCATCCAGTGACTTTTGCACGATACTACGCACTAGGTCTGGCTGCCTTTTGGAGGCAAGCCCAGTTTTCTGAAAGATCCTTCATGGCACAGCAAAAACAAAAAGGGAGTCCTTATTAGGTGCTAGTCACCCAGACAAAGCACCAAGGCAAATCTTCCTTAGTAATATATGGATCTTAGTAATATATGCCGTTCTTTATAAGACCAGCAGTTCATCATGTCCACCTTCCTTCAACCCTTAAATTATGCAGTACATAAGGACAAGAAATTGCTTTCTGACCCTCCTTTGTATACCTTCAACAGCAGAAGCAATCAGCTGACATCCTGAAGCACAGCATCTGATTGCATTTCACATGCATAATGGTGGGTGTTATTATTGGTAAGAACAACAGTTGTTACAGTTCAACAAATGTGTCTTAATCATTTTCTGCTTATGTAACACACCATATACAAGTATTAATGCAATCAAGTGCACTCTAAATACTGCCTGCAGAAATACTGCCTGCAGTCTCCTTTTACCCCATATGAAGCACAGCATCTGATTGCATTTCACATGCATAATGGTGGGTGTTATTATTGGTAAGAACAACAGTTGTTACAGTTCAACAAATGTGTCTTAATCATTTTCTGCTTATGTAACACACCATATACAAGTATTAATGCAATCAAGTGCACTCTAAATACTGCCTGCAGAAATACTGCCTGCAGTCTCCTTTTACCCAATAAGGACTGTAACTGAATCTAAAGGTCTGCATAGAAAACCACTGTACAGAAGCTGGATAATTTGAGGGGATTGGTCCCATGTTTAGATGTTTCATATGTAAGGTGATCCTTAATAATTATGGTTTTAGACCCTAGGTTAAGAAAAGTGAAACAAAATTTCTCTTACGTCTCTGATCCCTTTTCCACTGGCCCATCAGGATTACTTGCATTGATTTCTGTCTTGTTACTCTGAATTTAGATTCTTGTATGTAAGAGCAAATGAAGCCTATATGCAGCAATAACTTTATCTATCCTGGAGAAAAAAAAGAAAAAAAAAGCAAAAAAAAAAAAGCTCTGTGTGTAGATATAGAGATGCTCTGATTTTGCCTCTCATGCTCATAAATTAATTATGCCAGTACTCTCTTTAGCACCGAGGAGAACAGCTACAGACTGGCGTACATCTGTACTACTGAATTCCCTCATCCTTCCAACAGGGTAGTTTCATCCAGGCTGCCTATTGAGAGAGGCTTGTGGCTCCTGCTAACTCCTGTATGATTGTCTGGGAGAGTGAATGGGCCAAATCACCTCCAGGGACAATTCAAGTGATGTAACAGCATGAGCAATTAGATTCGGGTGCCCAGGAACCTCTTCTGGCACTTTTTAAAAACCTGAACTAAATAAGCTCAGCATTGCTGTACCAAATTTGCTTAAGCTATAATGTTTTGGACTAGGGATTGTTAGCAAACTGAAAATAAAGGTCACTTTAAATATATATATATATATATGTATATAGCCATACACAGGTATCCAGTTCCCAGCTGGAATTAGATTACTTCCTGGGGAATTGTTCTTCTATGGACTTACAAGTACCACTACAAGGTACACTTTCTTTCATCAGTGAACAAGTCATTACCTCTTTCCTTTACGAGAAGGGGAGAGAACAAAACTCATTCAGATGGGGAGACAAAGAGTTCCCAAAGTGCCCCTGAAAACTCATTTCTAACTTGGAACTATCTGGGGCGGGGGCTTAACAGTCCTTGCTACAGTGTTTTTCATATTTACAAATTACAGGATAAATTTTGAAATGAAGATAATATTCATGCCAAAAGCAAATACCACCTTGGCTCTTTGGTACAGTGTGGGGCAATTTGCATAGTTCAGATAAAGTATACAGAAGCATTCCTATTGCCTGGTTCTTCTCCTAACCAGGCTTTGGACCAGAAGAGTTTTGTTTTGCTCCATTCCTGGTTCTGACTCTTCTCTGCATGAAACCAGGCCATTTAATTGAATAATGAGGTATTTTTCTGTGAACTCTTCAGTGACTTGGACTGAGAAAATGCCATCAATCCATATCTCAGGAGGCACTTCAAGTCGTTTGTAACCAAGGTTTAAGATTCAAAAACCACTGAGCATGTTCCCACTGCTAACTGGAGCACGATATACAACTTTTTAACCTATGAGACTATATGAGGTTAGTCTGGCTGGTTCCCTGCCAGCAACAAGCAAGGCTTGCTCAGCCCCTCTACCTCAGTTTTGAGACAATGACTGTCTTGCTGCTGGTGAGCAAGTTTCTGCAGTTGCAGTTTCGGAGGTAGAAAAGAATAAGCTGCCCTTCATTAAACACTACAGTAAACTGAGCAAATGGGAGCAGAGTCAGAACTGAGACCAGCAGATATGCCTGCCTGCTTTCTCCTTGCTCAGAGCAATACTTAATGGCATAGACCACCCCAGGTACTTTTGAAGTCAAATCCAACAGCAGTAGAAGATGTCAGAGATCAGTGTATCTACCTCACACATGGTCACTCCTTTTAAAATCCACTCAATATCATCTACTTTTGGACTCTGTCACTTTTCCTGAGTTTGACTTGTTCCTGAAAGTCTTTCAAATGGGCCTGGTTGAAGCAAGCCATGAGAAGTTGAGCCACGCGTCTCCCCCAGCTCAGGTAGGTGCTGGGAGCAGAGTCCAGAGAGAGACCATCCACTATGCTCTTGACAAGTTGCCTTGTTTCATGACTATAATGACAGTCCCCAGGGTTTTTGATTAATTTTCCATGACAGAAAAAAGAACAATTTAATTTCCTTGCTTCTGGGATCAAACAGCCTGTGGCATTATGATATAAATACATCTGAATAAATTAAAGAAAGATAAGGGAGACATTCAATACAAAGAACATCCTCTTCTCAGAGGCACTCGGCACCAGAACAAGCTTTCCATGTAAGAGTATGAAAGTTAGAAGAATTACGTTACACTCATACCCTCTCAGCTTCTAAGAATATTTTTACAACCTCTGCTGGGGGTCTCATGGCTTTCTATAAAGGTAGGTTATTGACAGATACCAGCTACAACAAAATCAAAGGCATCTTGATCTGGGGGATGTGAAGGTCCAAGAAGCGGATTATGCACAAATAGGTTTTTTTCCAGCATCTTGTGGGAGTCAGGATATGTATGACTGGCTTTATTGCCCTAAGATGAAGTAAAGCCTTGGCTTTCACAAGTTTGGGAATTATGAATCTAGAAGTTTCTATAGCAGAAAACGCAGTACAGAAAACAGAGATATCCACAGGAATGCAAAGCAGTCCCTCAGTGTTTAACTGTGCATAGCAACAACACATACCATTATGGGAGCTGATAAAGAATACAGTACCCAGATGAAAATGCAGGGTACATTTTAGAATGTGTATGTTAAATGTATTAATAGTACAGCCTGGACCACGGCCAGGATGTTAATTCTCACAAAAGAGGAGTTACCCTGCAGTTGATAATTGCAAGGATGAATGGCTTGTGCGTGGGGAATCAGATCCAGTTAGTGTCCTGATCACAACTGTTCTGGATCAAAAACATTAGCACTTGCAAAGAGGAAAGTGGCATCTTCTGAGCTGCCAGCACCTGGATTCTCCTGTTTAATAAATTCTCTTAGACCTGGTTGGGAAACAAAATTTACAAGGGCACAACAGATGAGTAAAGAAGAATTACTTAAGTGACAGCTTATCTGAACGAATCTAAACCTCTTGACTGGACAGATGTCTGGTTTGTGAAAGGGACAATTTACCTTGCATTGCCTTCAGCTAACGAAAGGAAAAAAAAAAGCAGATGCAAGTACAGAATAACTGTGGGAAGGGAAAATTAGTGGAAGTCACAGTAATTGGGTGTAACTGCTTTAACAAAGTACTGGACAAATGAGCTGGAAAAAATCTCTTGTTCAAACACTGTAAGGAATAGCGGTCCTCCATTCCCTTGCAGGAGCGGGCAGACTGAAGGGCCAGAGCCATTTCCTCTGCAAAATCCATCGTTAAGATATGTGCTCTGTTCTGGGTGGTGCCTCACTATTTATTTCAGGTTGCTGATGCCAACCGAGCGTGTTGGACTGTACGCAGTGCTGCAGGCTAAGAATCCCTCTGAGTGATGATCCTGATTTTTCCAGTGACTGAGTCTAGGACAAACCATCTGCACATCACAGGCCTCACTTTTCCCACCTGTGAAAAATTAACGAACTCTTTCATTTGTCAAATTGACAGTGTTAAAATTAGTCAGCAAGAGTCAGAGCACAAAACCTTACTCCCTGGATGAATAGTTTTTCACCTAGCTAATTTGTCCAATTTCTCTGGAATTGGGCATTTAATTATTCTCTAAGACTCTAATATTTACACAGTATTTTGGAATAAGTTTTAATAACACCACCTTGTAAGACTCAACACTGATTATATACATTTTTTTTTCTTTTTTTTAAGGAAGCATGACTTTTATGAGCCAGAAGAAACATGATAGTTAACAATGGCACTAGAGGGGATTCTATATCCCTACCTTGCGGGCTGTATTCGCAAGAGTTCTGTCATCTGAGGTTTTGACTGACATGGTTTGAAAATAGAGTTCGAGTCTGAGATGAAAATCTGGTATTCTGGAAGTTGCTTTACAACCCAAAAATGGCAAAGAAGCCAAAGTGTTAAAAGTATTTATGGAGCGAAAATTAAAAAGTCCATAATAATTAGAAATACTGAAATTTAAAATTATGACCTTTTCTATTTAAGCAAACCTGATTATCTAGACATGTTGATATTTTGATATCTTTAAAAGTTAATCTGAAATACCTTTTTCCAAATTACCTCAAAATTGATTTTTCCATCATTTGAAAAGAGACAAAACGCTATCTTTTGGGATAACTTCTACAGTTCTTTTTCTGCTTGACTGCAAAAGGTTATGTACACGGCTGGAGTAGCAATTCAATTAGGAATCCCCAAACCATTTTTTTATTATTGTAATTACTCTTATTATGGCTTGGCCTAAAAATCTCCGGAAAGATCAAGACGCCAGAGTGTTAGGGTCCATCCAAACATTTAATACACTCCTCTAAAGAAGCTTCTAATCTAAATACGCAAAATGCTGGGAGGAAAAAAGAAATATTATTAGCCCCCCATTTTGAATCAGAAGAGCACGTGACACGAAAAGGAAGCAACATGGCAATGGCTACTCAAAAACTCAGTAGCAGAGCCAGGGATCATTCTGACTCCCTGAGAGCATATTGGGTGCAAAAGCATCTTTGGCCTCTGGAGAGTTATGTTATAAATAAGTTATTCTGTGTGATGAAAAAGGACAAACGGAGGCTCTGTCTGTGTGCTACTCCAGATCCAGGATTAGTTTCCTACAGTAATGAGATGGCTAAGTAATTCCACAGGATTTCACCAAGGTAATCAAGTCCAGACACTCAGCACCTTACAGCCTTTAGACACTGATGAACCCAAAGCCTTTGCTTTTATCAATGCACATATTTAAAGAGCAAGAAAGTAATTTGAAAAGTACCTTCTGCTTAGAGCTGCCACAATTCTTTCCAAAAGCATGCCCTGGCCAGAAGTGTGGTTCAGACAGCAGGGGTATTAAAATCCTTTCTGGTAAGAAGTTGCCAATGATGCTGGTGTGTATATGCCCTTGGAGTGCCCAGGCTGCCAGCTGCAGCAGCTGCTGCTTCATTCATTATACATGAGGAGTCACAGGCAGCGTGAAGTGCTGAAATTAATCCTGACAGAGTCATGAATAAAATGTAAATATATCTTGAGAAAGAAACATTTGCAAGGGAATTGAGAAAAAAAAAAAGAAAGAAAAAAGAGGCAAAAAAGGGAAAACCGATCAACCGTAGGAATGTGGGAGAGGAATGAAGCAGTACAGTCTGCAGAGTGAACACCTGGGTCTTCTTGCTTCATTTCATGTCACTGGGAAGCAGGCTCCCAGTATGTACTGATAGCACATACCACAGTGCTGCAGCTGCCTGGGAATATAGATACTGCAGCTCAACTCTTTTCCATGTCTGTCTAGGGAGTTTTAAACCCAAATGAATTGTGGGACTAGCCTTAAGGTCCACAGAATAACGCTTGCTCTGTGCATGGGTTTGACAGAAGAGGGAAAAGCTGGTATCCACTTGCCTTTTAGCCATGTCTTCCCATTGACTCAGTGCCTAGTTAAAAAGTGCTAGCCGTTTGGGTTGGAGCTTTAAGATAAGCTATCCCCTATCTGCTTCTGGTTACTACCTCTTTCAACAGGCAGTGACCATACGAGTGCTCCTAGGCTGTTTGCCTAGGACAAATTAGACTAGACACATTAAATCACCTTTTGTAGAACCATGTAATCCATCTGGGAGGCTGTTACCTTCCCTGAGCAGCTCAGACTAGATTGCAAGCACTCATCTGTCTCCGTTCACACTGCCTGGTAGCCGGCAAGTTGCTTCAACTCTCCCTGCCTCAGATTACCTGGTCTCACAATCCATCAAATGACATTCATCTGCTTCACAGGGGGATGAGGAGGAGTCATATGATTCTGGATCCTTGATACAAAGTTGTTCTCTAGATACAAAGACTGACTATAACACTGAATTTTCACAGCCTCTTTCATCCCCTGTGGTTTGAAAACTGCAGGTCAAATATTGCTCTCAGCTACGCCCAGGCAATTCCAACAAATTTCAGTCACAGGCAGGACAAAAATCTGCATATGCAGGGCTCAGTCTAACATCACCGCAATTTGTGTATGTATGTACGTGGAGGGCATGGGGGTGGCACACAGCAGCCGCTCACTGACAGCAATGGTACCTACCCAGCAGGGTGCAGGAGGGAGAAATGAAGAATCATTTTCCCAGTGGAAACTACAGGGAGACTTTTAAGCAGGCAGAATGTAATTACCTGAAATGGAATCGTACATTATGCCCATCACACCATTCCACATAAAAATTTAAAGCACGATTTGCAACTGAGGAAGCTGAAGTGAATTTCTGAGTTTCATTAATTTGGTTCCTCCTCTTTAGCACTGTGATGACGATGAAAGGCAGATTCACCTGCACAGAGAAGCAATACCACCTTCTCCATGCCCTGATCTGGAGGGAGAAGCTGGGAGGTGTGTTGTGCCAATTTCTGAGAGGACCTCAGCTACAGATCTTCCATCATATTATTTGTACTGCTTTCACCCAAACAAGCTACATTATCTATACCTTACTGGATGCATATATGTTGTTAAACCACAGTCCCTAGCTCCCTCTATTACATAGCACCTGGATGCCTCAAAATCCTTAAGTTTCTTATCCTTCCAACTTATCCTTCCTAAGACACAGCTGACAATTTTAAAGGCAAGAACTGAGGCTCAGAGAAATTGAGAGCAGGATTAATCTCACCTAACTTTAGAAGTCTGAAAAGTAGGTGTCTGCACCTAAGCTAGGAAACTAGGCTTTTCCTTAGGGGTCATTAAACAAAAAGAGGTGCTTTTAGGGCTGAACTGTCCTAAGTGTCTGGTTTAAGAGGGAATCAATCATTCCCTGGAAGTGCCTGCTTTCCTTCTTTGGCTATAAAGAAAGATTATTTTTAATTGCCCTTTTATTTAGACCCATACAGTCTAAACAGAAATACATAGTGGAATGGGGAATTGAAACCACATCTCCTAATTCATACACAGATTTCTTAGCTAGTGAGCCATGACCCTATTCCTGAAACAATTATAAAAAAAATCTTCAAAAATATAGACCTGCTAGGAAAATTGCCTTCAGCCCTTCCCAGATTTTGTGTCCCATGAGTGAATGGATAATTGTGTGTCAGCTCTCACCACATTTTCAAAGAAACAATGGGCCCTGCAGTGCATTGCTGAGGCAGAGGAACGTTGCCACCAATGCTTCAGTAGATGAAGTTTGCATATTAAAAAGATAAGCCTGAATCACAGAAAATTTCTATCTGACTAAACAGGGGAATGGGGCTAGACTGATGAGTGCCTATAGACTTGTGGGTCATTCTACTAGTGCTTATCATCATGTGACAGATGAGAGAGGAATTTATTTCACTTATAATACATATCTAATTATGAAATAAACAGACACAACAACAATAACCAAAACCTCAATATTAGTAGACTGTTGCACCAGTGACTAAAGAAGGAAAATTGCCTACACGCAACTTCAGGATGGAGAAGTAAAAGCTTAGGGGGGACCTAACCTTCCGATACCTACAAGAAAGTAATTGAGAAGACAGCGCCAGGCTCCTTACTGAGGAGCAGGATGGAACAACAGAAAAGGATGGTCATAAATTGAATCACGAGAGGTTCAGGCCATATACAAGAGGAAACTTTTTCACCATGAAGACAGACAAGCATTCGAGTGGTCTCCATCTTTGCAAGTTTTCAAGACCTGACTGGATAAAGCTCTGTTCAAGCTGGTCTGACCTCACAGCTGACCCTATTTTGAACAGGAGGTTGGTTTCCATCCCCTAACAAGCCACTCAGAGAGTAAAAAACCGTGGTCCTTATTGAAATTTCATGTGGATTAAATACAGATCTACCAGAGCGGCCAGTAACCAGCCCTTCTCAGTCCTCTGTGTGATGTGTGCAACAAGGACAGGGGAGAGCAGAAATTCAACATTACGTTTTGCAGTCTCTAGACCTTAAGAAGCCTGAAACTTTGAACAGACAGAGCAGTGAAAACTAGCTTGAGAAATCTTTGCAGCACATGCAAGACCAAAGAGGTGGCCGGTGTGATGATGAAGGTGGTGGCTGTGACTTTTGCCCCTGGTGCCTCAAGCTGCAGACAGCACAGTTTGCATCGGAGGGATCTGGCCTTAACTTTCCACAAAGAAAGCTAGCAGTGGGGATATCTGTGTTCTCTGAGACAGCTTAATCACCTTTACAAAGTGCTTTCAAGAAAATAACTTTACTTTCCCTGTATGGATCAATGCCCTATCTTGTAGTATATCCTAAAGAAAAAAAAAATTAGTAGTGAATTCCCTGAACAGCCAGAATTTTAATCCTTTTGGCCTACCCAGATACTGTGCGCTCCAGAAATCACCCAAGGTTTCCTTTGGGTGTTTCTAACTCACAGTGGTTCCTGAAGGGAAGAAAATAATCTATTTTTTCTTTTGTGTATCACTTTGCTTTCATGGCAAATTACAGGAACCACTTGGCTGAAAAAGGGAAACAAACTATGTCAGCATTTGATATGGAGCTGAATTACTCAACCATGGTGTCACTGAGCCTGAGTCCCTGGGGTCTTTCACTCTTGCCAAGTCCAAATAAGCACAGACGTTCCTCTCTCATACCTGCAAAACAGCTGCAAAAAGCATTGAATTCATTGTGCTCTAGAGATGGCTTTGCATTCCTACTCCTTCCTATTTCACTAAGGCTTTTTAAATTGAGGCTTAAATCACTTGGCTAGCCAGCAGGACATCTGCAGGAAATGCAGAAGGCATGTTCACACCTCATGGGGTTTTTTTACCTGGTTTAATTGGAAAAAAGATCTACATTGTACTCTTTCTCAAGTTGTGCCTCAGCTTGCAAGGAGGAAAACTCCTCTAGAAGAGAAAACTCTGCAAAGCTGAAGGACAAGTCATAAAGCCATTGAAATGGAAAATTAGAAAGCAATATAAATAGGCTCTTTGGAGGAAAATAGGTCTTCCCTGCTATAGTGAGCATGAATAAACAATAAAAGATCATGTCAATAAGGAAAACACTTGCTAGAGGAGGTCTTTCCTCTTCAATTGCAAAGCTTTCATTGGGAGGCAGTGGTGCACAGGTACAGAATTAACCTCGCTAGGCTCTTTGGATGTGTTAATCTCTTATGGGATTTATTGCTACCTCATTTTTTCCCCCTAAAGTAATGGATATAGTATCTTGTCTACTGGTGAATACTTGATCCTGACAGATGCAGGATTAGGGAAGGTGATTTTGCTTTTTCAAGACCACATAAAGAGACTTGGAATAGCAGGAGCTCTGTCTTGTCAACTTCTGTTAAAGATGCAGGGTGTCAACCAAGTTTGAAACTATGTCAGCTCTTCTAAACTGTGTTTCTTAGGAACACCTTAAATTCTTAAATTATTCAATTTCAGATAAGTGATCTGCCTGTCTTAGAAGAGATTTGAGAGTTCATACTCAAGCAATGCACAGCTGACCCAGATCAGCATCAAAAATGAAGTTTAGCCTCTGACATATCGCTTCAGATTCCCAAATGGTACAAACTAGCAGAATTACTGTGGGGTTATGTTGGTTACACATTAAATGACTGCAACATTCAGCTTTTGGGAAGAAAAATTAAATCTAAACCCTATTTTTTTCTTCTTTTATTTTTGGTTACCAATAATGAATACTTTTTCAGCAAAAAATTGGATGGAAAAGAAGTCATTTTATTGTCCAAAAAGATTGTATTTTGAATCTGCTTTTTCTGACAAAAAAAGAAAGAAAATTGAAACAATTTAAAAGACAGTGAATACTTTCAATGCAATTTCAACCCAATGACAAAGTTGTTTTTTATTCAAATGATTATAGCCACTTTATTTTAATCTGGAATAATGGAATATTATGAACACAGATCTCCAAAATAAAAGAAAAAAAGTAGGACTAAGAAAAATTTCACATAAAACCAGGCTAAGTCATCAAGAACCTGGAAACTCCCTCATGTGAGGAGAGAACGAAGGAAAGAATGAAGAAAAAAGTTCAAGAAAGCCTATGAATGATGATGAGATGAGCCAGTAATATAATGTCGTATAAAATCTTTCTTTTTTTTTTTTTTTTAGAATCTCTTTTAACACACCCAAATGCACGGCAGTATGCTCAGGAATGCAGGCCATACATACACAGGAAAAAAAACAAACAAAAAAAAACTTATCCTGGAAAACAGTAGCTTATAAATAAACCTCCAGGCTATGACCGATAAGCAACTCAGATTCAAGCTCCCAAAATGGTGCATGATGGTAGTGCGGTTTGATCCCCTGCTATTAAAGGAAAATGGTGGAATAAAGACATTTAAAAAAAATCACGTCTTTCTCCTTCTTCAGGCTCATTTCACTGTGTATTTCCGGACACTTCCACATTCTAGATCTTCTTAGCTGGGTACGGCATTATGTCATTAGCTTGAGGTTTTAGTTACATCAATGAGTTTCATTCTTCAAAACGCACCTGTTTCTGGTGAAGTCTAATGCTGTACTCAGGATTGGTTTTATTTTACTTTCTAAAGGAGGTATAAATGCTTTTGCCACTCTTTCTCATCAGCTTCTACCTCCTCAGTAAAATACTGAGAGAATTAGGTATAATGCTTTTGCCAAGCTTTAAGTTTAACGAGAAACGATTGTTGCTGGTGATTTATAAAAGATTGAAATTTTCTTTTTATGCCATCTGAAAACTATGCTAGGATAGACTCCTACTTGCTTTACCTATCCATAAAGCTTATCCCCTTCCCTTCTTTTAAATGAAAGAAATCTGGGGTTCATGTATCTGGCAGCTCCTTTTTAGCAATGATAGATACAGTTTACTCAATCTGAAATACCATCAGCTGAGGGTGAAAAGTGTTAATTGACTACAAATGCTGGGAGAGAAACACTTTCAGATTCTTTAGAACTCTTGAGTGGATGAACAACAGCCACAGGTTAACTTCCATAAAACAGGGTTCCTCATCACCATCATTGCCGTCATTGTCTGAATTTCTTCAATAGGAAGAAAAAGCACATGGAATATAAGATATTTCTGAGGATAATTATGAAAAATACAGCTTGTGAGACAGAGCATGAGGTCAAGCTTAAGGCTGTAATGAAAAGAGACAATTTTCTCTGCTCATTACATCTCTTTTCATGAAAGGGGCTTTATTCTCCATTCCCATTTTTGTATTTATTTTTTCTCTCCACTTAGAAAGATTTTTAGTACTGAAAATGAAAATGCAAAACTTAATAATCCACAGCATTTTTTGGATCAGTGCAATGGCCTTTGACACTGATTTTTTCAGGACTGAAATAGTTTGACTAGTCCCCTAGCTATTAACTTCCCTCCCCTACAAAGGCTTACTGGGATCTCAGCTCTCCACCCATCCCTTTCCGCTCTGTCCTTAGAGAGAAAACTTTCCTCTGAGAACTCACTATGTTACTATCATGCCTTATCTGTCTTCTAACCTTTCAAGAGATCAGCTTGGTAGTCAGCAAAAATGCAGTATAATGCAATTAAATAAGGTTGTAGCCACACTACAGCTGGAAGAGATATGGCTGTTCTCATGCAATGGTATGAGCTGGGTTTAATTGAGCCAGACTGATTTGTAGTTACAGAAAGAAGAGGAAAGAGGTGTCCAATTTTCCTTTCCACCCCATGAGCACTGTCTGGAGTAGCTGGAATACTTGTCTGAGTGGAAAAAGGAGGACATGGGCTTTTATGTAGATGTAGGTCTGACAAAGCTGATGGACACCCGGAAATCCTAGACCAACAGTGACTGCATACTCAGGTTGATCAGCAAAGTCAGCATAAAAGATGCGCAGCCCCTAAACTCTAACAGAAGTCACAGACTTGGATGGTTTCAATGGTATAGTAGCCTCATCCCGATACACTTTGAAGAACTGAATTACTAATGAGTTGGACATTGCCCACAGCCACAATGCGTGGGCCTCTCACCTGCGTTAGCAGCCCTAGGATGCAGGCTCAGCTCATCATGGAGGTAAGAACACAACTTTTGGGTAAACTTTGGAATTTTGGCACCTTTTCTCCCACTCTAGCTGGGACAAAATGTGAGAGCTTGTTCACACTTAAGCACTACTAACTTTGGTAACATACACCCATTCCTAAACACAGCAGCTTGGACCATAAATGACATGGCAAAGAACTTGACAAGAACAGCAAATGAATGTACTTTTTTGCTTTGCAGAAGATGGTGGGAATTCAAAGGCAAAAGAATGACCTCAGCGGTTACGTTTTATTCCTTAGATTCTCTGTGTAAGGAGAGAGGACTGCTTGTTAAATCTGTATATTTATTAATAGAGCAACTTATGCTAGCCTGAAATTGCTTCAGAGAAGTACAACTTAACAGATACATTATTTTCTTTGATATGATCAGAATTTTGCTATACATATTTATCAAAGTCACTTTGCTGGTGCTGAAGTTCAGTATCCTTCTCTCCCTTCCACTGCAAACCAGTAGATACCACAACAGCCTCAGCTACCCCTGAGATACATTTAAGGCAGCATCTTTCCTGCACTAAAACATACCTGTTACTAAATATTAGAAGAGAAGGGACTGAGACGCTGGGTTGGGAGTGTTTTCTCTAATTAAGTGGGTTAGTTGCCCTCAGTCTCCGCACAAACTGTCCCTTAGAGAGGTCAAGCAGATGAAACTGAGGTCATCTTACCTTTGGGAGGGCTTGACATGGCTGCCAGGGGGAGAGCTGTGCAGCATTATGGATGCTTCTCTCTCATGCTCCAGAGTGGGGAGTGTTAATTAAGGGAAATTCACACTTCACAGTCCTCCCCCTGCACATAGTTTGGTGGGAGAGGAGAGGTGAGGGAAGGGAGTAGGGGGGATGGCAATAAAACATGGTCAGATCCTTGACCCAAACTGAGCTGTTCTTAGGAAGGCAGCTGTTGGCAGCTCCAGCTCTCTGGTACGAGGCAGGTTACTGGCCTGGGGAGGTGCTGAGGGCTATCGCTCCTTCCTACCCTACTCAGAGTGTGGGATTGCTCCTGCCTTAAGTCCAGCAGAGGCTGACATGAAGGCATCCATAGCACTGATCCTGTGATATACCTAAAACCTAGGGAAAATAGAAGGCAGAAAGAAATCCTGATCCATGTTGTTTCTACTTAATTGCAGGTCTTACAGAACATTTACATGTTGTTTCCTTCTCAGTGGGTGAATCACGTTTATTCAGACAACGCAGAGTTTTCTGTCTGTTTTGGGTATTAATCCTTAACTAATAGTTTATCACCAAGGAGTTCTCTATGCAGTAAGAACATGGATCAGATGTTGCCTCCAGTTACATTACTGTCACTTCACAAATGTACATCTCTGTAACCTAGCTCAGGATGTAGCCCTTTGAATTCAAAGAAAGACACGTAGAGATGTGCACGTACAAATTAGTAAGTGATCCAGGCATTCCTTGGGGAATTTAATCTAAATCTTACGCATCGTATAACTGAGATGGGAAACAGACGTCTAATAATAGATCTGTATTCTAATACCATCTGCTCAGACCAAATCCCCATATCAAACTATGTCTGCCCGCATGTCATGCATTTCTGCAGTTTCAGCCTTTCCAAGGCTCCTTCTCCAGGTTGAAAGAATAATTCCCTGTCATGTTCACCCAAAGCAAAGCATTAGGTCATCAGCCATCTGTTGTTTATTTGTGAGGTTATCTTATCTCTGCTGAGCCTCAGCATCCTGGCACACAGTGTAACTTAGCCACATACCACTTCTCTCTCTTCTCATAGCAAAACATTAAAGATGTCCTGCTAAATCTAATCAGCCCGAATAGCTAAAAGAAGGTGAATCTCAAATGTGCTCTTACAATATGTAGTCAACAAGACAGTTTATTTCACTCAGAGTAGAACAATTGATTATTTTTAAAATAACCTTACTGAGGTTTAATGACTGTAAAAGGAACTATCCCCTCAGTTTTCAAGACAGCAGACAGGCTCTTTCATTTCCTGCCCAAGCATACAGTACTGCAAACTGTTTAGAAGCGTGTTTTCCTTTCTCCTGCTAATGAGTCTCTATTTCTGACAGAGGACTTGATCACAGCACTTAGCCCTTACCTATTTCGGAGAGGGTAAGCAGCTGTACAGATCAAGGGGTTATGGAGCTCCGTAAGTATCCATAATGTACACTGGAGAGTAAATACTGTCGAGAGCTGGCTCTGAACAACACATTGTATCTGACACCCACAACTGGCCAGCTAAGCTCAACCATTAACACCATCCTCTCTCTAATGACAGACAAGTTTACCCACCTTTGGAGAAGAAGATGATGGACCCTGGGTATTCAAGCTGGTCCTTCTATTAGCTGGACAAAGTAGGATGCTCCTTGGTTTCTATGGAGTCATTTAATGGCAAGAGTTTCAATAGCCCTAGGTTAGTTTGCTAATCAACAACTAGGAAGCAATCGGGATTAAGAAGAATCAGGTTTCTACAGATATCTTTTGCATGATGGCTGCAGGGATTTAAAATGTTTATACTAGAAGGGATTTTTTTCTGGGTTTTTTTCCACTGATCAAAACAAGCAAGTCCCTTGTTGTCTCTTTCTACTTCACGTGCACCTAAATAAGCAGTACCACTCTAGCCACACTTTATAAAGCACCAGAAAATTTTCAGTGACAAGAACTCAAGGCGGATGCTAAGGCTTCCCCCTCAGATCATTATTCCCGAGCATTTCTTTGCTGACGCTGCTGTTTGTGGAAGGGACTCCTCCGCGCTGTACAGAGACCAGTTGCTCCAGTCAGCCCCATAGATTTCAGTGTAATGGGGCTGATTTATAGCACCACCTCCATTTTGTCTGTCTTCACTCCTTCCCTGCTCCCCATGGTAGCAAGTTTGAAGCGTGGGGACATGGAGGGTGGAAGCATGAGGGTGGCTGTGCTGGACAGCCACTGGTAGTCACCACTTTGATAGAGCACAGATAGTGCTGCAGCCACAGGGTAAGGAGCTAATGTGAGCAACTCCTGCTTTGAGTGCTTAAGCAAAATCATCAGTACCAAAAAGAGTTTTCCCATGCCAAATAGCTTCTACCGCTACAAAATGCTAACCATCCACAAGCAAAATACTCCACTTGCTCTCCACAACCCTCAGTGCAAGGTCTAACTTGTCAGGCTTAGACCTGATCTCCACCAAGCTTGGATACCTGCATTTAGCCTTTCCATGTCAACTCTTTGAGGGATAGATCCCTTTCTTGTGTGCACTGCAACACCCCCTGAGTCCTTTAGATAAGAAGTGCAAAGCACCATTTTCAAACACTTTTGGCTCCATAGTCATTCAGCATGTGTCTGACTTTGGCAAGGGTGAAGTTTTTCTTGATAATCATCAGATAATTCACAGACATCTCCTCTGTGGCCCACGGCTGTAGCTCCCACCTTAGATGAGCCTGTTTTGCAGTGCTACCCTAGTAAACTTTCCTCCCACACTCTACTGATGTTAGCAGGCGAATGGGGCTGTCCTAGCGAGATGACAGGCTGTATGATCAGCCATGGTTGTTATGAAAAGCAAAGGCAGAGCTTGGGGACAGGAAAGGTGCTCACATCCATTCTTTACCTGAAAACACTTAATGAGTTTTGAAGCTAGCAGCTCCCTTAGCTTGTAGAAGTAGAGCAAGCGATGCGTGGCTGAATGAAACGCCATGGTTAACCCATGAATCACAACACAGCAGTCATCATAAACCCTGGGGCTCAGTGCCTGCCGCTCATCAGCTCACAGGGTTGTCCTCCCTGCAGTCGTCTGTTACAGAGCTATTATGCCCAGTTCACTGGGCCAAATTTGAATCGTGAGATGCTGAAAGCGGATTTGACCCTATCATCCATCCTCAATAGCTACTATCCAAAAAGTAAACTGTGCATCATGAAGATTAAGCCCCAGAAAGAGCACTACTTTGGTGCTCTTAACTAAAAGTAGAGAACCCTCAGTGACACAGCTAGTTTTCCTCAAAAGCCTCAAGACAATCTCACCCATTCCCTCTTGCCTTTTGCCACCCTGTATTCTAATAGTGCTGGATAATGAGCAGGGTTTATAAATCTTTTGCAGCAGTGAATGAGAGAAGTCGGGAGCAGTTCTGACACCCTTCCAGGAGCGGCTGGGTGGTGTGCTCCTTGCTTGGGAGCACAGTGTCCATGTGTTGTATTGTGATGCCAGTGTCATAATGTTGTGACACTGCAAATTGCTCTGCTCTCCTCACACACGTTTTCATTACAGAGATGCTTTCACCTTTACTGCCTGGTAAAAATGGATGGGAATCTCTCAAATTGTTGAGAAAAAGAAGGAATAGAAAGGAAAAAGTGCTTCCCTGAGGCTAGAGAGAGACGAGAACAAATAACTACAACAAACCCTGACATACAGTCAAATGGCAGTTCTGCAGAAGACTGCTGAGCACTAGTATATTGACTGTATAGGGAAAGTTGATTTCAGGAGGTAACTCACAGTAAACTGAAAACAATATACCATAAGTCAAGGTTATTTTAATTTTGTGTTCAAGTGACCAAAGATTTTTGGCTTATTTGCTGTTAGATTTTATCTGAGAAAGGGTAATAACAAATCCATTAATGAAAGTGTCTGGGGAGATTTGGTAAGTCAAGCAGCAATAAATAAAAGGATTTTTTATGACCTAATGTTATCGCTTCACATCCAAGAAAGAACAGAACAGAGAAAATATGGTTTCTATTGAAACAATAGCAGAAGCAAAAACTGTGAAAACAGGAAATCATCTCTAAACTGAATGCTTCTCATTCCAGATCTTTGGACTATGTGAAGCACAAATCTTTTCTAATTCACCATATTGCCTCCTTAGTTATCCATATGTATATCAGACTTTTAGAGCTTTGCTAGATTTTCAGGAATGTTAGGGTACATACCAATAATTATAGCAGTACTTGTCTAAATTAAAGTCCAAAGCTTTGATGTTATAATGCTAGTTAACATGCTTGAAATTTTCATCATAATTAAATCATACTGACATGAAACACTAGTTGGTTTTGTAGGCTTTAATTCTCTGTGAATTTCATAAGCAGGTTAGCAGTTTATATTAAGATATCAGTCCAGACCAAACTCCCAGCAGTCAGTGGAGCAATTTGAGATTTGCAGCGTATTAACTGAGGTTCTAAGATGGCTTATCGTTTGAGCTAAAAATTAAGGCAACTTTCCATTATTGCTCTGACTCTGGGTGAAAAAGATGAGATAGACCATCAGGTAAGAAAATATTCTAGGAAGTGGGAACTTGGGAAAAAAAAAAGGTGTCAAACCAGTCAAGATGCATCGTCATCTTGTGTAACAGACTCTCATTTACTTTTAAAACCTTCAAAGAGCTGTCAATCACCTGTACCACAGATATTTATAGAAACATTTGTGAATACAGTTGAAACACCCTGCCATTCATCGAGGAAAACACCACTGACCATAAACTGTCATTTGAGTTAATAATAATGCTAATAAATCTGAACAGCTTCTTTCAGTCTCAAGCCCTTTGATCTCGTCAAATGCATAAAGCTTGTAAACTGTCTCAGCCTCCTGGGGATAAATGAATGAAAACCCATACTCTGCTGTAAATTGTACCACAGATGCAACCCTGGGTCTTCAGCAACAAAGCCAAAAAGCTGAAGCTAAGTGAACCATTCTGCCATCATTCAGTCAAATACAATCTCTAGTAATTGTTATGGCAGACAGTTACTAGGAAGAGGTAGTTTTGGCACAGATTACTGTTAAATGTAAGTTTTACCTAAACAGATGTTAAGTATATTTACAAGGCACCTGGTCCCTAGGTATGCACATCATGCTTTGGAAGGAAATCTGACTAAATGTGCAGGAAGGGACCCCCACTTTGTTCAGAGAGATTGCCTACCATGGATAACTGTGAAGCAGGACTGGGGAAGACAGAAAGAGCTTCCTCAGTGCAGGCACAGCCATATAAGCCACAAAAGCAGCACTGTATGTTTTGGAGGGTTGATTTCCTTTCTTCTGATTGTAAGGATTTTCTGATTGTAAGGATTCTTTTTTTTTTTTTTTTTTTTTTTTTTTAGATTCAACACATTGTCTGAAATTATATCTCCCTCGGGGTCCCTGTCATTTAGAGATGTATATAGATAAACAGAATGCATCTCCAAAATGTTTATGCTGTTGAATATGCCAAGGAAAATCTTTTTTCTGGACCAAAAAGTCTAACCACTATGTTGCTATGTAATAATCTTGTCAATAGTCTAACCATCCATATCGCATAATTTCCGTTAGGAATAGAGTAAACCAAAAAGCAACAAATGAACCAACCCCAGATCTGTGATTCATTCACAAATACTGCAAGTCAGCTCTGTTATTTGCAGCAACTTGTTCATTGTCCACACAGTTTTTCCACTCCTAATGAAAGATTCCTCAATGTTAACAGAAGCTAAATATTTATTAAGGCTTACCTCTCATTATCCCACTGTTGCAAGTGATCAAAAGAGGAAACCAGGTGACCATTTGCACAAATAAAGCATTGCAAATACCTGAAGACCTTAGATAAAATAGAAGCTGAAAGTTGTTCTTTGACATTTTTTTCAAGGAACACTTCTGGGGAGCCAGCATCTTAAAAGATTGTCAGGATTTTGTCATGAACATGACAAAAATTGATGAAGTTTAGGCTGTGAATAAAGACACAGCAAGAGGCACTATCTCTGGCATGTTAAGGCAGAAAATTCTGCAGTCCTTATACCACCCACTTCATAGGTCTAAATGTCACCTAAATTAATTTGAAAAAGCCTAAATTTAAAGCAAATATGGTTCAGAATGTATGTATTAATAAAATGCTTGATGATAATATTGTTTGGAGGAAACTTTCCATATCTTAATAACAGATTATGAATGACCTCTAATAATCTAGCTTTGCACCTCTCTCTTCTGCACAGTTCTGTGTTCTAGCATTAAAATTCCAGAGCTATACTGCTCTGTCACAATCCTATACGGCAGAGTAGGATGCTATGCTCTACATAAGCTATTTATATTAAGAGCCAATAAAGGTCCCCTTTGATTTCATACTCTGGGCTCCTGACTGGGGTGCAGCCAATCCCTGGGAAAAGGAGTTTGTACTTAGCTTATCTCAGCCTACTGTAATGCAAAGGGACACACAGCAATGGCAAATGGCACAAGCCCTCACAACTGGAGACCAACCTAGACCCTGACTTCCCAAATAAGGCTGTGGAAATAATGCATTAAAAACAAGGAGACCTTACTGTGCAACGCTGTATTCTGCAAACAGCAGATAGCAATTGTACCATAGTCAGTGGACATCCAGAACTTTTGTGAAGCCAAAAGTTGAAGAATATGAAAGAGACCACCTCAAAGCTGGGGAATGTAATTTTTGAGAACATAGTGATCTTTCTACTTTGCGAGAAAGTAACATAAATTTGAGAATGAGTATATACACCCATCCGGGATTCCATCCATAAAACACAGACAGCCTGTTTCACGATTATTTACAAGTCAATTGAAAAACACTCATTGGTTTCAGCAGGCTTTAGAAAAGACTAATCAAAATATCTGACTTATCAAAATACTGCTGGGATATTTGCATTTTCTGATAAGGAAACGAATAATGTCAAAGTACTGGTCAGAGCAAAAATAACATCTTTATTGACTTCACTCTGTTAGTTTGATACCACATCTCTCAACAGTCAGATAGATACCTTCACCGATTTCTTACCACTACAAAGAAGCCCCTTAAGTATAAATACAATGTACATACTTATCTATCCACAATCATGTTCACAGATAGCTCTTTATATGTGACAACATCACTACTGAGGCAAAAATCATGTGTGATTCGCTTTTAAAATCCATACCTATCTCTTTAACAGCAAGATATCACAGTCTTTCAGAGCTCAGAATAGAAAGTGTTTATTCCATCAAGAGAACATAATATGAACAATTGGGGAAGGGCAGGAAAATAAATTAATTGAATTCATTAATAAGAAAAAAGTGACGCGTGGCATAGTGAAAAGCATGGTAGATACAGTCCCATCCAGTAGTTGTTGCATATGTGTTTGTTGTGTTCTCTGCTGAGGAATAAGAGTAATAAGGGCCAAGAGGTCTTTGGAAATGGGCTTTTCTTCACGATGCAAAATGTTAGGAATAGAGAAAAGCCTCCTCACAGATTCCTGCTCTACATAGTTCCTCCTTCCAACCCATCTTGCCACTCTCTTTGCCTTCCTCAGCCTTTCTTTTGAGCTCTGAGCACATTTCCCAGCCTGTTTCTGTCAATCACCATTGTCAGAACAGCAGCTGCACGGAAGTGTCCACGGAATTATTTTATGCTGAAAAACCACCAGCTTAATGTATCTGAAATCTGCAGGAACATTATTGGCAAGGAAACGTTGCCCCATTGCCTGCCTGCCTGTTATTCCACCTCTTAAGGCAGGTGGTTTGGTGGGACGCTGCAGAGCTTGCTGCCTGACTACCTGGTACAGCGAGAACTGGCAGACCCAGAAATCCTCCCCTCAGTTGAAAAGGAAGTTAGACAAACTCAGAAGGAAGTAGTTTGGATTGGTTTTGATATTTTTGGCACTGGGGGGCATGGTATTTAACCTGCAAGTATGTCTATCTTCCCATTCCTTTTCTGGTTAAGGGGCTTATTGCAGAATGAAGTCGTAGTGTGACTGGGGATAAACTGAGGCAGAAAAGTGTGTTATAATGATGGGACATCTGCCAATTGAACATACTAGGTGAGCTAAGAGTATTGCTGGAGATATGTTTTCTCCAAACAACATGCTTGGTTAGGGAAGTTCTCCTCTGACTACACACCTGTGATCCACCTTACTGGGACGCCCACTGTGGAACTGGAGTGTCCCAGAGAAACATTAGGTAGAGAAGGAGAAGGAAACAGGCTGGGGTATGCCTGCTTTTAGGAGCACGCTGTCTGGAGAGTTTAATTGCAATCAGAGAGACGGGGACTCTACTGAGGAGCAGAGCTGGTGAAGGGGAAAAGCTAATGACTGCATATGGCTTTAGTTTCAGGTAAAATGAAGCAGAACCTTTCCTGGATTATTTCCAGCTGTAAACTGTCTCCAGTAATACTTTTCCTGTTGCTGCCCCTGGAACAACTCCTTATTTGTCTTTTATTTTTTAAAATGTAAATCACAAACCATGACATGATAAACATCTCGAACCTGGCATCTTTAGCCCTATGCTATCAGAGCATTCAAGAATCATGCAATAGAAAGTCTAAACTGCCCCCCCCAGATCTCCCTTCACCTCTTAGTGACTCGTTATTGGGTCTGCGTGTAGGGACAAAGGTTTCCTTCCTCAGAGTTGTGCCATTAGGAAAACCTAAGTGTCCCAGGCAACTTTGAGTCTTGCAGCCCAGACAGTTTCAGGGGAAATACCAAGCCTTTCAAACAGCAATGATGAGATTGAACATGAGCCCAAAGGTCTAATTCTTGCTGACATACTGAAACAGATCAACTCAATTCAAAAATACAATACGTGCTTTGAGAAACTGTGCTCCAGGCTGAAATTTGGCATGTAAAGGTCTGTGCCCAGGAGAAAAAATACTTTATCCACTCTTTGAAAAACAACAAGGATTAGCATTTCCTATTCTGAATGAGTAGGAAACAATCAAAATTTAATGTCTCGAGTGGATTGTAGGGTTTTGTTGTTTATTTGTTTGTTTGAATTTGATATTCACAAAAATCATGAATGGATTTAGTTAAAAATATACAGCTGTATGAAAAAGCATTATAAGGTGTAACTGATTTCTGAGGAAAGACCCCCACAAAAACTGCATTTAATTTCATTTTCTAGAGACTGCATGAGGCTCTCCAGTCAGCACCAAGTCACAGGAACAACACCAGAGAACAATTCTCATTATATTTGGTTTCAGAGATTAAGTGGGATTTATGGACTGCCTAGTCCTTGTGGCTGGACTCTGCAGAATTCAACTGTACAAAGGAAATAGGGGAAAATAAGACAGAAAACATAAAATATGACTATAGGTAGATTAAAAGTTTAAAACGCATCAGCAAGAGTACTTTTTTTGTGGGGAAAAAAGGATGATGTTATGGAGTTAGTGTGAATTCAAATGCAGTTAAATCTATAATTAAGAGAAGAAAAAGTATCATAACATGGAGGAATAAGAGATGGCAGAGCAGTATCTCAGAAAAGGATGATGGCAACCATTTTGACTTGACTCATTTGACACTGCGCTGTATGTACAGAGCTGGAGAAGGCAATTACTGGACTGACAGATAGGCCATAAGAAATTATTATGACCATGTACCCATGCAGAACAGAGGCTGGAGTAAACCCTTCCCTGTGTTTCTGCTCTCAGTCCTTTAGCTTTCTGTGCAAGAGAGAACATTCCTCCCAGGAAAAACACGTCAGCGTTGGTGCAGCCTCATCTTGAATATTGTGTGCAGTTCCGGGCCCCACAATTTAAGGATGTGAAGGTCCTTGAATACATCCAGAGGAGGACAACAAAGCTGAAAGGGCTGGAAGGCATGTCCTATGAGGAGCAGCTAAGGACTTTGGGCTTGTCGAGTTTGGAGAAAAGCAGGCTGAGGGGCAACCTCACTGCTCTCTGCAGCTTCCTGAGGAGGGAATTGGAGAGGGAGGTGCTGAGCTCTTCTCCC
>NW_008795857.1:1277832-1292052 GCF_000699145.1 Aptenodytes forsteri | reverse complement strand
GAGGTGGTCGATGCCCCAAGCCTGCCAGTGTTTAAGAGGCATTTGGACAATGCCCTTAACAACATGCTTTAACTTTTGGTCAGCCCTGAACTGGCCAGGCAGTTGGACTAGATGATCATTGTAGGTCCCTTCCAACTGAAATAGTCTAGTCTAGTCTATCTTTCCTAGTGTGAGAGGGTAGCAACACATCAACCACAGTGGCTTTTCCCCACTTCTGATTTCTCTAATGAGCAATGAAAAAAGACAAAATCATTCTGAATGCTTGGTCGGGAAAGAAGAGATATGATTTAACCTCACAAAATGACACCACATGTGTAACTACTAACCATAAGAGTGCTGATCACTGGCATTAGAATTCATGTTGCTCTTTTTCTAAATAGGCATTTACAGGCATTGTGCTAGCAGCTGAAGGGCGATCATTAGCAGCTCCTGCGACATGATTCACAGTCTTTTAAGTTTCCCCTTTTTGCACTTTTTTTTTTTTTTGGCAGTCTGCCGATAACCATGTGAATGTCGGAGCCAGCAGACCGAAATCTGTGCAAAGAAAACGTAGGTCTTGGTCCACTTTGCCCACAGCCTGGCACAAAGCCCTGCATGCAGTGCTGGGACCCTATCACCATTCTTACTGATGTCATGCTATACAGCCCAAAATAAAAGAATAGTATCCACCTCAGTTCATTCACAAGTTCTCGGTACTGCTCCATATCAACCCATGGGATTTTCAGCCATCATCAGCAAATGCTGAAAAAACAACGTAACATGAATATCTGGAGAAATGAAATTCAGTTACTTAGTCTAAAAAGTGAACAAAGTGAACAAGTGTAAGCCTTTCTACTGCTTCTCCTTCCTTCCTGTCTTTTGGCAGAACGCAGCACAAATTCACAAAAAAAAGAAAAAAAAAGTCAGCACTGTTAGATATTCTCATTCCAATTTCCCCTGCCTCTCTGTTTCTACAAACTAAACTCACAGTTCAGCAGAAGTCCGTAGCATTACTAACTTCATTACAGTGGTGCCAATTAAACCCATTTAAGCACTTCTGGCAATGAATAGGTATTTCCAGTAAATTTGCATAAGGGTCTCATTTTCCTACTGGCAAAATAGGTGTTCGGCTAGAAGAGAGTATTATTAAACAATAACTTTCAAAGAAGCGAAGAACAGGAGGGGCTTTATTCACACAGACAGGACTGAGGGTAAAGAGTAGTCCTTTCACCCCTAGATCCCCTTCGAAGGTGCTGCCAGAGAGGAAGGGTCACCTTGCCGGTGGAGCAGAGTCCACTTCTGCTTCCTCTCTCATCACTTCCCAGGGGTGTGAAACTTTCCTCGGTGCTGCCTGTTGCTTCAGCAATCTTGACTGTAAGAGTATTACAGGGCAATGCTGAGAAATGCCTGATATCAGGAGACAGCTGCTGCTCGGATGGACATCTTCACCTCTGCTGCCTTTCCTGATGAATTCTCCTCAAAATGCTAGAGTTCATCAACTTCCAGGTGCTTCTGGATTTAACCATGTCCTGGTTTTGGCAGGGATAGAGTTAATTTCCTTCCTAGTAGCTGGTACAGTGCTGTGTTTTAGATTTAGGATGAGAACAAAGTTGATAATGCACCAATGTTTTAGTTGTTGCTAGGTAATGCTTACACTAGCCAAGGACTTTTTAGTTTTCCATGCTCTACCGACTGAGGAGGCTGGAGGTGCACAAGAAGCTGGGAGGGGGCACAGCCAAACTGGCCAAAGGGACATTCCATACCATGTGACGTCATGCTCAGTACATAAACTGGGGGAAAGCTGGCCGGGGGGGCCGCTGCTCGGGGACTGGCTGGGCATCGGTCGGTGGGTGGTGAGCAATTGCACTGTGCATCACTTGCTTTGTGTATTATCATTATTATTATCGTATTATTATTATTATTATTTTATTTCAATTATTAAACTGTTTTTATCTCAACCCACGAGTTTTTCTCACTTGTGCTCTTCCAATTCTCTCCCCCATCCCACCGGGGGTTGGGGGAGGAGAAGTGAGCGAGTGGCTGTGTGGTACTCAGTTGCCGACCGAGGTTAAACCACAACAAACCAAAAACCCAATAATCAAATGTGAGAGACACACTGAAACCACTTATTGAAAAGAAATAAACAAACAAACCATTTTTACCTATTTTCTCCCCCACTAATACTCCGTCTGCTTCTCCTAACAGCTTGGTGCAGTTGCTCTGAGTATCAATGTCAGGACACCTTTGATGCTGTTGACAGCTGAAATAAACTTGGCTATCATAAGTTTATCTGAACTGCCTTCTCCCCTTGGACTTAAGGAGTTGGGCAATTCACACGTATATAGGCATTGGAGTAGTCTTTTGACATCCCCATTTACCATCATTGTTAAAAACTAAGAAAGATGATGGGCAGAGATTAAAAGAATACTCTTTTACTGAAACATTCAAGTTACAGATTAATTTCAGGGTCTGCTTTTTTGGACCCTTTAGGAAGGTCAAGCCAGAAACACTTCAGACCGTGAGGCAACCAGAGAACACGATACCATCACCAAAAAGCATGACTTTTTGACACAGATTAAAACCTTTCACAAGCCAATACCACTAACAATGTTATTTACCTGGTCAGGGAGATTCCTGTTACTAAAGTTTTGGGACCTGACAGGACTTTGCTCTGAGTCACTTGTTGTTTGGAAACTTTCATGACCCAAAAGTGGATAAGTTTACAGGAAAGTTTAACAAAGGTCAGCTGCAATGATACAACTGCTAAGGTACAATTAGTATCTCATTCAAAGGTTATTACTCTGAATTATTAATTACACAGTAACATCCAAAAGAATTACTTAATGAGATAAAACAAAGGAGTATATAAACTGCAGTCATGGCTAGGTAGAAGGATGTGGGAGAGCAGGAGTCTCCTGGTGATGGACCAGACGGTGGAGCACCTTCTTGGTGTAAGACTTGTCATTTGAGGTACGTGGGCATAGACTGGGCAAAACTTGGGAAATGCAGCATGAAGAGCTGCATTGGCTCTTGACTGGCACAAAATACCTCTAGATTACAAGGTGAGGCTGGTTAAGACAAAATCATTCAGTTTCATGGTTTTCCATCAAGCTTATCTTCATGGTATTGGACACAAATCTTTCATCTTTTCTGGTCCTTTTGTTTCATGAAGATCTAGGGTGTTGGTGTGTGTATCTACGAAAATGGCAGTTATTACAGTTTCTGCAGTTATTTGAGGAATTTAGGAAATTTCTGGCAAAGTCTAAAACTATTAAGTTTCCAAGTAAATTAAGGTGTAAGGGTTAGGGGTTTTTTTCCCCTCAAAGCTTTGCCAGCTCTCCCAACAAATCAGGAAAATGTGTCACAGCTTCAAATAATCAGAGTAGGTCCCTTGTTTATACAAAAAGTTGGCACCTCCTGGCACTTCTGATACAGTTTGTAGTATAGTTCTCTAGGTGACACACCTGTCAATTTGATTTCTTCAATTAAGGGACTGGAGAAGATCCTTAGAGGCATCTGACCTTTCTGATACTTATCTAAATTGAAAACTCAGAATGCTCCGAGATTCACGAGCTGCTCATCCTAATCAACTACCCCTCTGCCAAGCTGTTAACCACATGAAACAGCCTGTGACCCAGAAGGAGAGAGCCCACAGACACTCCACAATGCTCCTATGATTTGAACAATTCCTCTTCTGCGGTTTGGCTACAGAGATCTCTTTTTCATTGCCATATATAGGAGTGGAAACTGGTTGAAATGGCTTTTTAGGAGCTGGAGTCAGGATTCCTCATTTCTTTCCCTGGATTGAGGGCCACGTGACCTACAACAAATCACAAGCATCACTTTTTCCCCAGATTTTTGGCTGGGTTTAGATGCGGACCTTGACCCATACTGGAGCGTTTAAGTTCTCAAAGATGCTGAGGTTTTTCAGCTCTCATTGAAATCAGCGACAGCTCAGCATACTTGTAACTCAAAAATATAGATCCCTTCTATCTCACCTGGACTACCCAAAAATAAAGTTACTGAAATTCCTTCAATTTTTATATGTGTGTGTATATACACACACACATATATATATATTTATGCCTTTGTAGGATCACAGCCTCATTTGCCTCCTGAGCAAAAATCAGTAAAGTCTTCCTTCCTCACCTCACAACACGGTGTGGTTGAGCTGATTCGTATGCCAGAATCGATGCACAGATGGAAGACACTAGAGGCCATACAAGATTTTATCATTGATTTGCTTGCTTTCCCAAGAGCTGAGGATCCATGCACAGTCCTGCTTCTTCTGGCACCACGCAGTTCCTGCTGTCTGGATCCAGTAAGAAGCTGCTGAAAGCGTCTCTGCAAAGTGAGAAAGCTGGTTTTATGCTGACACTGGATTAGTCCGAGATGAACTGCTGAGCACAGAGCACCAGAGGATAAAGCTCTTACGTCTGCAACTGTAGATTAGGCCTGGTAGGATACTGCAAACCAGGGAAAGGAAAGGAACGTGCAACAGAAAAGGCATGCCTAGAGCGCAGTGCCTCCTGCAGAACTCTGCCTCACCCGCAGCCAAATGCCAGGGTAGGTGACACTGCAGATGCTGCCCAGGTGAGGGAACTGGCTGGATGATAATGTGTCTTGTGTGCAGGTACAGCAGTAAAACTAGCAACAATAAGGCATTTTAAAAAAAAATCACAATTTGTAACTCAAGAAAAAAACATCTAGTGGGTGATCCCATCCAAACTTTATTCATGGTGTAACTTTATACATGGTATGTATGGAAAGGTGTCATTGCTGCATTGGCTGGCCTGACAGAATCCTTTCCCCACTCCTGAACATGAATGCAACTACAGAGTTTTAGGTTGAATGGCTGCTTAGAGACTGAATGACATCTGTTGCTGTGTCCCTTTTGCCATTCTTTCTGATCTTAGAGACTCCCACAACCCAGTTTATTTACCTGCGAGTAATGCAATCATTCCAAGCCCACACTGGCATATCCTTCCTATCCTATCTGTAGCTTAGAGAAGGCCCTGACCCACAAAGTCAACACATTGCCATAATCCTATAAATCTATCTAGTCTGCTCTGCTTTATAAATTGAGTTCCTATAAGAAAAAGTTATTCTCTACTTAAAGAGTCTCCATTGGCTTCATGATTCTATAGGTCTGAATTTACGTATTTCAGCTCAGGGATCCTTCATGTATCACACTGTCTATTTTATGTGTGTCTGAAGACACAAGCACGTGAAAGCACACACAGAGCCCTGCTGTAATGCTGTATAGCGCTGGGATGTGAAGGACCCTTGAAAAAAGAATGGAACCAGAAAGAAAATTAAATAGAAATGAAAGGTAACACACCTGTGTTTTGATGGCACACTAATAGCTACCTTAAGGTGAGACCCCATTATTCTGATTAGAGTTAGGGCTCTGCAACCATGTAGCATCCTATGTCCTGATGGCATTCCTCTTCTTTCAGTGCTATAACATCAGGGTTGCAGTCATAAACCATTTCCCACGTTTACTTTCCTGTTTCTTTAGCTTGTTTCAAATCTTTCATTCTTTCCCCTCCTCCCCTTTATCTTCAGCTCCTCCGATGTACCTTCAGAGATACAAAGAAGCAAACAAAATAAACAACTATCTATCTGTGGGCATTGTGTGAACGTTTTCATTTTTGGCTCCCATCTGTTGTGCAGAGATAGAACAGAAGCAGTTGCCGTATTTGCTCACAAGTGTGTGGAAAACTGATGCATGCATTCCAGCATATGCAGAGGTTGGAGTGAATATCATAACGGAATGCCAGGGGATTTTAATAGTGACTGGTAGCTCAGGGTGTATTTGTGACCAGTATCTAAACATACACGATGAGAAATTAAAACCTGGTCTCTCTAAAGAAGGTGAGAGCTCCCAAAACAAAGGTATCCAGACTCCTGATCAGGTCCAAGATTCTTGGTCCACAGGCCAATCTAAATTTGGTCAACACTTGGCATGCCCCAGAAATTACACATAGTATTTTTTTTGGGGGGGGGGTGTGTAAAGGGGTTTGTTGGGGATTTTTTTTATGGTTTGTTTTTTCTTTATTTTTTTGTCTTGTTTTGTTTTTTTTCCAAACCCCTCAATTATAGATGCCCTGCTAGCACCATCAGGCTGGTTCTGTATACATTGGTCTCTCCCAGACCCTCCTAAACTGAAGAGCAGAAAGAAGTGGTGTCTATTATTTCTTTTTCAGAAGGTGTTATCTCTGACAACATCCTTGACTGGTTTGCCGTCTTGCACATCCAGATGTTTCTCTCTCATCCTCCCTTAAGAGATATATTAGCATTAGGTAATGATTTTAAACTATTTCCCTTTTGAGGAGCTGATGTAAGTACCAGCATCCCCTAGGTGGATCCTTCTATCCTTACAGAGAGTTGTGAAAGTTTAGAGCCGTAGTTTTTCCAGGGATAGTATCAACTCTTAAGTACAATCCCATCAACCCACCTCAGTGAACACAGGGAGGAACACTACCTTTCAGTCCCTGTTCTATGATAAAGGAGACCCACCACTGCCTAAATACATTCAGGGTGGATTTCATTCTCATTTCCAGCTGGAGGTCTTAGCTGCTGCTAGGATGGGAGTACTTTTTGAACTGATCTAACATATTATACGATTTTAAAAATATACCTGCCTCATCTTATTAAGTTTCTTCACTTCTCTTTCCTGTTTTTACCCTGATGGTAGTATGCCAAAGAATTCCCTGTGTAGAGTTTAATGCCATATATGCAGCCAGTTGTCCTGTATTATTTAACTTAGTGATCTGTTTTGAAGGATGAGGCCTAATTCTGAAGTACTAATCTAGATACAAGTCTTTATTTGTGCCTGATTTTTTACTGAGTTTTTATTTCCTTTTTGTGTAACTTTATAATTACAGTAGCTTCATAATTGCTACTAGTTATAATTGCTTAAAAATTCTGTGTTCCTCAATTTTTTGACGAATTTGCAGAAAATCCACCATTCATACCAATTGTAAAAGCCACATATTAGTGTTGTCACAGGGAAATAAAACCAGAGCATGTCAGAGAAGAATCATGTCCAGAGTTTATGTACCAGTCTACCCAAAACACAGCTGCATTGTATAAACAGCAATCCATTCCCACCCCTGGGAAAATCGGATCGCAAATAAAACTGTCACAACAGACCAAAATCTACATCTGAATGACATACATCCTAGTGAAACAAACAGTAACAATCTCCATCACCATTATTATTAATAGGCATTGCCTGGCAAGTTCTTTGCAAACTGAATCGAATGTTTCTCTATTAGCCCACTCCTTCTGCAAATGGTCCTGACAAAATCCCCTTGACAATCCTAATGTGCATAAGACATTGATGGAAGATACTGAGTTATGAGCCTCTGCATGCTGAACCAGTTGTCTGGAAAATGTATCTTGGGGACAGTAACAATTTGAAATGCACTGCGAGATCCTTTATCATAAATTGCCTGCCTGCAGGATCATTCCACACATCATATAGGGACATAAAAGTGAAGTACAGGGATGGGCAACAGAATGGCCAGTAGCTGAACCGAAGAGGGAACAGCAAATCCTTTAGTCTGACCACGGGGGTCAGTGGTAAGAAAATGGCAGGCTAGCTCCTTGTGGCCCAAATGCTTTTCTGATCAAGGGTAATGGAGGTGAACACTTTCACTTTGGTACAGTAGACTTTGTCTTCAAGAGGATGTGGAAAATCGTAATCTTCAGTCGCGACCACTTACTTAGGGTAAAAACAAGGCAGACCCACATACTAAAGTTGAACAAAGTACACACCAGGAACATAGAGAAACCAAAAGCCATAGCAAACCACCATGTTTGGCATAAAGCATGGTTAGTGGCCAGGGTTTGGCCCTGGTCAGGAAGCAGGAGAAACCAAGGAAATTACAGTTTGAAGATAAGATGGAAACAGGGTCAAAAAGCAAGAAGCCTGGGAATCCCTGTAAAAGTGAGGGAAAGAAATTTGCAGGGCTGGAGCAAGGCCAGTGTATGATCTCAGAAGTAGAAAGCTGTGCAGGGATTTGGAGATCAGGACCAGGAGTAAGGTTGAGCAGGACAGGGAGAATATCATGAACTGGCACTGGGCAGGCATACATATGACTATGCTATGAAAAGTGGGCAAGGGTGAAGCACTCAGGACAGGGAATCAGGGCTAGAAAGTAGCAAATGAGATCAGGGTCACAAGTTGTATAGCAAAAGCCATCATGTGGAATTCCCCTCCCTACTGCTCAGACTCAGAGGCCAGCCCTGCTACCGGGAGTAACAGGGGGCACAGCCTCCCAGAAAACTGATTGCAGTCAAACCATTTGTGAATGCTTGATTGCCAAGGCAGAGCTGTATGAAAATGAAGGCAATCACATCCTGACTTTCCAAACTATTAAGCCTGGTAATACCATGGTGACACTCCATCACGCAAATAAAAAAACAGGGTTTGGATAATCAGTGTTCAGCCCATCTGTAATTTGATGAGATTGTGACTAGGAATGTCTCCACTTCAAAAGGCGTGGGTGCTCTGTTCATGCAAGCATGCAAACCTCAGATTTTTGTCCCAAAAACTTGGGAATACAAAATGCAAATAAGAATCCTACAAAACCAGAAAAGGCTTCTTAATGTTTTTAAATCTTTCCTGCTTCTACCCAGGCTGTGAAAGTTGCAGATACTTTGTTTTCTCCTAATACTGCATCAGAATTCACACATGCAACTAAAGGGACGGATACTTTTTTCTTGGTTTTGTTTTTTTTTTTTTAAATCACATCAAATAAACACGTCAATAAAATGCCTGAGTCCAGATTTAAATTCTCTGAAAGTCAGTAAGTGTTTCAGTCTGGATCCCTAGTTTATACTCATCTCTACATTTCAGAGGAACTGCTTGGCAATAATCTGACTTGGGGAACTCTTTTTTGTTGGTTTGTTTGGTTTTTTTGTTGGTGTTTTTTTTTTTTTGTTTTTTTTTTTTTTTTTAAATCACATCAAATAAACACGTCAATAAAATGCCTGAGTCCAGATTTAAATTCTCTGAAAGTCAGTAAGTGTTTCAGTCTGGATCCCTAGTTTATACTCATCTCTACATTTCAGAGGAACTGCTTGGCAATAATCTGACTTGGGGAACTCTAATTGCAACAAATATAGTGCACAACAAGTTTTGGATGCTTTGAACATTACCTTTTAACATTCAAAATACTAGTGCAAATAATATTTCAGGGCAGAAGAGAGGATGCTCTGTACACTGATTCCCAAACACTAACAACAACATTGTAAAAGAGTCTAAAAACACTCTGGTATGATAGGAAATCTGAACTTCTACTTGTGGCTAAAGAAATACAGCCTTCTCTGCTGTCCCTTGTCAGCACCTTGCAGCACAATTGTTTTTGTCATTGAACCATGTAAAACCTCAGAATCAAGGGAAGTGGAAAACTGATGGGTCAAACAGTCATCTGGATTTATACTTTGTAGCTGTGTGTTAATTTCAAGTAATGTTTAACATGCTTTGCTTTTAAAATAAATGCTTCAGCAGCCTCTTGTAATGACTTCCTGAAGCTCAGTCTTTACACGTTCATCTTAGCCATCATGGTGAAAAGCACTGTAAAGAAAGTGCATAGATACTCAGCTGTAAGAGGGGAATGGTCTCATTCGCTGCTTATGACACACTACTTAACTCCTAAATGGTGATTTCCATTTTGTAATTCCACCCTTCTTGACAAAAGAAGGAAATAAGGTTCATCAGTGCCTTTTCTCCTATAATCTGTTTCTTTTGAAGAAGAAAGGGAAATAAGGTCCATAACCAAGCAAAGCATGTGTTTGTGGGATATGTGAAGTGTCTTATTTTCTTTTTTCCTGTTTTTTTTTCTTTTTTCTTTTTTTTTCCTTTCCCCAGAAGTGTCCCTTTCTTGTGAAAATTTTGATTAAGAACAAGAACCCAATGGTTTTGTAAAAGCATTACGAATGGCATATATCTTTCTTCTCCCATTTTTCACATATAAGTACCTCTATGGCTTTTCAGGCAGTAAAAGTCCTTACAAGCTGCATTCACCACCTGGCTCCTCTGCCCTCTGACAAGGACATCAGTGATGAGCTAACACATGTCTGCAAGATGAAGGACTGCTAGTTGGAAGGTGAGTCTCATAGCGGGTGTTAAGAGCATAGAGGAGGTGGGCAACATGAACAACTTACACGTGTCCAAAGAGGCACAGAGGAAGAATTCTGAATTTAAATGCTTGGGTTTCAGACAAAGCTTTTTAGCTGAAATTTTGCATGTTTACTTTTTGAGGTCGAAAGGATTTTATACTTTCCAAGAAGAGAAAACTCCTACTTTTTTCTGACAAGATCTCATAATCACCTTTTGCTTGCTCAGGGAACACTGAAACACTGGCAAATGTAATGCTGTGCCTACTGGCACATCCTGAGTCAGTGTCAGGGTAGAAAAGGAGCTCATAAGCCTGACTGCCAGTGAAATGCTGCAATAAAAGCGCTAGTGCAGATATAGTCTGAATAACATAAGGTGATTTATGTGGGTGTAACTTATTTCTCCTGTTGAACCGGAATAAGATATATTGACATAAGCACTTTTGCATTGGTAATAACTGTATTCACACTACAGTTGCTTGCCAGTTTAATGATATCAGCACAGTTAAAAAGAAAAACTTTGGAGTGTTGACAAGGCCTAATCCACATATGTAAGGTAGCCATGTTTTCCACAGAAACTGGGGGGGGCGGGAGAAGTAATTTATTTTGCTGAAAAAAAACAGTAATTTATATGGATAGTCCACTTTCTCTCCTCCATTTCCCCCATTGGCCTCAACCCTAGACAGTAAGTTCAAGTAAGTTTGCACCAAAATTTTACTGAAAATACTGAAGTTAAATCTAACATTACAAAATTAACCTAGAATTTGGGTGCAGTTTTAAAGGAAGTAAAGGATAATAATCAATGCCTGCTGTTGAAATGTACTTGAAATCCCACTCTATTTGTCCTTTTGTTTCTTAACGTGACTGTCACTCTAAAATTGAGATAGTTTGGCACCAATTTATACTCACATGTAAAATTAATTTTGCAGGTAGTATCATGACAATGGAGTTGTACAGTGCCACAAGACACTAGTCACCTCTACACAAGGAGAGACGTCAAGTTGGATCATCTTCAAAGCAGAAGACATTTTTTTCTGTTAACACTCCTTTACCAAGATACAATTTCCCATGTGAGAGGAGACGCATGGGAATCTTTTTTATGATATCTAATACATCACAGCTTGGTACTGCATTTGAGAATGAGGGGTTTCCAGGATGTTTTGAGGACCCATTGATACTATGCTTCCAATCAAGGGCAGGAGGACATGTCGCAAGAGAGCTTGGACTCGTACAGCAGATGGGCCTGAACAGACTGAAATCCTGTAGGTTACAAAGACTCAAGAAGACTGCACTGTACAATGACTGCTTTGGGTCATAACCCATCTTTGCACATTGCCCTGATTTATTCTTATCCTGATATAAGCAGACCACAAACCTTCTAGTAAACTCTTCACTCAGACTGAAGATGTTCTACAGCCTCTAGTCTATAGGATGTCATGTTTGATAAAACCACCCAGGGTTGGTTTTGGGGGGGTTTGTTTGGTTTGCGTTTGCTTTTTTTTTTTACCTTCTTCAATGAATTTGATAAGCCGTCCACAAGTCTAATGAGACTGAAACATTTTCTTTTCTGTATAACATGTACCATAGCTTTTCCTTGCTTTATCTTTAACCCTGTAGGTACTGATGGGCACAAAGATAGAAAGTTCCAGGCAAGCTGAATTATTTCAGTTATTGAAAGGGGCCCAAAGCAGAGCAGACACATGTAGTCACCTGAGCAGTCCAGGGTTCAGAAACATAGGATCATTCCCCACAACGTACATGTTCTCATGTACCAAGCTTTTTATGAGACAAAGTCTTTCTCTCATTTGTATCAGGATGACATTGAACCATTAGGATTTGATGTCATGAAATACAGAGGAGACACTGATTTGCAGTGGAACTTCAGAATAGCTTTAAAGAGGTATCTATATTTACGTGGCAGCATCAGACACTTGTAATGGCTGGCAAAGTCTGAGTGCTGAATGACAACCACTGTGTGGAGGTACAGCACCGTTGGCAGCATTATGCTTTAGAGGCAACAATAATTCAAAATGCCCAATGTCTGCTCTTGTGGAACCTAATGGTCCCATGGCACTACTGTATAACCACGGTGCCTTGGCCAACATCCCCCTTGCTAATAAAATAGCTTTTATACATCCCCAGCTGCATATGAACCACTGTAGAGTATATCAGAGCAGTTGTTTTTGCCTGCACAGTCCCTGCAGGATTCTGTTTTCTCCTACCCTGCTTCAAAGCAAAAGCAGTCTCAGGGAAGCTGATAGAAATACATTAGAGAAAATCCTGGTGTAAGCTACAACAAGGTAAGCCCTCATCTTGTCCCCTGGGGTGGAACCTGCTGATTTGAAAAGGGCTCTGGGGGATCATTTCTGCAAGAAGTACGTGGTGTAAAAACCTAATCTATTTCTTTCTATAATTTAGTCTATTGAATTCTCTGCTTTCAAATGCCAAGGACGTTCTTCATGAAACGCATACTCCTTTGTGTCAACTTAAATATGGTAAAAAGATTGTAAGACTTAAGAAAGCTCAAACAGTTTAGGCTCAAAACCTCAGGTACATGGAGGATAAAACACCTTTTGTGGTGCTTATTAGCTCCTGTACATGAAGAACTAGTACTACCAGTTTCAAGCTTCTCCCTTTACCAGCATTTGTTGTCCTCAAGTAAGATTTCACAGCTGGATTTCCACTCCAGAGTTCTACATGGTGCCATATTCATTTGGCATGTTTACTGCAGTGCTAGAAATATGACCAGGTTGGTTAAGAGCAGCACAAACCACTTGGTTGATTTACCTGGCCTAACTGCCTTCAGACATTTGGCAGGACAAGTGCAAACACTGCGGACAGCAAGGGGGAAAACAAAGCATCTGTTTATACCAAGGAAGAGCCTTCCAGCTGAATGCTGCAGTAAAACCCAATAATTTATATTTCTAATGGCTCCCAAAGCCCTTCTCTCCTTTTGGTGGGTTGTAGTTACTGGTCCCTGTTATGTAGTTTAGGTTCAAAAACATTCCACAAAAGCTTATCTTAGCTGATAAATCTCCTCAAGAGAAGCCAAATATCTTTAACTGAGTAATTTAAAATACACTATCAGTTATTCACTGCTAACACAGGACTGTGAGCTTGCTTTAGGGTTATTTTCCTGCATTCTCTGCAGCAATCAGCTTTTTGTGTAGCTTGGACACAGATTTTCCTCCACATAATTTTCTTTAGGGAATACCAAGCATCTAGTTCATATCAGCACTCACTTTTTAAGATAAGTCCATCACATTGCAGATGTGAGCTACCTGAATTGGAAAAATACTTGGTACTGTTTTCAAGAACAGTGCTTTTTCAGTGGTTATCACATCACAGAAGAGTAAATCTTGGATAATGCTTGGGAAAACCCTTTCTAGATTGAGTTATAAACAAACCAAACTCCTAAATTTGAGACTTACCAACAGCCAGTCTTCCCCCCCCCCAAAAAAACATTCATTCATTGTCATTGCAGGCAGTCTACCCATCTATAATAAATATCACCACTAACATTCCTGTTTCTGTCACAGTAATCAAGGTCCCACTCTGCTATACATTGTGTAAAGGATGACACCAGCAGTGTCCCAACTGTCAGGCAAATGTTGATCTACTCTCACAGCTAAATCCCCCTAGGAGTCACACCGCTAGCTCAGCAGCCTGCTCATCAAGCCTCTGCACTGAAGTTTGCTGGAGGCAGAGAGCCTGGAGAAATCCAGCATCATGCCTGTGTACTTTGGCAACCCTAGGCAGGCAGGACAAAAGCTGATCTTGTTGAGAAGCTCAACATGACCCAGAAATGTGTGCTTTCAGCCCAGAAAGCTAACCGTATCCTGGGCTGCATCAAAAGAATTGTGACCAGCAGATCAAGGGAGGTGATTCTCCTCCTCTATTCCACTCTCATGAGACCCCACCTGGACTATTGCATTCAGCTCTGGGGCCCCCAACATAAGAAGGACATGGACCTGTTGGAGCGAGTCCAGAGGAGGGCCATGAAGATGGTCAGAGGGCTGGAACACCTCTCCTCTGAAGACAGGCTGAGAGAGTTGGGGTTGTTCAGCCTGGAGGAGAGAGGGGAGAGGGGAGAGAGGGGGGAGAGAGGGG
>NW_008795857.1:1275789-1277547 GCF_000699145.1 Aptenodytes forsteri | reverse complement strand
GGGATTGGAACTAGATGATCTTTAAGGTCCCTTCCAACCCAAACCATTCTATGATTCTATGATCTAAGTCAGCTCTAGCCCAACCCAATAGATTTTTTTTTTTTTACTTTTTATTTTTAAAAAATCCTAGGAACCACATTAATGAGCTGTAATAGGGATGGAAAACCTTAAGGCAGCTGACCCTCAGTATACTTAATGCCAGCTCTCATGCTCACTCTCTCTTTACAGTGTTTGTGCATTCAAAGTGCTTGCCACCAGCATCTGAGCAGAAGAGACTAGAGGAGGACTTTCCATACATGCAAGAAAGTGTTTGTTAAATCCACAGTACTTGCCCTGTTGCTGTCAAAGAAATTCTCAGATGGTTCAGTCTGGACATCTGAAAAAAAGATGTGCTTTGGGTTGGTTTTTTTTTTTTTTTAAAAGCTAAGTAGTTTTCTCAGTAGTATGAATGCAGCTGTGGTGGGACAATCCATGTGATAAAAGGTTTAATCACAGAGGCCAGGCATTCACAGTTGGATTTCAATTAAAGTGTGTGTTATTTATACCTTTTAATTCCTTGCCTCCAGCCATATGCACTGACTACTTGATCATTGATTTAATAAAAGAAGGTGCATGTGAAAAAGGATATGGATGAGAACAAGCTAGTTATTAACTATGGGGTTATTCATTGCATAATGTGTCACAATAGTCTCAATTAACTAAAGGTCACTCCTCCCTCCTCATCCAGTCCATTCCCCTTCATTTCTGTAAGTAACTGACAACTTATTAACACCTCATTTGTAAACACTGACAACCATATGGTGTTAAGACTCCACTCTGAAAACACTCTGGAAACATGTGTCTTGTGGCTGTTATTATTTGTGTGAAGTTGGCACCTGGGCCTTGCAGCCAGGGATGAGGCCCTGGTTGGTGATGGAGGGAATGAATGTGCCTCCTCCGTTCCCCCCTCCAGAGACTTCGTGAGCCACCAGTGGTGGAGGTTTTTGGTTGAAGAGGGATCAGGCAAGAAGGAGAAATAGGAGTTCCTGGTAATGCTGGAGAAACCAAATAGTGTTCAGTTTTAACCTAATCTTAGGTTATCACAACTTGGATCCTTATGCTTGTTCTGCTCCTGATCATCACTGAGGTATCAATGTTTCCTGGCTTCAAAGAAGATTTGAGTGGTTGCAGGATAAAGTAAAGCTGATCCTTAGAGACCAGAAGAGAATTATACTGTGGGTCCCTATTCCCTGCTCCACTCAGATCCTGATGTCCTTACTCAGACACAGAACTGTCATCACATTTAGTTCTGGAGAAGTTAACGCACATAGCATGGAGAATAAACAAGAGGAGTTAGAGACGTGCGCACGCCTGCAGGGCTACATACGACCTTATTGGCATCACGGAGACGTGGTGGGATGGCTCCTATGATTGGAGTGTTGAGATGGAGGGATACAGGCTCTTTAGGAAGGACAGGCAGGGGAGATGAGGAGGAGGTGTCACCCTCTATGTCAATGACCAGCTGGAGTGCATGGAGCTCTGCCTGGGGATGGATGAGGGGCTGACTGAGAGCTTGTGCATCAGGATTAAAGAGAAGGCAGGGACAGGTGACATTACAGTGGGGGTCTGCTACAGGCCACCTGACCAGGAAGAACCGAGCAGATGAGGCCCTCTATAGACAGATAGGAGCAGCCTCACGCTCACAAGCCCTGGTCCTCATGGGGGACTTCAACCACCCCGACATCTGTTGGAGGGACAACACGGCAGGGCATAAGCAAT
>NW_008795857.1:1272626-1273630 GCF_000699145.1 Aptenodytes forsteri | reverse complement strand
GACTAGATGACCTTTAGAGGTCCCTTCCAACCCAAACTATTCTATGATTCTATGATCTCTGCCCAAAGTGGTGATACAATGCTATGGCTACAATTTTAATAATGGATCCCTGAGTTTTTACTCAAACAAAAACCTCCACAAACTATTATGGAATTTTATTTCAGGAAGTCTAAAATAAGATCTTTGTAATTCAGGGGTCTGAATGTCATCCCAAAAAACCAAACTATTCTATGATTCTATGATCTCTGCCCAAAGTGGTGATACAATGCTATGGCTACAATTTTAATAATGGATCCCTGAGTTTTTACTCAAACAAAAACCTCCACAAACTATTATGGAATTTTATTTCAGGAAGTCTAAAATAAGATCTTTGTAATTCAGGGGTCTGAATGTCATCCCAAAAAACATAGAAGAAAAGAGTTTATAAGTTGAACCACAGAAAGACAGAAAATTTAAAACTGATGCTGCTGTTATTTGCTTTCTGTTTTTTGAGCTGTGGAGAAAGGGATCAAAGCCCTAAGCTTCCACTCACAACTATAAAGGTTGAAAAGTTTTTTTGTTTTTTTTTTTAAATATGACAAATGAGATTCTAGCATAGTTGTTGTGGTTTAACCTCCGCCGGCAGCTAAGCTCTACACAGCCGCTCGCTCGCTTACTCCCCCCTAGCGGGATGGGGGACAGAATCGGAAGGGTAAAAGAGAAAACTCGTGGGTTGAGATAAAGACAGCTTAATAGGTAAAGCAAAAGCTGCGCACACAAGCAAAGCAAAACAAGGAATTCATTCACTCCTTCCCATCGGCAGGCAAGTGTGCAGCCATCTCCAGGAAAGCAGGGCTCCATCAGGCATAAAGGTTACTTGGGAAGACAAACGCCATCACTCTGAATGTTCCCCCCCCCTTCTTCTTCCCCCAGCTTTATATGCTGAGCATGACGTCACATGGTGTGGAATACCCCTTTGGCCAGTTTGGGTCAGCTGTCCTGGCTGTGCCCCCTCCCAGCTTCTT
>NW_008795857.1:1267516-1272580 GCF_000699145.1 Aptenodytes forsteri | reverse complement strand
TTGTTCTGGTCCTAAATCCAAAACACAGCACTGTACCAGCTACTAAGAAGAAAATTAACTCTATCCCTGCCAAAACCAGGACAATAGTCTATTGTCTTCTGGGGCTGGGAGAAGAGTAAATAGTTTAATATATATTTGTAACAGTGGAATACAGTCCAGAAAGAGTTCAGTCTTTGGATGTAAGTATGTCAGCAAACAGGTTGACCAGGTAACACTAAGAATTAAAAGATGCAGATTATGGTGGCTTTCAGCTGGAGTAAGCATTTATAAGAAATACAATATGTATGTACAAAGCAGTGTGTGTTAAAAGGATGAAACAGCAACAAGGTGACAGTAATAAGCCGATAATCACAGTTTTGGAAGCAGCAACTAAGACACTGTTCTCAAGCTCATCCTTTCATGACATAAGTAGTGGGTATGCCCATGTCAAGAGGCTGTCCAGAGAAACACAGCATCTTAAACAGATTTCCTAGTAAATCCAATGATTTTTCAGCTAAACCCATGTCTACATATCAGGGAAGATTTCCACTCACCACAGCTCAGAACCCCAAGGAAGACTTAGGCTTACACATGTAAGACCAATTACAAGGCAGTAAAGTGTCTTTAAGGCTTTCTGCATTGAATGGCGGGTAAGCATGTACCTTGGTAAACCTTGTGGTGAAACTGATTTTGGAAAAAGGTACAAAAGCAAATGCCTTTCTTTGCCCCAAGCAGAAAAAGAACTTGTACACCTTTATCCATCCTCAGAGCTGGATATTTTTCATAACAAAAACCCCTCAAAGCTACTGTGGTTTGAAACCCAAAAGTAAAATCTCTGTAGAAACTGTATATTGTCCCTATCTTGAATTTTACAAGAAAAAGCACCAATCTAGTTTCATGGGGTATTTGGCTTTCAAATAAGATCAATGTATTATTTACATTGAGGCTCCTACTGGAAGCCAGTATATTGTGAGAAGTCTTTAGGATCAGTCCCGTAGTTCCAATATTTTATATTTTGTTTGAAAGCCCTTTCCCCAGAAGTTGCGATATATGTTATATACCAGGAAAATAATATATTCTGAAACTCTTGGACAAGGAGGCCATGGCAGAACCCCCCAAGGTTTCAATGTATTATTTACATTGAGGCTCCTACTGGAAGCCAGTATATTGTGAGAAGTCTTTAGGATCAGTCCCGTAGTTCCAATATTTTATATTTTGTTTGAAAGCCCTTTCCCCAGAAGTTGCGATATATGTTATATACCAGGAAAATAATATATTCTGAAACTCTTGGACAAGGAGGCCATGGCAGAACCCCCCAAGGTTTATTATTGTCTTTTGTGTGTCCTACAAAGTAGGATTGAATATTCTTGAGGAAACACGGGTTTGAATCATCTCTCTCTCTGGTGGCCCCCAACTAGCTATTTTACTATTAGTGAAATTGCTTTCATTCACGCCTCAGAGTGAAATGATCCTTGACCATGAACTGGGTTTGTGCATCCCAGGAAGATAGCGATCCACAGTGTAAATACGACTTGGGATTTGTAATTCAAGTCCACAACCCCACGGGAGCAAAAGGACACATTCCTGTCTGGCAATTTTCTGAACTGACACACTCTGAAATTTCAGGTTCTGATTCTCCTTTGCTTAACAACGCCAGTGCAAATTAATGCAAAAGGGCTGTTGCCAAATCAACATGATAGCATTTAAAATTTTGCTTTGCAGATTGATAAGTGATGAGAAGTAAAATAGTGGAGAATTAAAGCCTGATTCTGTGCAGAGAACTGGGGAGAGTGCTTATTGACTTCTAACCTGAGCATGCATACATATATATACACACACATATGCAATTACTGGTTTTTTTTTCCTGTGATTATGATACGCAAAGATATTTCATTGGCTCAGGCGTGTTTTCCTTCCCCAGCCCACCACAAAACACACGAAGTGAGAAACCCTCATGAACTTTTGGAGACTTCAGATAACGGCAATTTAAGGAATTTATGTTTGCCTGCATTTTAATAATATTAGCGGTACCTCACAGATAATTGCCTATTTCTTAACAGCCATTGCAATACAAATCTATTTTTCATAAAAAAGTAATGTTAATTTAAGCTTAGAAAATTCAGCTTTTGTTTCTCTAATAACCAAATGGTCTGTTCTTGATGACTATCTTCAAACTCATAAAATTAGCAATTATGTTCTTTGCCTTTTTGTACAATACATTCATTTTGTCATGAATCCTCATTGAGGCATCTTTAGCTAAAACAATAGGAGGGGATCACAAGAAGGATGCAGTCTTTTTCTCCTTTTTCTGTGCATATTTTGTCCCCAGGTAATGAGAGTGAGAATCCAAGATTTGACATAAAGGATAACCCTAAAGTTCAGGGAGTAATAGGACCATCTTCCTTCAAGGAAGGAGCCTAGGGTTTTGAATAACCTTGCAGCAAGAATCGTCAGCAGGGAACTCCCTTGCTCTATTTGCTTTCCAAGGCACCTCATCACAACTCCCATAGCATGAGCAGTTCTACTAGGGGTCCCTTCCGTTGCCACCTCTTGAGAAGACAGCACTAACAATATTCATGGTGTAACTACAAGGGGACTCCAGGCTAGTTTTATTCACTACGTGAACAAGTGGGTGCTGCTGTTTCCCCTTACTTTTCATGCAGCTCACCCTATACACAGTTGCAGCTTCAGCCCCCAGTATACCTCTGTTTTCCACAATCCACCCACTTTCTTCTCAGGTTAGCGTCATGGTCCTTGATGGAAAATTCTACACAGGATTTGTAGCACTTATAGCCTGTAGGAAAAGATCATATTTTGGCTCTTGACAAAGGATGTTCCCTTTATTTAGGATCAACATACTCCTTTTGGTCTCATGATTCATCCTATGTTAGGACATCAGAACAGACTATTATGAAAATGTAAGCTCAAAAACCTTCTACCCACGTTCTAGACTTCTGCCTGAGACAACGCATCATGGACATTCATTCCTAATATGCCTGACTGTGCTCTGATTGAGGTGGCTGTTGACCACAGGCCTTGAAAACCCAAGTCAACAGATGCTTCTCCAAATTAAATCTACAAACCTTTGGAGATTCTCCAAACTGCATCTCTACCAACAGCATGTTTTAGCAAATGAACTACTAGTACATAAATCCCCTATCTGTTTCCAGAACCAAAGCCAAAACAGACACTTCAAGGAGCTTCGGGCTTCTTACAACAACTTTTACAACGGACTTGGCAATAGCAAACAAGTATCATTTTGAGAAGAACAAGCAGTAGAGCAATATTCTTGGCTGGCATATGTCTCAGTCTACACACCTGACAAATGCAATGATAAATATGGGGAAAAGGGTGACGAAGGTTTGGGCATAAGAGTCTGTCTGTTCCTTGTTTTCTTTTTGCTTGTCTTCAAGAATCTGATTGCAAGGGGACTGGAATAAATGCTTGCCCATCAGGAAAATGGGAAAGGATAGTATAGCTCAGAGGACTCACAGCTGCCTATGGAGCTATTATATTGTTACAGGCATAGAATATAATGTTATTTTAATTATGAGAAGAAAATCTAGAGAAATATCAAGCTGCTTACAAAGCATTATGTCAGTTTACCTTTTAATTTAGAGGGATGGCCAACGTCATTCATTATTATGAATGCAGTGCACAAGATTCACACTGATTTTTTCCACACTCTTAAGTGGCAGCAGCATGTCATTTTTGATGGAATTTGTCTTTAATAAATGTAGAATAAAACTTCTCAGAGAGAGACAGAAAAAAAGCCATCTCAAGCTTTCATAGGCCCAGGTGGTCTACTACTTGCTTATCTCACAGAACACATCCTTTATTAGGATACACACCATGACCAGTACATCCAGTAGTAGGGAATCTAGAACGGCGTTTTGTGTCGTTGGCCATACAGGTCAGCAATTTCCCTGAACTTTTTATTTCTATTTAGGACAGATCAGGCAAGTACAGTGACATGTTAAAACAACTTTGCCTAAGAGCTGTGATGGTCTAAATGGATTTCCCTCTCTGCCTCTGGTTTTCAGGAGCACACGGGTACAGGAAATTTTAACGTTGACTTCTCTGTATCACACTCCTAGGGTTTTATGCTGAAGTGGCTTCCAAGAAGACAACATGCAGAAGTGTTTCCCAAGGATACTAGGTCTCCCATTCTCTTCTCACCCATTAAAAGACAGCTGATCATTGCATTTCACCTCCTTATTATGCCTATTTCCAACATATTTATGGGCTATGCTTTTGCCAGAGGGAAGGAGGAGCTAAAACCATTCTTACTTAAATTCTATTTTCCTGTCATGGCATCATTTTAAACTTAAGCCTTTGCTCAACAGACTTTCTTTTTCTCCTAATGAAGTTCCTGATTTTTATATACTTAAAGCTGATGAGAGAACTAGCTGAGGTGAGGAAAAATAACATTTCTTCATTAATAAATGTAGAATAAAACTTCTCAGAGAGAGACAGAAAAAAAGCCATCTCAAGCTTTCATAGGCCCAGGTGGTCTACTACTTGCTTATCTCACAGAACACATCCTTTATTAGGATACACACCATGACCAGTACATCCAGTAGTAGGGAATCTAGAACGGCGTTTTGTGTCGTTGGCCATACAGGTCAGCAATTTCCCTGAACTTTTTATTTCTATTTAGGACAGATCAGGCAAGTACAGTGACATGTTAAAACAACTTTGCCTAAGAGCTGTGATGGTCTAAATGGATTTCCCTCTCTGCCTCTGGTTTTCAGGAGCACACGGGTACAGGAAATTTTAACGTTGACTTCTCTGTATCACACTCCTAGGGTTTTATGCTGAAGTGGCTTCCAAGAAGACAACATGCAGAAGTGTTTCCCAAGGATACTAGGTCTCCCATTCTCTTCTCACCCATTAAAAGACAGCTGATCATTGCATTTCACCTCCTTATTATGCCTATTTCCAACATATTTATGGGCTATGCTTTTGCCAGAAGGAGCTAGGAGCTAAAACCATTCTTACTTAAATTCTATTTTCCTGTTCATTTTAAAGCTGATGAGAGAACTAGCTGAGGCGAGGAAAAATAACATTTCTTCCCTGTTCTTC
>NW_008795857.1:1247312-1266981 GCF_000699145.1 Aptenodytes forsteri | reverse complement strand
CCCCCCCCCCCCCCCAAAAAAAAACAATCACCCATATTTCTTGTTATTCAAAAATGAGCTCATTACCAACCATGCCAGCCTGACTAAGGAAACACTTGAGGTAAGGGGACGCCACATGCACCATATGGTACACGTCTTGTTGCGGCAGTTTCCAAGCGTACAGTACAGATTGTACAACTGTCTTTATAGAGCTTAGCCAGAAGAGCGCATTTCTTTTTATTTAACAGCAAATGCAATTGCTGCCTAGAAGAAACTGTTTTCTTGGCTTTGGAAACTGAAAACATTCCTGAAATCATTATGAGGTGAGATGAAAACAGGATTAAAGGAAAATAAGTGGCACATACTGCCAGGAGCAATTTCCAATAAAATTTGTAACAAGTACCCTGGGAGGGAGGAGATGGCTGGGGACAGAAATCATGTTTTCCCTTTTTAAAGTCTTCCTTACACGTTGATTTAGAGGCTTTTCTGAGCAGAAGCTGGGTAAAGCTAGTTGGATCTATAAAGACAGGACAGTCAGCTAGATCTGAATGTCAGAAGGAAAAGTCCATGGATTATTTATGGATCTTTTGAAAAACAGCTACAAGAGAACAGCCCTGTGCAAATACAGACTTCGTGGCTCACTGACCAGCAATTAATTAATCACCTGAGAAGGGGAGAGAAATACAATCATCCCTAACTATTTTGTCATTTGTAGGGATGCATTGCAATTTAGAGCAGTGTGTTTGGCTCCCCTCCTAAACACCTGGAGTCCTTCATTGTAACAGAGGCCAAGAGTATATGCTTCTTTATGCAGGGTTAGTTGATCTACTATCATGTTCCTCTATCAAAAAAAATTCAGAGGTTATATTGGACTGAAATCTCCAAGACTTCCTTTCCAGGTACCGAATCCCCCCAGCCACCACCTATTTCCACTGATGGCAGCTTTAATTACCCCAAAACAGGTGAAATTATGCTTTGTTTCCTCTTCATGAAAGTAGAGTTTAAAAAAAAAACCAACAACTGATCTCTCTTACAGATTGATCAAACCACCAGGTCTTTATCAAGTACTCTAACATTCATGCTAAGAGACTTCTGCTAGTAATGTACAACTTCATATCCTCATGAAATATGCAGTGGCTCAGAGTTGAATGCTCCAACTGAGATGCAGACAGGTGCCCTCGCCCTCCTCCTCCCTGAAGTAGCCCAAGGTTTGCTTTTATTCTGTTTCTGTCTTATATTTCGCCACTTCAAAAACCTAACCATAATCTGTAGTGGAGGGCTGGATCTTAGATCACAGACATAAAAGACAGAAGAGACCATCTTTCTGACAAGTGAGAATAAAGTGTCCTAATAAGAGATTAGTCAGATATTAAGCCTCTCTCACTCGATGCCAGCCAAAATACTCTGGGTTAACACTTTACAAAAAGCAATAATTTCATAGTTGTTAAGTCAGCACATGTACTGTTTTCACATAAAATTGGGAATAATCAGAATTTTATGAATTCGTCTCAGGTATATTATTTTTCTCTCTTATTTGGAGTATATTCCTGCTCTGACCTTCCTCCCTCCACAGACTGATTACTCTTTGTTTATAAAAACATTATGTAAATATCTTTAACCAGATCATACTCATCTCAGCAAACAGCAAGTAGGAAGGTTATTAAATGATAAAGCTCCAATTTCTGTAACTTTCAATTACTGAAACAAGATTATGTGAATGCTACAGGGAAAACACAATACAACATTTGGGAAATACTGTGTAAAACATTTGAGCATCTCTAGGAAACACATCAAGTTTCTCTGGATATTTCAGAGCCCTGACAAGCTGCTTTTACCTTAGAAACTTCAGTGGACACTCTGAGGCTACTTCAGAGGACAGTTCCCAGGAAACAGAAGGTAGATCTCACGGGATACTTCAGGTTCAGACTAAGGGGCACTGACAAAGTTTAAAATTAGAAAACACAGTGAACAGTAGACATGGAGAATCAGTTAAGGAAGAAGATTTACTTTCAAGAATTTGTGACCTGATGGGGAGCACAAATGTGGCTACCAAAACAGGGAAGATCAAAGTGGTTCTGCAGCGTAGGCAAGATGTGTATTACAAATGCTGGCAGGATGGGGAGAAGATAGCAGTTGGGATTGTGGCTCAGGATAGGGGTACATTAGGCCTATATTCAGGCACAGCTGTCAACAGACCAAAAGAGGCACTAGAAAGGCCACAGTGAAAGAAGACATGGATTACTGTCAGAGCTCTTTGCACACCCAATCCACTCACCCATTCATGTTGGGCATCTTAGTGTTTTTTTTCTACCAGACATTCATATGTTGGAAAGCTCCTTGACAGGAGAAACCAAATGAAAGAAAACCCTCCGCAATCTATACATTAAGCCTGCTAATCTCCCCCACTGATGGCAACGATAGTTTATGATGTGGGAACCTCTGAAGCACTCCCTCCCAGCAGGCAGCTCTGGAGAGACTTTTTGAAGATGATCTGAAATGCTGCGTGGAGCCTGATGAAAGCTGCTTCTCTCTCTTCTATTGCTATGAGTAAACTGCTGTGCCTGTCAGAGGGTTTGCTCCGATATGACAAGTCAAATCAACAGAGCTCATTTGACAATAGTTTCCCCAAAAGCCTCCATACACAATTTAACCCTTGAAGCTTCCCCAGCTTCTGGTCCCCAGACTACCACCACCCCCCACCCACAGGAGCACTGCAGCTCCCACTCCAGAGGACTTTTTGGCGTGCTTCAATATCTCAGAACCACATGTTGGTCATGAGGATGACCCCAGAGACACACACAAGAACATGTCTCCAACAGCCCCTTCCCACAGCGGTGGCCAGGCTACGCCAGCCCCTAACACCAGCTGCCCCATGCACACATCAGCAGGCTCTCAAGGAACTTCTCTTGCCTTGAGTGGTAAGAGCTCCTCTGATGAAGCTAATTTGCACCAAAAAAACATTAATTAGCAATAGGTTTAAACGAAACCAAAACTTTACACTAAAAAGAAAGTTAACTCTTCAAATCAGACACTGTTGCTTCTTTGAAAGAAAATTATCTCTGGAACAATAGCCTGCAAACTAAGAAAGTTACTGCTAGTAAGGACAGATAAATAACACAATAAATGTTCTGATTAAACTCCAAGTGGCCACAGCAAGATCACTATTATATATTTTTATTTAATGGAGATTTTTAAGAATGGAGCACTAAGCCTTAATGCAGCTAGCTATTGGTAATATAAAATCCTGCTAAAAAGACTTTTGTGCTCACACTTCAATGTAATCTCTCTTCAGAGGAGTGGCATCTGTCACGTATCACTGGGCAGGATGACTCAACAAACAGAACTCCTCAATTTAAAAAAAACAAACAAACCCACAACAAAACAAACATGGAAAAGGCACAGCCTCAATCTGTTCTGTGGTATGGAGGGACCTTTCCCATAACGAGGGTATCAGTGACACTGCCCAAGTCCCACAAAGCAGACATATGAAAACATTAGCATGGGGGGGAGAAAAAAACAAAAACAAGCAAAGAAAAAAAGGCAGTCTTTCTAGTTATGTCAAGTTGATGAACACAGAATGCTTCCTGTGGTCTTCCAGCTTCTTTTGATACTTATAGGGTATAAAGAAATAGTAGCCTTTTCCTCAGCTTGTGCTCACTGTATGTCTGGACTGACAATGTAGGAGGCTGATACTCTCTGTGCAGCCCCCAGCATCATGACAGTATAGGCTCCCTGGAGCAGCAAGCCACCACACTGCCAAATGACCCATTCCTGGACCTGGGGAAAAAAAAAAAAGTCACTTCAATGGCAAGAACTGCCAGGGAGCTTAGGTACTTGGTTATAAGTGTTACAGCACTGCTCCATAGAACAGCTGTGTGTCATAAAACAGAACAGGACTCAATATCTAAGAGGTTCCTTCCAGTCCTAGGTCTGTATGCAAGTAAATAATGTTCACAGAGTACTCTGCTTATTGGATTCGCTGGACTGAACTTGCTGCATCTGTGGCCAGCCTTTGGCATTCCTCTGCTCTGCATTCCAGGTTTCTTTTGTGACAACCTCTTGTTCCCTAACATTTCAGGGCTCCATCACATCTGCTTATCCCATGCCAAGGTTCCTAAATGCTTCCTTTACCATTCTTTGTTATTCCTCTCTTTCCCTCCCATCATTTTGTCTACCCTGGAAGAAATCATTCAAGATATAAAAAGGAAAAGGGATAAGAGCTGAGATCACAATCATAGAATGGTTGAGGTTGGAAAGAACCTCTGGAGGTCGTCTTTGTCCAACCTCCCTGCTCAAGCATGGCCACCTAGAGCTGGTTGCCCATGAACATGTCCAGATGGCTTTTGAACATCTCCAAGGATGGAGACCCCACAACCTCTCTGGGAAAACTGTTCCAAGCGCTTGGTTACCTCAGTTACCATCAGTTTCCTGATGTTCAAATGGAGCCTCCTGTGTTTCAGTTTGTGCCCATTGCCTCTTGTCCTGTCCCTAGGCACCACTGAAAAGAGCCTGGTATTGCTGTAGAGGTAGCCAGAAGTGGATACCATCAGCTTGTTGTTTAACTGATAAACAATTAGAAGCATGACTCATGTTGGGATCATACTAAACACAGATACAGGATCTTGTTCTCTGCCCCTTTCTATTTTCATGTGTTCTCAAAGTCAGGAAGGTTCTAGCAGCTTATGCCTAGTATAGTACTTACCAGGATGGGAGCATTCATGAGTTTTCATGTTTTTATGCAAAGAAAAAGTGTACAATTATAAATAGGACTTGGTTGTAACTAAATCTGTGGTATTGTTCATGGGTTACTGACTTGAACTCAGGAATGAAGTCTGAGCTAGTAAATTTATTGCTCCAGTCCACTTACACCCCTATAGGAAAACTAACTCCAGCAATGTTTGTGATCACCACTACATTAGATAGAGCAGCTGCCTGTACATTTATGTATGTACACACACAACAGCAGTAACTGTGAAAGTAAAGCACACTATTGTGCTCTTGGGACTTGATTCTCTGCAATTTACTCATTTCTTTTTCCATTGCGGGCAAGAAAAACTAATAGTCCACCAACACCAATCACAGGAGCTTTAAAAAAAGAAGATAAAACAAATAAACGAAGGTTGGGCACTGGAATCCCCATCAAAGGAATACCATAAAGAGACCCAATTAACACTGGATGCCACAGGGTTAGCTTCAGAGACTGCCTAAGGAGAGCTATTTGATCTCTGACACTCGTGCTGAGCTGTCTGGAAAAATGCCTGTCTACCAGGTGTGGTGAAAGACTGCACGATGTAGACACCTGCTCATTTGGGACTTAGCACAGCCCACTCCTTTAACAACTGGTAATGATCATGCGCTGTACAGCTCATCTCAGATATGCTAACGGCATTTGAAAGTGAAAGACTATTTGCCCAGAGACACCCACATGGAGGTGTTTTGAGGAGACTGCCCACAAAAACACCACAGCGGAGCTACCAGTCAGAGGTATGGCAGGATGCAATGTTAACATACCCCTAGATGAGAAGGAAAACTGCCCACTGAAATCCAGCCCCAGCACACAGGGCTCAGCCTGCACATGTGCAGCAGACAGCCAGGCTGGCCCGAGAGCTGGTTAGCTCAGCCGCTGTGGCCATGCATTGCCTCCATGCTAATGTGATGGAAGGGGCTGCTGAGGATCCACACCATTTTCTCTGGCAGCAGACAGAGAACCAACAACTTGATCACGTGTGTCAATTACAGCTCTCTGCTGAGTGCCACAGTATTAAATGTTGAAAGCTGGCCAAAATTTTCCCAAGTTTTCTGTGAGACTGGCCCTTCCTCTGATCGGTCCAGTGCTGCTTGGACACTGAAACAGCTGCTCTGCTCCAGGCTGCAGGGGCTCCCGCACTGCTCCAAAATCCATCTGTGCAATGGTTTGGGTCCTGCCTGCTGTCATTGTTCCCTTCATGCTGCTCAGGCACACTGCGCTCCTGCAGAGGGGGAATTGTATTACAGTCGCCTGTGCCTATTTCTGCACTCACATTTAACACAGTATTAAGTCCTCCCACGTCCTCTTTGGATGGAAAAGCTCCACTATGCGTGCAATGGGCAGTATTTGTGAAGCATGTGCAAAACCCACATCTTTCCTATATGCTGTAGAGCTTTTTCTGTGCTACCATTCAGAGAGGGCACAGAGAGAACAAAGGTGAGGTAGAGCAGGGTAAAGGCACTGTCAGTCCCTGGATGTTACAGGAACATAGAAATATGGATGCTTTCACAGGGGCTCGGTGCTGCATGAGGGGAGGAAAAAAAAAAAAACAACACTTAGTCTTCTGTGAGTGGATGTGGGAAAGCAAATTATTTGCTCCAGTGCACCCATAGCTCTCAGAAACTGTGTAAGTAGGGTAGAGGAATCCAGATATAGCGTGATGGATAAAGCCACCTCAAGGCTTTTGAGGAATGCAGGGAGTACTTCACTTCCCCGAGGATGAAAAGTTAAGCTTTTAACAGGGATACATAACTCCAGCTATGGAAAGAAACAAGATAAAGATAAGGGACAGAAATAGAAGAGAGAGCTAGAGGGTCGAATTTGCTGTTTGCCAGGGAGAAGGATGGTGGCTATGTTTCTGCAGCAGCAACTACTGCCTCTTTTCCATAAGCTTTCTCTCAGGCTCAGCTTTCCAGGCTCCTAAACACAGGCAAAACAAGATGGAGAATCACAAGCCGCTTTGTTGCCCCCTATTTGTCTGCTTCACTAGCAAGCATCCACTTTGCCTGTGCCTAAAGCCAGCCCTGAGAATTTTGCTGGCTAACACAGCAAAACCCACAGAAAAAAAAATACAGCACATGGGCACAAACAGGTGCCGCATTTCTAAGCAAAGGAACTATGTCCAGAAACCTGGGGCTGGTCTCAGTTCTTTGCAAAAAAACCCCTAGCTTCTCGCTAAGCAGGTGGCAGTGACAAGTAGGAGGGCCCATTACTGACAGGAGGCTGGCACTCAGTCATTGTAAGGCCTCACACTGCTTGTCCCTAGGAGGACGCTAGGAGCAAGGAGCTCCTGTCTTGCTAGGATGCTGACTGTAGAAACTAGTAAGTTCACAGGGCCCAGAAAGCAATGCCATGCTTCAGTTGAGCCACAAAAGTATGCTAACTCCAGCTGTAACGTTATTGTTCGTAAGCATATTCCTACCGACAGGTAGTCCACATTGAAATGTACCAACATATTTGCTAGCTTCATTGTGCTCAGCCAGAAATGACACGACACAGATAATCAAGGATCATTAAAAACAAGCACATCTATCTGCATTGTAAAATAACAATAAAAAGCCCTAGTTACTGGAAGTTTGTGCAGCATTTGCTTTAGTTAATAGCAAAATGGTTTTCCAAGACAAGAGCAGAGCAAGATACATTTTTTTTTTTTAAAGTGTTTTTGGGTTTTCTTTTTTTCTCTTTTCCTTCCTACCTCCTCCTCTTTTCCTTCCCCCCCCCCCCCCCCCCCCCCCCCCCCCTCCCGGGCGAACCATAAAACCACAATCAATTACCCCCAATATGACACCTTCATTTCTGTGAACAAACATCTTCCAGCTAATTAGGGTAAATTGTGTGCTTTGTAGCACTTGGAAAAAAAAAATTCCAACCCATTTCTCCATCCATTTACCTCTGCTCATCAGGCAGGAGATGTGAGCCAAGGATGCCATAATGTCTATTAGTGGGCTAAACAAACCCAGAGAAGCCTGGAAAATGTTTGAGATATTAAAGAAACAGGACCCAAGAAGAAGGTTTCAAAATTAATCCTCACTGTTCACAGCGAACAAAATTTATGCCACAAAAATTCTTGTTTGTTCCAAGCAGTACTGCACTGCAGCAGGAAACCAAATTGATATGGTTATGACTCCCAGGATAAACATTTCTCTTATGTAAGGACATATCATTTCACATCTTATCTACAGTGCTCTTCTGCAAGAGAACTTTAGACTCCAGATTTGTCAAATCTGGAACTTCTGACAGCATTAGTTTCATTTTAAGTTATGGAAAGAAGAAAAGATTGACTCTTGCTATAAGGGCATGGAAACGACAATCAAACATCTACAGTGTGACTGCACAGCTACAGCTGAATAGATAATAGGTTCCTGGTTTTGATATTTTAATTTCCCCTCTGTTAGTTATTTTTTCCCCAAAGTATTTCTGGTTTGGAATGAGATTTCTAAGCTGAAAGTTTTTGGGGTGGAGGGATTCCAACAAAAAGAAAAAAAGAAAAAAAAGAAAAAGAAGATGGAGGAGGTAGCCCTGAATATTTCATGAAACCTGATGTGAATATTTTTTCATAATTTCTGGGTTCATTTAAATGTCGTTGCAAACATGTCTTTTTTTTTTTTTTTTGTAAGTGGCAGGTGCCACTTCAAACAGCAAGTACTGAAACTGCTTTCTCTAACATCTTAGAGGGACATAGGCAGCTTTCATCTGCCTGTACCATCCAGATGAGCTAAATTTCCTCTCAATAGCTGGACCTGACGAGGGACCAGCTGGAAAGGCTGTTTGGTTTTTTTGGGAGAGGTGAGTCATAAAACAGAGCAGCAGATATCTACACTTACTCTGCTCAAAACCACAGAGAGGACAGAAAACCACAGCCCTTTGGTTAGCCGCTAGTTCAGACCATCATTTACCCAAGGCAGAAGACCTGGTCTCTGCTCTTCCTGACTCAGACATGGTACTAGAAAAGCACCTTTTACATCTCAGATGCCCCCATTGCCAGTCATGCTCACTCACTTGCTCTCACCAGCCCGGATATCTGCCCATTTTTAATGGTTCATGTGCAGCAGAAGCAACCGAAAGCAAACTTCAGAGCAGCCAGGAGCTTATAGCATCTAGTCAGAGGGTGGAAAACAGAAGCCCATGTTCCTAGGCTACATCAAGAGGAACAGGGACTTGAACGTGGGTTGTCATATCCTAAATGAACACCCAAGTCTGGTTACCCCACCTTTCTGTCTGGAAGCAATAGGAAGATGTCTGAAACCAGAAAGCTTGCTCTGCAGGGTAAAACTGTTTCTAGCCCTCTACTAAAACTGCTGCCTTTTGCCCTGGCCCTTAACTCCAAGGGCCTCCTTGAAAGTTAATACGGTTTCTTCTTTCTGATAGAAGGCAATCTTTGACCTGCAATGAAATCACACTGTAGAAGTTTATCTAGCAGAAATGCCCTTTTCCCTGGACTCTGACTCACTTCTGTAATCAATGTTCACAACCTCAGGGAAACCATATATCAGAAACACCTCCGAAAACACTTATCACCTCCTCGCCTTCTGAACATGAGATGAGGGGACAATGTATGCTTTAGCTCAAATTATCCGCTCTAGTGAGATTCAGGAATTGCTGTCAGCAAGTAGGACACCTGCTGGGACTCCAGGAAAGGAAATACTTACTCAACCATTGTTGAGCCATAATTGAAGGTTTAGGTTTACTCAAATGAGGTTTAAGAGGAGAGTCAGGACATTTTATCTGTCCTCTGAGCCTGTACGCCTTTTCCTGTTCATTTGTGAAACAAAACCAAACTGCTGAATGACTTACCAAGCTAAAACAACAATGTATCATTAGCAAATTAAGAGAAAATGAACTACCTTCTTCAAAGCAGAAACTGATGGAACAATTTATATTCTAGATCTCTAGTGTTAAACCTCCCGGAACAGTTCTATGTTCATGTTAAGCAAAGGTTTGCTGTACTTATAGTAACACCTTTTCAATACTGCTGCTAATGGGAAACAGTGTAATGCATTGAGAAGGACCATTCTATCCTAGAGTGTTTATTATTTTAAATGGTCGTGGCTGTGAATTATGTCTCTCTCTTCACATTAAGTAGCTTTAGAAAAAAATTATTACTGATTAAAGACTTTAGATACAGACATAATTCTAACCTAAAACGTCTCCACTGCACTCCTTCATTTCTCAAAGAAAAACAATCATAAATGCACTTCAGTGCAAATCTCTTCCTTGCCATTTTGCCACCATTCCCCAATTCAAATGGAGGTCTTTGTTTATAGGTAAGTATTGTAAAAAGATAACATATAGCACTATTGAAACAAGACTGACTTTTTTTTCCCCTGGTCCTTGTCACAAAACATGAATCCAGGTGACAAAAGCAGAGGCAGAATTTACCTTTGTCACAGTCATTTTTGGCTACAAATAATGAAACTCCAAACACTGTATGAAGTCTTTTGTAGTACATTGTACAGAACTCAAATTCCATCTCAGTCACAAGAATAGAAGGGGCAACGTCTCTTCTGTCTGTATTGCGCTTGTCATGTGGTCACTTATAATGGATTTATTCTTCCTTTACCTTGGTATAGGCAGGGCAGCATAAGACAATGTAAAAGAGGGCATCTGTTAGAGAAAACAAAAGCACCTGCTGGAATGCAATGCAGCAAGGAAGGCTTAGCTACCAACAAACTGAAGACCAGAAAAAGAGCAAGGCACCCATTGCAAGGCAGGTCGGAAGCAAAAGGCAGCAGCATATTGTATTAGTGACCGCATCTCCCCAGGCCCTTCTTTCCCTGTGAGTCAGTGGTAATGAAGGCCATCTGTGTTCATGTTCCTGTTGAGGAGCAGAGAAAGAGAGAAAGCCTGGCTGTGTGCCTACCTCGCTTCACTTCTCTCCTGTGGTGGTGAAGAATGAGGCCTCCTGCAGTGTGAGAGCTCTTATTTTGCTGACTTGGTGCTTTGGGAGAGCCCCTGCTGCCCTGGCTCTGCAGCAGGTAACTAAGATTGTGTATTTGCCTGCAACGTTGTTTGAACCCACGTACTTTCCTAAATTCAACTGTCCCACAAGGAATAAGCTTTTCTTTGCACTATGAACTAGCTTTAACTGCAGGCTTCTTGTTTAACAGAAAAACAGAAATATAAAGAGTACCCATAATCTCAGGAAAACGTGACTCCTGGTTCATTACACTAGAGTTTGCAACAATGCTACAGGTACTTACACAGATCTGCTATTCAATTTATGGGTCTCAGATGAGTTTCAAAGTCCTAGTGACTTTCTCTGCCAAGACTCTGTAAACAAACTGCAGTTGCCTATTCACCAGGCTTTGCAGTATCATAACACAGCATTAAAAACACTACACTCAGGTCACCTTGTCTTTTTTGGAAAGAGAAAAAAAACCAAACAGACACAGAGTCAAAAGGCTGAGAAAGGAAGTTTCACACTCCTAACTCTTCATTTCACATAGGAAAAAAAAAACAAAAAACAAAAAACCCCAAGAGTTCTGATACCTTTTACTTTCCAAGATTGCTTTGTATGGCTAGAGAAGAATCCCTTGCTACCCATGTCAGTGTTTCCTTTTCTAGTCCACCTACAAACATTTCACAGAAGTGGTGAGAAATTATTTTTTCACATTTCCAATGGGAACAGAAAGAGATTTTGAATTCTCAAAATATCTTACTGGTCAAGTATTCCATGTTCCAACTGGGCAATTATTATGTAAAAAAACAAAATATACCAGAGACATTTAAAAAAAAAAAAAACAAAAAACAAAAAACCCCAAGAGTTCTGATACCTTTTACTTTCCAAGATTGCTTTGTATGGCTAGAGAAGAATCCCTTGCTACCCATGTCAGTGTTTCCTTTTCTAGTCCACCTACAAACATTTCACAGAAGTGGTGAGAAATTATTTTTTCACATTTCCAATGGGAACAGAAAGAGATTTTGAATTCTCAAAATATCTTACTGGTCAAGTATTCCATGTTCCAACTGGGCTGAGGAAAACTCCGTTTCACTTGCTTGGTTACAAAGAACCTTTATCCCTTCCTCCAAATGGTAGGGTCACAGGTGGATTTCCTACTCTCTTTTTATCTAGTTGACTTTGTTGAATTGAATGAGATTCACTTTTAATAGCAGTAAATGTTGAGAGATATAGAGGAAGAAAACTAGGTACATCGCAGTTATTGCCACAACAAAATAAGTTGACTAAAATACCACCAGAATACAAGGCTTCTTTCAGAAACAATAAATCAGGACTCATAAGTGAAAGCGATTACATTTGCAGTACAGCTTAGAAGATTGCCTAGCACCATAATTTGAGAATTTTTACTGCTAGTTTGGTTTACTGCTTGGCTGTAAATCCTATTTAAACAATCCTAGAAGGATTGCTGCAAACCTCAGAAGCATAAGGAGTTCCAGAACAAGCCACCTTCAAGGAAGGCTGCAAGCTTCGGCATCAGCCACCCCTGGAAGCCTAATCCACAAGGGATATTTCAGAAGCGTTCTTTGTGTTAACCTATTAGCTTCCTGGAGGTTTATTAGGAAGGTGTAAGGCCAAGCAGTGACTAAATATCAATTAACTACCAAGGTTGGATTTATTGAATTTCAAGAGCTCTATAACAGGTAAGTCCTGGCATGTATCATTATTGAAATTCATTTGAGGTCTAAGTTGAAATCCCAACCAAGAGAGTTTAATGCATAAAATGAAAAAAATCAATCAATCAATCAATCTCAGTTGGATAATTTGCAACAGATGCTTTACACTGATCCTCTGCTATGGGTGGCATCCTCAGCATATGCTCTAAGAAAATTGGGGGGGGCACGGGGACCACACAGATTTATATTGGCTTGTGATAAGTCAAGGAAAAATGTACTCCACTTACAGTAACAGAACCAGAAAGCACTGATGTGTTAGGATCTGGTCTCTTTTATCTTAGGTTCATCTGTTACAAATAAAAATCTTTTCATAAATAGAGAAAGAAACCCAAGCTAACAGACCAAATATCTCCTTCTGCTCATTGTCTCTACAATTAATAGTGATACCAACAACAAAAACTTACAAAAAAGCTAAGCAAAGGATTTCCTAAATTAGCATCTAGAGAGTTTAAGGAACATAATCAAATAAAGGGTATTATCATACCGCAGATTGATACAACACAAAATACATGATGTCTCAGAGAGTGAGTTCAGTTAGTCACTGCTCCATTTCTGTGTCTGTGGTACTAAAACAGTCCCAGGGACAAATTGTCTCACAATGAAGACAGCAAGCAATTTTAAAGGGAAACGGCCATAGTGGAGCATACAGCTACACAACATCTGAGCTATAGGTAAAGACTTCAAAAGCAGTTAACATTGAACTGCTCTTCCTAAGTGAAACCAGTGGGGTAAAAATAAGGTAAGGATGCAAAGTTAAGATAGAGATGAAGAACTTTTGTACACTGAATGACCACTATGTTTTCCAACCATGATGATAACCATGTCCAGCAGTGGCTTTGAGGCCCATAATATAGATATTCACATATTAGCTAGTCATCTGGTGACCTTTGTGGATGAATCAAAAGATCTAGGCAGTTCTAGGACATGATTCATCAGGCTTACTATAGATATATACCTCAGTAAGTGCTTCATCTACTATAGCTGAGCAGAACTGCACCATGAAAGCGTACTTCTCCTCACCAATGCTAAAGGATCACATGTAGAACACCTCTATGCAGGCATCTAAACCTCAGATGTCTGCTGTAGGTTTAGGGAAAGCCACAATTAGTACACCTGTTGGCAGGCTAAGATGTAAGTAAGTCACTTAGTACCACATGTGCCTGGTCCACCTACAATACAGGGGCAAAGAACTTGGACCTGTGTTAAGGCACAGGTTTGATCCTCTGTGAGCTCAGATGAAGTTTATTCCTAAGCATATACCTATGGATAAATGGTAAAGATGACAAGCAGGACCAAACATCCACATCAGATAGCATCGATTTAAGCTAAAAGTACGTTCACCAATTTCAGTGAGAGCAGAATTTGTCCAATTGGGAGAACGCCTGAAAATCCCACAACCAAGGTGCTTTTTCCAAAAATAAGAGTAAGTTATTAAGAACCAGCTGTCGCAGACCTGAGGCATTTACATAGAAGCTGAATTTTCAAAGTAATTCTGTACCCAGAAGTCCTGTTGTAGGATCATTTAAAAAAATCCCCCAAAACCACAAAACTAAACCAAAAAACAACCCACAAAAACCTGAAGCACTTAGCACCCCATCTGCATTCAGTATGTTGAGCACATTTGAAAAATCTGACCTTAAATTATTATCTCTGACAGGCCCAAAATGTGGTTTTTGAAGGAAATGTGCTTGCTGTCAATGCTAGTGCAAAAAGGAAGGGGGAAGACGAGTGTAATCACAGTCATTTGAAACTGGGTATCTGGTTTGCCAAAATACACCTGAATGTTCTTCCCTGTTATTCACTACTTTACCTCAGGCTGTTGGCTATGCTTGTGCCAGATACAGGCATCAAAGTGTGATTTTTGTCTTGATAGAATCTCTGTATTAGAGGGAGAACAGAATTAAAGAAAAAAGTTCTTAAAATACATATGACTCATCATTCCTCATTCAGGGCTATGAAAGACCTTAAAGCTTGATTCAAATTGGGGGAGGGGAGGTGGAAGGAAGGAAGAAGAGAAAAAAATGAATGTTTTAATTTGGAAACCTGTCTTCCCTACAGGAACCAAATTCTTCATGAGGCATCGGCAACTTGTGAGAAGATAAGTGATGAGAGTTAAAACAACTCTCAGGAGCTTTTACAGGTTTTGAACTTTTACAAAATCCAAGAGCTGGTATTGATATTAATTTTAAGAGAGAAGTGATGTACAGGTTAGAAGGAGCATGCCTAAATTTCTATGTATTTATTTTACATCTGACTTTTGTGGTTGAGAAAAATCTGTTCAGGTAGATCTTTTAAACTGACAAGAGCCCAAACTAAATAAACCTCTGTCTAAAATTTTCTCCTATGTTCCTTACATTAATCCTTTTGCAAAAACAAGAAAGAAAGTATTTTAAATTCTTTTTCTACGTGTTATGTTTCTGGCTTTTATTTCTTCTTTCTTGTCTTGGTCAGCAGGGTTAGACAAATCAGTTTCTCTCTCTACAAGAATCTATTTTGTTTCCTGGTTTTCCTGAACCAACAGGTACGCTAATGTTCAAGTTTCTGGCTCTCAGAATATTTAAACAGTAATTTAAAAAAGTATATTTGAAATGTTACTGAGAACAAAAACCTAACAAACAACCAACCTCTGCTGCTCTTATATTATGTAATCTGTTTTTAACAAAAAGTTAAAAAAAACAAACAAGAAAACTCACAAAATCCTGTGTAGCACTATGTTAAGAAACTGTCTTACTTTAGTTTGAAGTGCACAAGGAGAAAATAATATCAATATAGCTGCACAGGGAACATGGACACTAAGGACTCAGGGTTGCTAACTTCTGCATTTGCTGCAAGATTCAGAAGAGGGGGTTTTGTTTTTACTTTGCCAGCTCCTGGAGTCATATGGTTAGGGAAGACTTTTTTTTATTATTTTTTAAAAAAGATGGTCCACGATAGTTCAGAAACTGGAGGAGAAGGGAGCCTAAAATTATGCAGCTCTACAAAAAGTAGATTATGCCACATAAGCTTATCTCATTTAATGCTCAGAGGTTTGAGTGATAATTTCTGAATGCTTATGGTTAGCAAGACTTAGTATTTCCTACTGTTTCTTCACAACCATCTTACAGCCCCCTTGCTCTACAAAACAGAGGTGGATTTATTTGAAACCTTTCCCCATGTGAGACTGTGCAAGGAGGAGCAGAGAAGCCGGATGTTTGTCTGTCCTCCCACGAATAAAGGGGAAGCAGGGTACATATGTCACAGAGCAGTACTGATGTTCCACCCTCAGCACCAGACAGTGCAGCCCTGCAGGGAGGCACCCCAGACCCCACAGCAATTCGTCACCATGCCAGGATTTGTAATATCTGCTTCCAGAAAAAGTTGCAGTCCATTTTTTTGGCCTAAGAGAAGCAAGTCTCTCTTGCACAAACACCTATTTATAGATAAAATGCATATATATGTATAAAATCTTTGCTGGGAAGTATCAGCACAAAGGTTGATGGCTCTTCTTTCAGTCTCCTGGTCATGCATAATGGACAGACATGGCAAGTAACAGCCGAAAAATAGAATTCAGATGAATTAAACTATCTGGATTCAGGTGTTACCATTAACATCCTCATTTTGTATCCCTTTGAAGGAAGCAGTCATTGCGAGGAGAGGCCCTTCTTGGCCACAGATGGCATTATCTTAACAAATGGGGTGGGATGATTTTGCTTAAAGAGGAAGGGGGGGGCAGATACTTTTAAAATTACAGCAGTAATTCTAAAGCTGAATGGCAGTTTAAGTCCTCATTTTCCCTTGCAGCACATAATTGAGGCAATATCAGTACCTCATTACCAGAGGATACTGCTGTAAGCTTTGAAAATAGCCTGTAAAGAACCACTGACACCGCTTGAAGAGTTTTGAGAAAACATTGTGTTTAGGGACAAATTTAATTATTCATCATGTATTTTCTGACTCAGATGAAAGGGCCTTTGCATTGTAAGCCACAGGCAGCAGACAGCAAGAGCAGCCCAAATGAGAATGCACAAAGTGAGAGCTGTGACAACACCATGGAAAAGTGGGCCCAATTATTTTATAATGCAGTTGGGCAGCCCCCAAGACTATGTCCCAAGCAGACCCGAGACGCAGTATCCATGTGCCTACGCTGCAGTGCCACTACCTAACTCCTAGCTTTGGGCCTCACTTGATAATATGGATGCATATTATCTCTTCCTCGTCTCCAACATCCTTCACGCCATTTATTTGCTTTTAGTCAGCTCTTGCAATTTCCACACATCTTTGCCTGTCTCCAGTGACAGTGACAAAACTCATATAAAATTAGAGACAAAAACCTTAGCAGTCTGAAGAAAATTGCACAGCTCTTGTACTGAGGCTGGAAGCACATGTATGAGTTTTATATGCTTCTACCAGTACCACCCCAGAACAATTTTTTTGGTTATAGGAATGCATTTACAAGAACTTGCAATTGCCTATTAAAGAGACAGTCTCTCCCCCTTCCTCTTCTAGGTGTTTCCTGCTTCCCATGCTGTCCATCTGGAATACCTCCTCCCAGCCAGGTGCAGTCATAAAATGATGCTTCTCAGCCCACTTAATTGTCCTCAAGTGACAGATGGGATTTGACTATAGCTGGTAAGCCATAAGCACATGAAGCAGATGAGCAGTTAATTAGCAATACTCGTGTTTCTGTGCAAATATCTATAGAAACTAGACATAAAAAGATAGCCTTACCAAGCCAGTTAGTCCAGCCTCTCTCTACTAAAACATTTTTTCCTGTGGTATATTTTAAAGGTTTGGTTTTTAAGTTTTTTTTTTTTTTTTCCCCCCCCCCCCCCCCCCCCGCCACTTTTAAAATCCCAAGTGACAAAGTTTCTATCAGCTCCCTTAGGAGACTATTCCACAGCCTAATGAATCTTGTTGTCAGGAAATCTTTTCTTTATGTTCAGCCTGAAGCTAGTTCTTGAAAAATTGAGCAGGAAAAAAACAAGAGGAAAAAAAAAAAAATCATATCTGATAACTTTGTAGAACAATTTCTAAAAACAAAACTAAGCCTTCATGTTTCCTAGGACACATTAACATTTGTGTAAATGGTTGTATTAGAAAAAGAATCAGTGCAATTTTCTCTTGGGGGCAGGTTTCACTTTATCCTACCACATTACACAAATATAAAGACTTTGGTCATAAAAAAAAGAAAAAGAAGAGAGATTGATCAGTAGACTAGAAATGAATGTGGTGATCCCAGGAAGAAAGGCAATGCAGTCAGTCTTTCTTGTATTCCATGTCAAAACACAATGGTCAATGTCTATGCAAGCAGACAGTCTCCCAGCTTAAATTCATTTATTTAACCAGTATTCAAAACACACAGAAGACGCTGGAGAACTTTGGCTAAAGAATCCCCCTCTTGGGACCCAGCTATTTCATAAAATAACTCGGTATTTCCTTAGGTTTTCAGAGTAGCTCAACAATACCCGAAAAAAGGTGCTATAAACTCAGCTTAAGGAAAATTACTCCATGAAATTACTGGAAATAAAGACATATTTTAGTATGTTATTTCTACCACATTTAATATGTTTCTTTTACATACGTATGCCAGTCTTCTGATGTTCTTATGTGCTGAGTCTTGAGAAGTCTGTTTATGGCTCACAACTAAAGATATTTAACAAAACAAGACATGTCATTCTCAAGAATGAAGCGAGCTCCAGGTCCTGACAAGAGTTATTTCTTTGCCAGTCCTTCAGTCTCCCCTATCCTTTTTCGCCTTGCTTTAGAGCCTTCCCTCTACTCTTTTCTGTCTGAAAAGTCTCTCCCTAGAAAGATCCTCCACCAACATCAGCAAAAACTCCCCTGGAGATGCAAGGCAAGTGCCAGTGAATTTTTCAGCCCATCTAAAACTCAGGTCAGTCAGAGACTAAATGCACACCAAAAAATCCCAAATTAAAGCAGCACAGGCTATAGAAACCATATCTGTTCATCAGCCAGATTTCTACTTGAAAGAGTTTCCCCTATCTATCTGCCATACCTTCTAACTTGTTACAGGGATTGAGCCCTATATGCAGGAGCTCAGAGTCCTGCACCATCAGGAACCACAGCTTTCCAGGTGGCCTCTCTTCTATATATCCAGAAATTATTATTAGACTTTCAGATCAACAGTTTCTCAATCAAGAAAGGAGAATGCTCTTTCTCCTCTTTTCAGCTTAGAGGGACCTGTAATACAACTTAACCTTTTCTTCCCAAGACGTAAGTGAAGGCCTACCTGCTCCAGCCACCAGAGCTCAGCAGCAAACCTCCTGGTGCTCCCACCAACGCAGCTAATACTACAACTGTAGAGAAGCCTAAGGTGCAGATAGAACAATTTTCACCTAAGAAGGAGTAAAACACTATAAAAAGCTATCTGAATTACTTGAGCCAAGGACTGTGATTATATCAGCATCATTTCCAAATCAGGGGTGCTAATAACTTAGTAAATTCAGCAGTGAAGCTGTGTCTTAATATCCTGGTAGAAGATCACTGTTTCTGCCCACACTTGTAAGCACTGAGTAATTAGCACCTCTTTGCACTCTGCTGAAATACAGCTGTGGGCTCAGCCAAGCACTGCACCAGGCTGTGCTGTGAGGACTGTAGGAATCAGAGTATCCTCATTCAAATCAGTCTGAACAAAACTGAACTGTGTCATGCCTATGGTATATCCAGCCCACTATCTTGTCTCGGCTAGTAATCAAGAAGGGAAACCAATCAAAAAACTTAAAAGCAATGGAAGCCTACAGTGATAATGTCGATGATAATTTCCTTCTCCAAGTGGTAGAGGAGCCAACAAGGAGAGGTGCTATGCTGGACCTTGTTCTCACCAACAAGGAGGGGCTGGTGGGGAATGTGAAGCTCAAGGGCAGCCTGGGCTGCAGTCACCACGAAATGGTGGAGTTCAAGATCCTTAGGGCACCGAGGAGGGCGCACAGCAAGCTCACTACCCTGGACTTCAGGAGACTTTGGCCTCTTCGAGGATCTGCTTGGAGGGAAGAGGGGCCCAAGACAGCTGGGTAATATTCAAGGATCACCTCCTTCAAGCTCAGGAGCGATGCATCCCAACAAAGAGGAAGTCAGGCAAAAACGCCAGGAGGCCTGCATGGATGAACAAGGAGCTCCTGGACAAACTCCAACACAAAAAGGAAGCCGACAGAAGGTGGAAGCAAGGACAGGTAAGCAAGGACAGGTAGCCTGGGAGGAATACAGAGAAATTGTCCGAGCAGCCAGGGATCAGGTTAGGAAAGCTGAAGCCCTGACAGAATTAAATCTGGCCAGGGACATCAAGGGCAACAAGAAAAGATTCCATAGGTACGT
>NW_008795857.1:1239414-1244438 GCF_000699145.1 Aptenodytes forsteri | reverse complement strand
GGTGAAACACTGGCACAGGTTGCCCAGAGAGGTGGTGGATGCCCCATCCCTGGAAACATTCAAGGTGAACGGGGACGGGGCTCTGAGCAACCTGATCTCATTGAAGATGTCCCTGGCAGGGGGGTTGGACTAGATGACCTTTAGAGGTCCCTTCCAAACCAAACTATTCTATGATTCTATAATTTCCCAGAATATTCTCTCACTCTGTCTCTTAGCTGCTTGTGCTCTAGCTATCATTGTTAGCTGAAGATACTGTCTTTGCACATAAAAAGACTGTCTTTCTTTTGTTTAGTTCTCCAAGTGGTCTATAAATCAATGCAAACACTTAGCAACCCCTGCATCCTTCAGGAAAGGGCTTCACAGCTTTTCACAATCTCAAGTGAAGAAATGCTTTATTTTGTTTGTTCTGGACCTGTCACTTGCCAGTTTAATCTGTTGTCCTCTAAGACTTGTATTAGAAGAGACAAGGAACAAAAGTATCTTTCATAGTCTTAGATATCTTTATCATACCAAGCCAGAGTAAATCCCTTCCAAGCTGAGGAGTAAAAAGGTTATTCAATCTTTCTTTGTGCAAAATCTGCTCCACACATACATCCAGGCTGCCCTTCAGTGCATTTTTTCCAGTTCCTCTTCCAGGACCAGAACTGTGTAACGTTATTGATAAGAGCACTGAAGTCACTTAGCAGCTCAAGCTGGACCTAAATGGGCTGCTGTAGACAAACAGGAAATTGTACTGGGTGACACCCTTTAGTAAATGCTTAGCACTAAAGGCAATGACCAATTTATTGTCACTGGATAATCACCTACTGTACCTACAAAGCAATTCCGCTTTGTACCAACCAGAAAAGCTCACACAGCACTTTCCAGGGATGTCCAGTAATTTTACAGGGACTAGACCTCTAAACCTTTATTTCCTGAGCTGGGGAGTACAGGAAGATATTTTGGCAAATAAGGAGATGTTTGTGGCATCAGCCAAAATCTCTTCTTTCTGCCATTCTATTTCATTATACAGAAAAGTAAATAAAATCATGAATGAATCATCACCTGAGAAATCTCAGGAATTCACAAATCACAAGTTTATTGATGACACAGTGAGTAAACCATCTATATTTAATGACTACTACTGCTCTTACTTCTCTTATGGACTACGTGTGCTAATCACAGTGATTGTGTTTGAAGATTTATTGTCACTTTTCATCTCTGCTGTAGTCACATATTAGAAGCTTTCTCATCAAGAAAAACATGCAAGTTAACATGCTGCTGCTGACTGCATGATGAGGGGAATTAGAGTGGGACCTTAAAAGTAACAGTTTTTCACTGGCAGTGTGTCTTCATTTAACTGAATGTCATGGGAGACAGAATGTGTCTGAGTAATTATGGGAATTATCAGTGCAACTAACAGACATGAAGGACCGTCACCCTGTTTTGGGTAACTGACATTTGGACAGCTGAGACTGTATTGCAGTCTATAGAATGAGGGACTAGTTACAATTCAGCCATATGACACCAAATGTGAAATGGGTGGTTGACAGCTGCAGTGCAGAACCTTCTTGGGTTTGATGGCATTTTTTTGTTTGTCAGTGCAGACTAAAAGGCAGTCCTATAAAAATCATAAGGAAAAATTGTGATCAAGGGACTTAAGAATTTTTTTGCTGGGTTTACATGAGTAATTACAAATCTTGTAGAGGATGAATTCTATTTGGTTTTCCCATACGAACCACTTACGAGCAGTTTTACTGGAGTCAAATAATGATATCAGTAGAATTTCTCCTGGTATGAATTTCATCAGTAATTCAGTATGACAATCCACAATAATAAGTAGAAAATATGTGAAGAAGATTGGGTTTGCCTGGACATATACTTGGAAGATTTCTAGCATCCCAAGCAAGATAGGAAGCTAAGCACAGTTATTTCTGTATTTTTCTGCTAATTCCAGATGCCAGTATATCCATATCTCTCCTAAATGACTATTAAATAAACCCAGCAAAAATAAACAAGAAGATAATGCATGTGGTGGCTATTTTCTTCAACTCTGTTAAAGCATGTAAACTATTGTGCAAAAGGGTTTAGTGGCTTCTACTCTAGCTAATGCTTGCTATTTAAGTACTGTTTTTAGAATAGTCTTGCTGAAATGAAAAGCCCAAATGAAGCTCTCCAGTGGACTTACTTGTGTAGGCATAGCTGACTGTTGCTGCTGCTGCACAGCTCTGGGATTTGATCTTGTTTCCATTCCACCAGTTTAGCACTACCTCGCCATTGCCTAAACCTCATCAGATAGACACCCAGTTTAACGGGCGACCTGATCAACAGCTCTGCTATAGACTTTGCCTGTGATCATAGACTAGTTTAAGCCAAAATCCATGCCCTGTTTTTCTCACTTACAGAATAGTAACCCAATTTACATGAAAAGCGCCAACGGTCAATTGATTCATATTTGCTCAGAGTCCTGAGTGGAAGATGCACTAAAAGTATACCGAGCTGTTACTGCAGTGTCAGCATACTAATACACAGTCCCCAAAAACTCTGCACTCTAGGAAAATTTTGACTTAAATCATCAGGAACGCCTCATTCCCCTCTCCCATGACTGAAGAGATGAATCACCTGTTAAGGATAATCCCTAACATGTGTAAAAGTGGAATAGTTGTGAGTTTCATTTTTAAGCATGAGATAATATGAACCATGTACCAGCCAACAGCATTTCCAGTACGAAGAGCACTGAAGTGCAGCATGCGGCTGCTCTACCACTGGAAACTTTCTCTCTCTCACTTTTTTCATCTGCTTCTACTTTTCAGTTCTCACAGAGGCATCGAGTGTGAAGCCTTGTGCTTATCCTTTTTAATTCCTTGTTGATCAGCTCTGTGTGTGTGTGTGTGTGTGTGTCCCCATTGCTTCTGTACAGCTAAAATTCAGAGGTTAATTCTCTCCAGAGATTAGGAACTGTGATGGCCTGCTTTGCCACGGCCCAAGCCTCCCACTCCAATACCATGTGTTCATTGCCATTTTACCTTCATATTACCTGTCCTGTGAACCTTAAAGCAAATCTAGCATTTTTACAGCCTATTTTATTTGGAGTTGATAGTAGTTGAACTATCTGTTCACTTTATGCATAAACATCCACAAAGAACAGACCTACTAAGGCAAGAAAATAAAAAATGAGAAAGGAGGAAAGAAAAGTTCTACAATGAGAATTGGTACCATCTCTGTATGGCTATCAACAGTCCTAAAAATGTTAAGAAAGCCTGATTTTATCAGAAATTGAGAGACAAGTTTGATTTATTTAGATTAAACTGACTGATTAGAATTTGGAGACCGACTGTTTTCTAGAAAATGCAAAAGCTTATTTTCTGTAAAAATAGAACAAAATGCCACATAAAAGCTTTTTACATGATAAAAAGTTCAATTTTGTTTTAAAACAAAACCCACAAGCATTCCAGCTGAAAATATTGAAAAAAAAACCCAAAGGAAGATGTTACTGAATAACCTCCTCCCCCCTCTGCCCCCGACACATCCAGTAAACTAATTTGGACACAACCTATTCCCTAATGAAAAAAGCTGATTGGAAATTCTTCATCAGTTCTCATTAAGTTGTGCCTCTTTTTTTGCCAACACAGAGTTACTTCCCTGATTGTATCCTTCATCTTCGCTAGTCTATAAACACTTCATAAAAATCAATACACTTAGTCTTAAGACAGGTCTCTGACATACGTTAGTATTATCTCCTATTACAAAAGCAGAAGTGAAAAGCAAAGTTTATGCCTATGGCCAAGAACGGATCTAACCATATGCACACACATATGCAGCCTGTGTATATAAACATATATGTTTAATGATTTGAAAAAAAGGAATTAAATGGCATAGAAAGGAATTGAAAATGTTTTCTGAGCTGACTTGCAATGTTTTATTCAAACAAGAGGAAGATACTTTAAGTTGGACTCATTTAACCTTTCCGAAAATACTTATTGATTCTGAAGTGGAAACATAATTGTGAATTATCAGTGCATTTCATTTCAAATACCATTTCCATTTCAGAAGTGACCTAACGTACAATATACGGGAGGGGGAAACATTTCGAAAGTTAAGCAAATTGTAATCATGAAAATCGTCCTCCCTTTTTTTTTGCAATCAAGTGTGTGTTTTTAGCAAGTTTTACTAAGTCCTGCATAGACTGTTTCTTGCAGGCCTACTTTGACTTTAAGACCAAAGCCTTCATTACAAGGTTATGCTTCCTCCTTGAGGTTTTTTTCTGGTTTTGTCCTACAATAAATAAATAAATAAATATAAATTTATACATATGAATGTAACAGGGGCTGGTATTGCCATTCCTTTCCCTTGTGAGATGCCAGGATTTACTGGATATCAATATTAAAATACACTTACTGCTATACAGTCTACATTTTATTTTTATTAATTTTTAATGATGGTTAGAAGTATTGATTTCAAAAAATATTTATGATTTAATCCTTACTTTATTTTTTATTTCATCCCAATTGTTTCATATATATTTGGCAAACAAATGCCTCCTACTCTAGCTGTGTGTGATTTGCCAGCTACTAGTATTCATGATTTGCTTAATCACTGTTCATGTTGTGTTCAGATTGTTGGTCATCCTAATCACATGTGATACAGGTGCTGCTGCTTCTCTGAATGACTAAAACACTTGAAAACATGAACATTTGAAAATCACACTAGTCAAACAAATCTCACCAAAATTAATGGGAGTCACTAGAGTCCAAGTGACCAATATCACTTAATGTCACCCAAATCTTAACATCTATCAACAGAATTATAAGGACCCATCTTCTCCTGGATATCAATTTCCAAATGCCTACTGGTAAGCTCATATGTCCTTTTCTTATCTGAGATCAGCATGATTTTACTACCTGATGCTCTATAAGCATTCAGCAATATTTGTTACTCTATTACAAGATGATCAAAAAAGAACTGTGTATTGGCAAGGTAAATGGTTTTATCTTGTTCCTGGTAAGACTACGGAATTAAAAAAAAAAAAAAAAAAAACAACCAAA
>NW_008795857.1:1230693-1239206 GCF_000699145.1 Aptenodytes forsteri | reverse complement strand
TAAAAAAAAAAAAAAAAAAAAAGAACTCAACAATAAAAGGACCCTAAGATATGTTATAACATAAATTTATAGCTACAGGAGAGATTGTTTTGAAGCAAAGTAGAAATTATTCTGAGAATGACAGTCTGAGATCCCATATTAATTCTTTCCAAGCAGCTCTCAGATAATGTTTTGTTTAAATGTCAGAAAGGCTCTGAAAATTCAATCAGGAATGGAAGGAAGGGAAACAAAGGTTCAAAACTGTGTTCTTTTGTTCTTAAATGTCTTTGCCACCTATGACTAAAGACTCTGCAAACATGGCATAATCAACTTGGGGCATGAACGCAGCCCGGCTTCCCATCTTGAAATACTGTGACTGAAGAAACAGGCTTCCGAAAACAGACCTGATTTGCTGGAGACTAAGATTTGCTGCACAAATGAAGTCTCAAGCTGCAATTTGCCTTTTACCTAAGCCATCAAGATAAGACATATTTAGGAAGAACAGCTGGCTGCAGAGTTCATTTTTGTTCTTTATGTACTTGTCAATATAAAGAAAAAAGAGGGAATGATTGTGAGAGCATGTGAGTGCAACTACATCACACACTAAACTTGGGAGGCTTTTTATTTAGGTTTTTGTAAAAGATGTTTGATTTCCATAATAGAAGGACTTTTGTGGAAAACTGCACTTTTAATGTATGCATTAAACTCATCATAGTTCCATGCTAGAACAACACATGCTATCAAAAAAAGAGTTGAAAGCAATTCCTTAAAATGAACATGATTAGACTAACATAAAATAATTTTTAAAATTCTGTAAGTAATAGAAAGAGACAGCACAGCCTAACAAAGACCTAACTCTCAGGTCTTTTTCCAGTGTCTGGCAAGGTGGTGGTGTAAGGGTCTGTATATCTGATGGCCTGTGTTTGTAAAGTCTACCCCAGCTAGGTCTCAGTTTCAGTTAGGTCACTACGTGATCTGGCTGTGATTTAACACTAACTACAACAACATGGGAGTAGCAGGATGTGTCAACTGAGAGGACGAGATCAATGAGCCATGCTGGAAAGAACTGCAGCAGCTGTTCCTTGGCCTGAGGGCATTATTTATTTTTAAAAGTAAATCCTATAGTTGAGGTAGGATGTAGCGTAACTTTGATTTTTCCATTCTGTGGTAGGACACTGATGTAAGGTAGAAGTCACCTATGCACAGAAATTCACCATGTCCTATCTTAGCCTTCTTGCAGGAGGATGGATTTCTTCCTTTTCTTGGCACAATCTCAAATACAGGGAAGTTTCCTGAGCCACAAACCCACAGGGTTGTCACAGATCTTTGTTATGCTGTTCACAGAATTAGGCAGGTGAAAAATTTGTTAAAGAGGAAAGCAAAACACTAAGATGGGCATGAAATGCAGCCATTTGACGTCCAGCACAGAAGAGGCAGATCTCAGCCCATCAATTGCACTCTCTCTGGAAAAGATACCAGAGGAAGATGGACCTGTCATGTTTTAGAGGGTCTCTCACATTAATTTGAAAGCTTGTTGCTAGGTTCTACTAAGAATTGAGGGGAGGGGTTATAATTATTAACGAGTGACTCATCTGCTCACTGATGATAAAAAACTCTTTGTGTTCGGTGCTAAGGAAAAATAAATAAATAGCATCCTCATTCCACTCACTGATTCAGGGAGGTGGAAAAAAGATGGAGAAAACAGAAACAAATACACAAAGGGCCTGAATAAATTTGTCCATGTTCACCAAAAGGCTAAAACAGGTTAGATGTGACAAATAAAGCACTCCACAGTGGCTCAAGGAGGGATCAGCTACGTACAGTGTGACTAAAGACACATATCATAAGCCCTTCTTTAGCTTAGCCTGACACTCCGGCTCAGCGGCAAGAAGAGTTGTATAAATATCTGAAGAAACAGAGATATCTTCTTAGCTGTACTACTGCCGATTCTTCTTTCTCTCTTCCCCCTCGTCCTACCAAAATTTCTCCAGTCTTTCTCCAAACATGACCCTCTTTGCCCTCAGTGCATTTGCTCTCATAAATATCCATCGGGCTGCTCTTCAGCTCCTCTGCTCTGAGCCTCTGCCAGTAAGGCCAGTTCTCTCTAGTTCACATGAAACCGCTGTCACCCACCCCTGGATCTGAAAGAAAATGTCATTTACTGAGGCACCTGAAACTTCTCCTCCCACCAGCTGGAGGACCATCAGGTCCAGTCAGGGTAGGGTGCTGGAAGACCATGGACAGGGGAAAGGTCACCCTCTGTGAGACTCCTGGCCACACCGTGTAATTGTGAAGCCTCTCAATAACCTTCCCCCTCACCTCAAGATGGTATCACTGTCAAAATGCATGTGGGGAGCTGTGAATAGAAGATGTAGCTGTGGTGATAGGGAAAGGTGACAGTCCTTGCAAAGTGGGTGTCAGCTGAAGCATTCATGGCTTGGTCTGCTACTTGGTCATGTGAAATAGGATTAGAAAATACTTACATACCTCACAGTGGTATCTGTCAAGCAAATTGAGATTTTTCAGGGGTAACTGCAAGATATTTTGATTATAGGCAGCCTGCAAAAAAACCCTGGATCCTCTCCTCCATAAGAGTTTCTGGGACCTAACACATTTTTCTACTGAACATTTCCAGAGGACATAAGTTATCTGACCTGACTACAGGGAGAAAGTGCAGCCAATAATTTGGAGAGCAAAGAATCAATGTTGTACCCTTATTTAAAAACCAATATACAGTAAATACCTGCCAGCAGCAGTGGTAACATTCACTTACACTGGAGATACCTCATACAAAATGCCAACTAACCATCAGTTTAGGAAACCAACAAAATGGTCTTAGTCCAGATAAGTTATGTTCTATCAATACAGTTTGGCCTTTTTCTTTTTTAGTTTAGTACGCTTGTTTCACATACAAACCATGCAGAGCTTTCTGAGTATCATATGTATTTACATAGTCACAGGAATATTCACAAAGAGAAGGAGATCAAATGACTACTGAAATTATTGGGAAGGTTTTGATTTTTATCTCTGAGGAGACAGACATTTGTTATTGGCTGCTTTCAAACCAGACAGGGACTGCTGAGCAAGCCATGACAGGCATTTTTTTTCTTCTCGCCATTTACCTGCTCATTGTTTTCATTCTGTACTGAAAGGACAGGTACATTTTTTTAAGGCTGTTAACAGAGGGCTCTGATATAAATTCTGGTACAGTCAGTTTTTCCTTTTTAGCACACATACAGGTGCTGCCCTTTCACTGATATCACAACCCACCCATCCTGCCACTGCAACAGAGGATGCGGCATGTTTAAGACATACTCTTTTCCTTTCCTGTTCTTAATTTTTCTCTTTAGGCTGTAACAAAAGCAGGATTACTCATTCTGACTGACATGTATACTGAAGCTTTTCTAAGGAGCTTAGACATGACGAGAGAATGGCTAAGGACTCTTTGCACCTGGTGCCATTTTGAGCTCCCTTGCTCCTCAGCCTGCCAAAGCAAATTGCAACTCTAAAGGCAGGAGAGGAAAAATTCCTTACTGCCTCATCAGTGTGTGTATTTCCTCCAATATCACACATGTCTGATCCCCACAGTCCATGTGGCTTGATCATATTGAGGTCTTCCAAAGTCTGTCCTTCTCCCAACTAAGTCAACTCAAACTCTATAGTCTTAACTGGATAGTTGCAGCAATTTGACTCAGTCCTGCACGTAAAGACTTACGCTCAGCCCTGACCTACCTCCTCTGGCTTCAGGGAGAGAGTCACACTGATAATTTTCTGCAACAGTGCCACACACATTTTTTACAGGGATTTTCAGTGCAACATCAGCTCTATTAAAATAGACAAGGTGCTTTCATCCATCATGTACTTTCTGTTGATTTTATCCTTAATCCAGCTTTCTGTTCTGCTCAGAACCTACGTTGGGATGCACCAGCCCTACCTCTCACCTTCTGACCAACCAGGGTCCAGGACCCTGGATTTACTGCTATTCCAGGGCCCTCTCCTTATCTCACCTCTTTCCATAACACCACAGTGATAGCAGATCTGCCAGAGGACTGGAGACCAGTTCCTTCCTGAAGAGCGATTAACAGAAGCCTCCTAAATGCTCCATTGTACCACTCGTACTACGGCTGCAGCTGTGCTTTCATATCTACTCTTATTTAGCTGGCATATCCTCTCAGCACATAAGTTTTCCATAGCTGGAAGAATGATTTCAAGAGCAGACACTCAGAGGCCTTGATATCTCACAGCACTTGTTGGCAAAATGCTCCTGGAATAATCCCACTTGGCCAAGTAAATGGACTTCCAGGTAGGGCTTGGCAGACAAAAGTTTCCTGTCCCATGAATTGAAATGAAAGTGCTTACAATTTCCTTGGCCCAAACTGAGATAGAAAGTATGCAAGCCTTCTAATGAGATAGAAATGTTTAGTTCCAGTTTGACTGACAGATTTGCTTGTCGTTTAGCAAAATGGAATTTGAACATGGCCCCTTTTATGGTCAAGTTTCATATGAATTACTTTCAGTTTTCATACAAAATGCATGAACTGGAAAGAAATAATAAAATGTATCTTCCAGAAAAAAGTAAGATGGGGTGTTCTGGCAATTTTCTCCCTACAGTTTTTTCAGTCAGGAAATTCATAAAACTGACCATTTCCCAATCATGTTTCTTTCTGATAAATCTATATTTTCCTGAGAAAAACAAGAACATTTATCACTGAAAAAATTCCACTCAGCTCTGCCTTCTATGTAGGTCAATAGGAATTCTGCGTAGGACTAGACCCTGACAGCACATCTCTTCTTTTTCTCCCATGTTTTCAAATCAGCTTTTTTTTTACTGAGGAGATGTTTTCTGAACTTTGCTGCTGCTGCTCATTTCGTATGCTGAAGTTGGCATTCTGGATTTGTCACAAATGTTTTCCCATGAACATGAGGATGTCATCAGAGACCCAGATCATGGGCAGGACTGAGCAAATGACAGGAAGAGAGAAAAATTAGAAACACTGTCATGCAAATATTCCGAAGTATGGAGACAACCGCTGCTCCTTGGGAAGCAGAAATACTTCTAAATGACATGCCCTTTTCCCAGTTTTCCATGCGGCATCACTGTGGGCCTTTTAATGACATGTTTACATCTGTTAATTTCATGCCAAGGTTTGGCAGTTACCCATGCAGAAGGTAATTTGAGTTCCTAGAAGCAGAAGCACCGCTTATGAGCTTCCCTCCCTCCTGTGCATCCTGGGTGGAGGTGGGCTGGGCAGAGAGTGACAGCTGGTCCTTCACTGAAGTGCTGCATCACACTGGGTGATTTATGGTTTTTGTTATTATTCCAGTGCACTCGGATGAAACCTTGTCTTTTGTCACAAGTTTCGGCTGATGACTGGAAGCTGTTCAGCGCCCTGTGAGCACACACAGCCTCTGGACAATGATAGAGTAAGTCCCAGCACCTTGGTGAGATCCTTAGTCACAATAATCAAAGCCTACATGGTTAAGGCAAAGAGGAAACATAAGGGAAACAGCAATGGCCCATTTGGTGTTGGGCAGTGGATTCCACAGTCATCAGGACTGGCTTGAAGGAGCCACGGATTTCTTCCTTCTGCCTTCCATAAGTAGTGTTACTGCTTTTCAGTCCAGCACCTAGAGGACAGTTACTCTCTCCATAAAAACAAACACATGACAACACCCTACAACAAACCCAGAGAAAGTAAGGCTGAGTGCTCAGCCAGAAAGAAGACTGAGTACACACTTGGAACAAACTACCCTTTTTCTCCCACAGGTGATCTTTGTAGGTCAAGGCTGAAATGCATTAACAATGCAATAAGGGGTTTGCGGGTGAACAGGCATTGTCATCACCCCCTCCCTCCTATCGTTGTGGGTGGATAGCAAATGCAGCCTTGAGGGTTATCAGTCTACAACCCCTTGCCAGGGAGTTAGAAGTCACCTGAAGTATATGCCCGCCTACTACCAGTTAAACCTTGATAATTTTGAATCAGCTTCCCATTTTGTTTTTTTGCCCACAAGGACAAAAAAAATAGTAAAAAAAGGGAATCAGCTGGGTCTAACACTATTACATTGCAAGGTTCAGTCAGTGGCCAGAGTCGTCTGCAAAGAGAGGGAACAGGGTCACTTTGACAGGGATTGCCGAGGAGTTGTCAGCTCGGGTCTACCTGAGCGGCAGGCAGAGCAGAGGCTGTGGGGCAAGGCTACACATGCCGTTTGTACTTTCCTTGGGGAAAAATGATCAGTTATGTTCCAAAGATAAATTTAAACAAGAAGCACTAATGTCGTGAAGAGTGGCGTGGGGCAGAGAGGGCAGCAGAAATGGAGGCTCTGAGGAGGGGTCACATTTCTCACCCTGCACGGTGCACCCGGGGCTGCCTGCTTGCCTGCCTGCCAGTGCCCTGCACAGCCAGATACCAAGGGACACCGGGCCCAGGGTCGCCCTAAAGAAAACAGAGCTGTGCTGGGGAAAGCAGGACAGACACTATCTCTGATCCAAGAGTTGATACAGATCTTTGCTGGGATTCATAGGTTAAAATGGCTTAGTTGAGCATAATGACTTTTTTCTTCCTGCCTCCTAGCATTGTTGTTTATTTTTTATTGCATCCCGTCTCTCCCTGAGGATTAGTAGCAGTTTCTGGGAAGGTCTGAAGCTCTGCTTTATGCTGCTGCGACAAGGCAGCTATGAACAGAGCACAAAAAAGCACTCTGTTGTGCTCAAGTGGCGATCTGTAGGCAATGCAAACTAACCACCAAGCCAGGGCAAGCTGTAAACAAGGAAACTGTAACCAGCCTGAAACACGGCAAGAGTAAAAGTAATTATATCTCTCTCTCTTCCTTCTCACCACAAGCTCAAATTTGCCTTAGCACAGCCTCTGTACACAGCAAGGTCCAACAAAAAATTGATACCCTGCATGGCAATGTTTCCTCTTTCCTGAGGAACAGAAAATGCCAGTGACAATTGTGTAGCATCTGCTGGACTTATCCCCGGTGAGCATTGTATAATAAAGTTAAGAAGTGTCAATTTAGTTAACTGTGACTTTATAAACTTAAGTGATGTTTACTGTTTGCCTTTCAAAGCCTGTCTCTTCTCATCAGAAGAGTTATTCTGTCCTATTAATCCCAAAGATGGGGTAGGTAAAATAAACCTTACTCTTCTTAATATCTCCATTGCACTGCCCCAAAAAAACTAGATCATCCCTGGCAAAAAATGATTCTTGCTTTAAATCAATGCTATTTGTCTCCTTTGGGTAGGAAGGAGTTACCCAGTTTAAGAACCCTTCCTTGCATACATTACCACAACTGACCACTTTACATTTCCAGTTCACTAATACTGGGACTTGTTGACTTAATCACTGATTTCTGTTCTCCCCTTTAGTTTCTTACTTGTTTTATTCAGTCATGCACTTGTTTTGTGATGCAAAAGTGTGCATGTGTCCATGCAAGTCAGGGAGAGACTCAGTTTCCATTTTGCTACATCTTGTCCTGTGCTGCCATTTAGATGCTTCCCCCCACCCAAATTCTCAGTGCACTTAGTCTTGCAGAAAGCATATATGTCTAGTGACGTCAGACAGACATGACATAGCATATACATGCTTGTGTACCCCACTCCCTGCATGCCCACCTTGCCAATTCTGGATGTCCACCATCAGTGGCATCCCCTTACCAAGAACACCGACCTCTGTGACAGCAGACACTGAAGTGGGTGCCCACTGCCCCTCCACACCCCTCACTCCCTTCCCTTCTCTAGCTGTTCCTATGCCTTCCATTTCTTCACATGACATTTGCCAAGGTCCCCACTCTTTTACTGTATGTTTTTATATACAGCAGAGTTGATCTGTCCAGCAAAGTTCTTCCTTAGCTTTGCAGGATTTACTAATTCCTCCAGAAAGCTGAAATCACTTTCACAGCCTTACTCTATTGCTCAGTTTTTCCTGTATTAGAAATCAAATTATTGTTTTTTCTTTCAAACCTCTTTCCATCACGGTTTCAAAACTGCCATGAAAAAAATCCCTATTGACACTTAAAAAAATAAATATTCTTTTTGAACTGCCTTTTCATGCTGAGAGAAGCAGAAACCAAACTAAGATGCATTTCTCTACATAAACAATCTTATCTAGGCTAGCATAAAAAGGAAGATAAAGTCATACATTTCTCCGATGCTTTTAAAATGCACTACAACAGAATTTTTTTCCATCAGAGTAACTGTATATAAATGATTTGTGTACATATCTATATAGTTTATATTACAGCTATATAGTTTATATATACACGTGAAAAAAACCTAGCACTTACCTTTGAGAAGTAACATTTATCCCAGGTTCAGTAAAATAGTCTCAGACAGGTACTTAGACCTTCTTTCTATGCCATGCATCCTTTTTTCAAAAGAAGATATAATCAGAAAAATCCTTATTGATCTCTAGCAAACCAAAATGCAGACTAGATTGTTTGTCAGATGCAGCCTGATTCAGTAAAGTCCAAGTGTGTGAATCCCTGAGGCTCTTTTTTCAGTAATATCCAAAGCACAAAAAAGAGAAAGGGGA
>NW_008795857.1:1146846-1230663 GCF_000699145.1 Aptenodytes forsteri | reverse complement strand
AAAAAAAACTCTCAAAAAAAAAAAAAGAAAAAAAAAGAGAGGGGGGGGGGGGGGGGGGAAGAAAGAAGAAAAAAGTTAATAACTTGTTCTTTTGTTTGGTTTAAAAAAAACAGTCTTGGAGGACTAAGCAGCCTGCAGGCTTTTCAAGCATTCTGATCCTAGTGCATCCCAAGGTAACGCATGCATTTTGGCGCTGCAAGTCTTCAAGTTCATACGAGCAAGTCCAGCTTCTCTGTATGTGCGTGTGTGTTGGGGAGGGGGGTCGAGTTGTATCGTGATGGGGAGAAGAGAGACAGGGAGATATACACACACACACTCACGCAGAGATGGAAAAAGGAAAAACAGCAAACTGGAGTGATCTCACGAAGTGCTCTAGATGGCAGAGCCTGCACAGCTTGTAAGACAAGCAACGTGCACACACCAAAAAAAAAAAAAAAAGAAAAAAAAAAGAAAAAAAAGGGAGAGAGAGAAAAACCCGAGAGAACTAGCAGGCAGCTTCAGGAATTTCTTCTTACCTCTTCTGACGATGCAACATACAGCAAGTGCTTTGTGCTGCATAGGAATCCGTGCAGGCACGACTCAGTCAGACCCCTCACTTCTGAAATAAACAAATATGTAGCATAAGAAAGGGAAGAAAATCAGAAACCAGAGGAAAGAAGGGTACGAAAAGAAGCTATTAAACAAGTAAGAGTGTCGGGGAGGAGGCTTGAGTGGGTGGGAGGCAAATAGTTGGTACAGAAAGGGGCATCCAAACTGCTGGTCCTAATACAGATTGGCTCTGTAATTATGTGGCAAAGCACTGCCTTCTAAGCCATTGCGTAATAATAGAAACCTAAGCTGTGTAGACACAGCCTGACATGCTAAATCCTCAGCAGCTACACTCCACATTTGTCAGTGGAAAGCGTGTCAGTTCTCTGGGGGTGGGGGAAGCTGAGGGAAAAGGGAAGGGGAGAGAAATTTTACTGCAAAATGCACGAGCTGCAGCTGCAAAGAGCTCTCAGGTGGTGCCGATGCCTGAAATGTTATAATGGAAATCGTATATATCTGTATCTATATAGGAAGAGATAGATAAATACAATAACACTGTCAGCTCCATTCATGCTACTCAATACTATGAGAATTTTCCCTTGCTATATTTTAGTAACTTAAATGACAAAGAGAAGAGCATGTACAAAGGTTTTCTGTGTTAAATATTATTCTTTCTAATGCTGGTGGTGAGAAGTAGTTCACCCTTTGTACTGAACAGCATTGGAAGGTCTAAATAAAACCTGAATTAAGATAAAAGAACTCAGGAGGAATGATCAGCCTTTCCCATTTACTGGTGGGTTTCTCTCTCCAGCCCTCCAGACACAGACACACACATTTTCTTCTGCCTCCCTTGGTTGAAGAGGCTTCTAGACAGAGCCAGGGAAAAGATGAGCACTGACTAAATAAGAGTAGGTAAAGCCCCAACTCATTCAAATTACCACACACCGGTATCAATACGCCAACAGACAGAACAATTTATAAAGCACATGGAAGGAACAAAAAACCAAGAAAGAAGTATAATTTTCCAGTGGGAATTTACCTGGAAATTGTGGTCCTGGCTCACACCTATGGTCCATCTAGCCCAGTATCCTTCCTCTGGACAGTGATCAGTACCACACACCTCCGAGGAATCTGAATGAATTTGTTCAGCCAGGGCTAGACAGCCAGGGCTAACCTGTTCATGGGCAAAGCTTCTCCTTAATCCCTGTTCTTTAAAGATTAGTTAATGCATTGAAACATGAGCAGGGGAACAGTCTGCCTCTGCACATCCAAACTAAACATGTAAGGTCTGATTTTGAGGCCCTTTGTAGTTGGCGTAAAGTACACCTCTTTTTAGGTACCCTAGATCTAAAGAGTAAAATCTTCTGATTCTTTGTAAACAACCCAGTGTGAAAAAAGGGCATGATTTCAGAAAGAGCTGTAGTATTTCAGTCTGGAGATTGAGAAGTATATTTTTATAGCCTCATCTAGCCTAGTTACTCTCATTTACTCGTTACTCCTAGTGGAAACATCAAATATATTTCAAGAGGCCATCCATTGCAGGCAGGAGGACCAGGTCACTCAGCTAATGTAGGTATCAAATTTGGCCTCTAGAAAGTCAAACCAGACTGAACTGAAAACTTTGAAGATATTTTTGAGAATGACTGCATAGAGCAACACATACTTTTTTTGGAGGGGGTCATAAAAAAGACTCTGCTACAAACTTCAGATCCCTTACTGTTACCAGTCTCGCTCCTTTGATCTATGCTTGCTGAGTTCCCAGGTGACTCTATACCCCTAAGGTGAAGACTGCAGATGTCACACATAAGGGAGTTAGTTACATTGTGGTAAAACAGAGGAGGAAAGACTGTGGACAGAGCAGTTGCCTATTTTGCAGCATATCCAGTTTTCCTCGGCTTTATGTGGAACAGTGCTGAAGGGCTCTTCTTGGGAGGAAGGCCAAGAGTTACAACAGTTAGTAACTTTACTAGGCACTGAGATAAATGGCCTGGTTAAAGAAAGAGTTGAGAAGCTGGTAACTGCCGAACTAGGCATTAAGAATCTTAAAAAATTACTTTATTTACTAGATGACTAAAACATGAATTTAGGAATCTAACTTTAAACGTAGCTCCTGGGAATCCTGGGCCAAGCATGTTGGCTGGAAAATCAAATCGAAGCTCTAATCATGTCAGTGCCTCATAAAATAAATGTCAGTGCATCACAGACAGGAAAAAAAATCTCTTAATGATGTCAGGAATTAATAATAGACTCTAGGACTAGTGTTTCAGAGTCTTATTTGAAATCAAAATATTCCTTGCAATGGCAGAAATCAATGAACTCCATCAATGCACTCCAAAAATCTTCCAAAAGTCTTTCACCAACTACAGTTGTGACAGTGCCGATTTCCAAGGAAAAATCAAAGATGATACAATCCTGGCAAAAAGTCCCCCAAAAAGGACTTTCATGAGGCTGTGTTGTGGTGGATTCCCACTGTGCTAGGCCAATGTGCTTTCTAGCTTTCCTTGATGCCCTTTAGACTTAAATCAGAGTTCTCTGGGGTTCATCCCATAGCTTCTTCTCTCTACTAACCATCCCTTATACACATTGCTTTTCTCCCAAGTAAGGAGCTTCTCAGTGAATCATCCTCTTTCTTTCTTGGTCATTCTAGCAGGAAGAGAGCTACCACTTTGTCATGGTTTAACCCCAGTTGGCAACTAAGCACCACACAGCCCCTCTCTCACCACCCCACCACCCCCCCGCAGTGGGATGGGGGAGAGAATCAGAAGTGCAAAAGTAAGAAAACTCGTGGGTTGAGATAAGAACAGTTTAATGATTGAAATAAAATAAAAATATTATTATTATTAATAATAATAATTTGTAACGAAAAGGAAAAAAACAACAGAGAGAGGAACAAAACCCAGAAAAAACAAGTGATGCAACCGCTTACCACCTGCTGACTGACGCCCAGCCAGTCCCCGAGCGGCGATCACTGCCCCCATGCCAGCTTTCCCCCAGCTTATATACTGAGCACGATGTCATATGGTGTGGAATATCCCTTTGGCCAGTTTGGGTCAGCTGTCCTGGCTACGCTCCCTCCCAGCTTCTTGTGCACCTCCTCGCTTGCAGAGCATGGGAAGCTGAAAAGTCCTTGACTTAGTATAAACACTGCTTAGCAACAACTAAGACATCAGTGTGTTATCACATTATTCTCATACTAAATCCAAAACACAGCACTATGCCAGCTACTAGGAGGAAAATTAACTCTATCCCAGCCAAAACCAGGACACACTTCCATTTCTCCCTTTTGCTCATGCCTCCCCTCTCTCCAATCCTGCCCTAGTTCATAGTCAGCCAACATGGTTGCTTTATCTACATCTGCTCTCATTTCCACCTTCAGGGAAATCCCATCGCCACCCAAAGAGCCACAGGAGAAATCTTGCTCTGCCTAGGTACTGATCATCTCATGGGCCCACAACACTTTACCCTGGAAAGAACTGTCAAGGCTCAGTGTCCTGTTCCTGACTTACATCTAGAAAATACATGAGAGACCATGACTACAGATGACTAACTCCATGCTCACTGAACCTTTAAAACTGCTGCACTGTTGAGCAGCTGAATCTTTCAGTGATGCAGCAATTCCAGTGCCCCAACAGAGTGCATAATTTCTATATGAAGGGACCTCACAAAGCCTTACAACCACATTCATACACGTTCCCTTATACAGTGGCAACCACCCAAAAGACTTAGCCTGGCACAGAAATTTTGTAGTGGGGATGCTCTCCTTTGACATACAGTGCCAGGTACAATACCCAAACCTGAGAAAAGTTTGAAGTAGGATAGCAGAAGAAGGCAAAAATAAATTGAGATGCTTTTGCAACCTCCAGGACAACTTTACCTGCCACAAACATCATTCTCCTTTCCAAGTCTAGGAGACAACATATTGAAGCCTTTGGCCATCTGATTGACAATACAATTTAGCATGTGCATGTAGACACCGGCAATTCCCATTTCCTGCCCACCCCCTTCTAAACTGAAGTAGTCAGCACTGGTCCACATGACTGTTTAATCAATGGCTGCCAATCAATTACACTGATTGAAGGACAGTTTAAAAAACTTTTGGTCTGTGGCCCTGCTGATGAAAACAGTTATCAGGAGCTGAACCCACCAGCTTCCAAACATCAGAGATTTGGGGAAAAATTGTGTATTTCTTTGGTGCTGTTCAACTCAGCTCTTTACAAATCATTGAATGGCTGTTTACACATGTATATGCCAGTACAAAATATCCTTCTCACATCCTCCACCCACACATCCCTCTGCTTTTAAAAGCAGCTCCAGCCAACAGACAAACTGAATATGCTTTCTTTCTGTTTCCTGCATCTTATCATGGGGAAATCCTATTCTCCAATTTCTAGACCCAGAGATCCAACAGAGAGCAGGTGTTGTTTCACAGTGCAGTGGAAGAAAAACGATCCTTGAAGCTATTGGTGAGACAAAGGCAGCACAGAAGCTCCCTTTTGCAATGCATTGTTATAAAAAGCATAGACAAGTATCACATAGGAAATATGAAGATGAACTTCTTTAAAATACTTCGACAACTCCACAACAATCTTTCATTGTCCATCTTGTAGCTGAATGCAGAAGGATTTCCAAATACCAGGAAACAGTTGTTTCAGGTCATAGAATCAATTACACATTCATAATCTACTCCATTCTAAGCATTCACCTCAGCTGGAATAACCAGGATACTTATGCTAACCTCAAAAGGATCCACTGTAACTTTGTAGATGCTCTGAAAGAAGGTCAGCATAATATTTTTATCCCAGGGTTATTATTCTTTCCAGGTTCTCCCCTTACAAGCAGGGAAATCCTTGTACTTCTATTTTGCATAATCACATGTGCAGCTCAGTGAATGAAATTTAATGACCTTTGCTTGATAGGTTAAGACCAGAAGGGATCATTATGGCCATCTCATTTGACCTTCTGCATAAGCTCAGTTACAGAATTCCTCTCTGTGGTTCCTGCATCTATATTCATACTATTGGTTGACACAGAAAATTTCTTTTGTAAAGACAGTCTCTTGATTTAAATATTTCAAGTGATGAAGCATTCGTTCCCCATTCTCTTTATAAGTCTGTCCAATCTTTAATTGCTGTCATTGTGAAAAAAAGTCCGCACCTCGTTTTGTTAGTTAGAAGATTCTGGTATGTTATCAAATCCCAAAGTGATAATTATGAATTATAGCTGGGTATCTCTTGATCAGAACACTCAAAATGAGTAATAGCAGAAGTTTCTCCCAGATAAGCGGATTTGTTCCACTGGGGGCTAGAGTGCTATTTGAGACCAGTGCAATCTATTTACTAAACAAACAAACAAACAAACAAACAAACTTCTTGTTTAATGGCCATCTGTTTCAGCACAGTGTTCATCAGAATAAAGAGACTGCTTTGGCAATGCTCTCCCAATTTGATGGAAAGTACAGCATCAGCTTCCACAGTACACCTGGAGGCAGCAGTATGCTGCCTGCCTATCAGGAAGCAGGACCTGTTCCTGGTGGGTTTGTAACCTCTGGCTTTGATTCTTTCTGTGCACAGAACACTCCCAGCCATCACCGAAATCCAGGGGGGCAGCAGATGCTCCGCGTGCAGTCAGTGCAATAAAGACATGGCACAAGAAGAGTGTGGGTAAGAGTCTTAATTTTATATTTTGACCCTTGCCACATAGAATAAGGAACACTAATGTTTTTCACTATTCAAAGAGGATATGTGGACTTGTCATGCAGCAGGGGTCCCTGTTTGGAGAGGATGCTGTTAGGCTGCAATCCTCTGTTGCAATTCCACAGGCCACAGGAGCAAGGTAAGGGAGGTCAGGCTCTCCACTGCCCTGGCTGGAGCTTGCTGCAGCAACTCCCCTACCAATCCCACATTTGCACCAGCTGAACTATTTGTTCTGAAACCATGTAGACCCATGCACTCAAATGGGTCTGTTATATGATGCAGATCTTGGTTTGCTTTCTAATCGTCACTTAAAAAACTGTGTGGAGGGAGAGAAGGTTGTTTAAGGTATTTTAACCTCTAGGGAGATGGGAATCATGAGAGACTGGGGACAGGGAACCCTTAGACAGGATTTGTCAGCCAGGGATAATGTTGTGAAGCCAGTCTTAGGCTAATCATGTGAGAAGACAGGTACTCTAGGACAGGTACAATGGACAAGAGCCCATATATAGGACAAGGTCGGCTGCTTAAGCTGTTTACGAACCATCCTGATGTTTTCAAGTTTGTATGTCTCAGCCATGGAAAGGAATGGTTACGATTTTGTATCTAAACGAGTAAAAGTACATGGGGGAGGTGAGAATCTTTTGGCCAGACCCTTGTTTTGTATCAAAACTACAGCCATCACCATAAATAAAGTTAGTATTTGCTAACAGATGCCACATTATAGTGTGAAGGTGGCAAATGAATGAACCCATCAATAATCTCAATAATCTGCATTGTAAATTGTGGGAAGAAAGGACCATTCTGCCCAGTCACAAAGCATGTAGAAAGCTTTTGTGATCACAATTATCTGCAACCAAAGATGGGGGCAGGCACTTAATAGGAAGAATCCCAGGCCTCTGAAAGGAGTTAAGGTTGTATAACAGGGTTTGCAGTACACAGGGCAAAAGAAACAATACAAGGTAATATTTTTCTTGGTGAAACTTAAGCATGATGCAAAAAGTGGTTTTTGTCTTCCTAAAACAAATTTTACAGGACTTGGGTGGAAAACAAGGAAAGCAGCAATAATCCATGTAGAAAACCCACAAAATAGTCAGCATGAACTTGGGGTCTGACTTGGAACCTGAGGGATATGGGAAAGTTTGATGCAGAAAGGAATGGGAAACTGAATGGGGTGTGAACGCCTCAGAGACAATGCCACCCTCTAGAAGGCAGTGTATGACCTCCACCTGCTATGCTGGGCCCCAGCTCAGGGTGAAGATGGGCTCCTTCCTGCTCCCTCTTCCTGAGCCTCACGCCAATAAAGTGGGTGCATGTAAGAAGGAGGGCTCAACAGTTCCTTCCTGGCTCTCACCTGAGATCCTGGTAGCCTCTGCAGGGTGTAGAAGAGTGAGGTTCCTGCTCCTGTTCATATCCCAGGTGGGCACACCCAAAGAAAGGAGGAGTAGGAAATTTTGAGGTGCTGCACAGAGTAGCACTGTCAGGATAACAAGTGATTTGGATTCCTCTCTCAGCCTCTGTTCCTATTTGGTTCCATCAGGGGAAAAGAAGGAAGGAGAAAATGAGTCCATATCTTCTTACTTCTTACTTACTTACTCTATATCTTCTTATTTACTTCTTAATGTTAAGAGAAATCAAAGACAAAATGGCAGCTGCCTTAAAAACATCAGTGAATGCAAGACCTAAGTCAAAGTACCTAAATTTAAGCTGTGATCAGAAAGAGGCACAGCAAGAATTACTTGGCTATGAGGAGCAACAGGGGACACAGAGTAATTTCTGAAGTTTTGGGTTATCTCAAGCATGGTATGAAGATAGGCTAGTGTTTTAGGAACGACCCCAATACGGAATATTTTGAGATGGTTTTTACTGTTGTCTGTGCTCTCAGCTTCCAAAGGGAAGTGGGACCTGTGGTTCTTCAGTGGGACCTGGGGTGTGCAAGGCATCTCAGCATGTCTTAGCTCTGCTGCTGTTCTGCTCAGAGACACTGGCGAAGACAGAGCATGTAAGCAATAAGCATACATGGAGCAAAACTTTTTTCATGTATTAAAAACTTGAGCATTTATTGCAAGGCATGTGTGCTCCAGCTCAATATTGTAGCACCCAACATAAAAACTTTGGGAATTCAATTTTTACAGTAGGCTTGCTCTATAGAGGTTAGACAATCTTTGCATGAGCTGCTGCTTCTCTTCCCCAGCCTTCTCAATCTCTCATGTTCACAGAAACAACACATGGAAGACAGTCTGTACTTCCTAGAGCACCAGAGTGAGTGAGGCTGATTGCATTTCTGTATTTTCTTATAAAATGTTAAATATTCATATCTATGTCAAATTAAATTAGTTTCTTGTGCTGCTATTCTTTTCAGCTCATTGGGTCCTCCTCAGATGATACCTGTCCTGCTACTATGTGATGTACCTCCGGAGACTTCACCTTTATCTAATGTTGTTCAGTGCAAGCTCAGTTTCAGGTCAGAATAAAGGAAAAATATAATTTTCAGAAGGACTTGATTACTGATCAACTGCTGTGTCTTTATCACAGTTGTATTATAGGAGAGATGGAAAACGCCTTTGTGGTTACAGGCATGAGAGAGACATACAATAAGGCTTGGAATTTGGTGCACTACAGAGCAAATAAATACACTCTTAGATGTTAAAAGGAAATTATTCTGAAAGAAGTACAGTAATCTCTAAGAAACCAGGCATATAAATGTACAAACTAGAATGAGCAATTCCTGCTTTCATTTTTGACAGCTACCCCTTTTTTCATACATAGGATTGAACACGAGGCCACCAGAGCAGAAGCTTGAAATATTTCTACATTTCTCTTGTACCTGGAAATCATTGTCTCTGTTACTGGGCACAAAATGGGATATTTAGAACATATTGGCAATTACTGTACAGCTGGATGAAAAACTGTGGAGAGACTAATTGTTTCCATAAGAATTAGGCAGCTGAAAACATAAAAGGTAGAGGGTACTGGGACAGCAGGCATAGCTGGGCATTATAGGATGAAATTTAGTCGAGCAAAAAAGCCTCGATAAGTGTAAGAAAAGGTGAAATGATACGGCATGTACATACACACCTAGAGATGCACACAAAGTCTGTGATAGCTGGAGAGCTGCCTCAGAGACTTTGAGGTCCTTCAAAAGCTACAATACTCCAACTACATTCAAAACAGAGCCTTCCATGTCTACAGGGCTTGTGAAATAGATGGGATGTAGGACAGATGAACTAGTGTGTGCTGATGAAGAGAATTGGACCCTTTGATCATTTTGGTCCGAGTGGTCTCCCTGGCAGCAGAGAGCTTGCAGAACTGTGGGATGGCTGACGACCCAAGACCCCAGGGGTGGCCTACTCCAGCCATCCCTGGAATGCCCATTACATTAACGGATGCTGGATCAGATGTCTAGTTAAGAGCACTTCACACAGAGCATATTTTTAGACTACATCTCTATCATCACATTTTGTACTGCTTTAACCTAAATGGAAGTTGCTTTTCCTGCCTAGGAGCTGGCTACAGAAGCACTTACACCTGCTGCAGACAAATACTGTCAAGTTGACACCATCCTGCTTTACAAAGGAAGGAAGATGAGGTCTGAATATACCCCAAAGCATCCCTGCCTCTAGATCTCACATCTGCTCCCGTGCTACAGCAGTGCAGGAGGAGAGGGCATTGCAGGAAGGCAAGGGTACAAATGCCCTGATGTGTTTACTCCTTCCATGCTGCAGAACTGCTTTGCAACCCACTGTAAGGGTTTAATTCCTGGTTTGCAGTGGAGGAAAAGGGGGAAATAAAGGTACTGTCAGGTCTCCCGGGCTTCCTGGGAAAAGATGGGGAATTTGTCTGTCATGGCAGAATGAATACTAAAACGAATAAAAGAGGGAGTGGTAGAGCCAAACTAACCAAATGTGGAAAGAGAACAGGGAACAAAGGTGTATAGGTGAAACAGGAAAGTGGAGCATGAATGGGAACATCACAAAAGGTTTTGAGACTTACACGTGTATAAGAACAGAGAATTTGAATGAAGAAAGGGGAGTCTAGAGCAGAGGAGAAAATAAAGGTAAGAAAAGAAGATGTGGGAGCTCCAAAAGGGAATTGGTGAGGGAGCCAAAAGGGGCTGAAGGCATTTATGATCATCTTCTCCCTTTCTGTTCTGGGCAGCAACTTAAACATGGGCTGTCGGCTTTAGCATCACCAGGCAAGACAAACCATTTTGTGGGGTATCAGTGAAGTGTGCAAATATTTTTGAATGCTTTCCCATCATCTTGTACTAGTGTATTAACATGAGTGCCTTGAACCTGAGGTGGATGCTTCTAAACAAACAAACATAAAAAGAACTCCACAGCAGCTAACTAGAGATAATCTCTACAATTGTAAAAGCTGTGAAACTGAAACGTTAATTTCTTTCGTGCCAAAGGTTTAAAAACAAACAGTCTCTTTAGTTAGGAGATCACATTTTATAGAATCCAGAACAATTTCCCCTACAAAAATAATAAAAGCAAAACCCTTCCTTTGGTAATAAAACCATAATGTTTCCTGAATGTCTGATGAGAATGTATTTTGGGAAGCCTGACGTGCAATCAAACACCAAATTATTTCTCTTTTCACGTGATATGTGTAAGTGCTTTTCTCTTATATATGCAGGCAGAAGAGAGGGGCATTTATATATATAAATATATATATGTTTCAATTTTGGCAGCGCATTCCTTTTGATCAAACACACCATTGCTTAGAGAGAGCACAGAAGAGCAAAAATAGAGGGGGATGTTAAATAGCAGAGAGGCAGCACTCAGTGCTGGGATCCAGGGGGCAGCCCTCCTCTCCCCGCTCCAACGTTTGTGTGGGAGCTCAGCAGTGGCTCCAGGACCAGATCCCATCACTGGCTGCACAACAGTACAACACCCAGGCAGACACCAAAAAACAGCTGTGTCACTCTCAAGTAGCCTCTCTGGCTGAGAACAAGGTCTGCTCTTTTACACAAGGACCACGGCTCAGCCACAGACAGCATCCAAAAAGACATCGGCTGGAGAACAAACAGTAGAGGTACACCATGACTTGGCACAAAGTATGGTCGCAGAACATGAAACTCTCTCAGTTTTACATGATTAACTAAAACTTCCGCTCAGTTCTTGGACTATCCATTTACTCATAATTGGAAATTCAGTTGTTGGTGCAGGTGTTTATCCTTATGAATCCACATCACATCTAGAGTCTTGCCGAGACAGGCCACAAGTGAAATTATTTGACAGAAAACTGAACACCTTTCTTCTGGAAAAAGGAGACACCCATGCAAAGATGACGAATTAGGTATCTAACTTCCACTGCTGCCAGGAACAGCTAGACGCCAAACCTGCTAAGGCCAGGCAAAAGAGCCCACTAAGCACCCGTCTGCATCATCAGGCATGCAAACGTCCATGGAAATTTGATCTGAGTTGTCAAGCTATTGACATTTCATGGGCCAAAGCCCTTCAAATCACATAGAAACGTACTGCACCTTCCTCAGTGGATTTTGGATCAGACCTTACTGAACACAGTTGGCCACATACTTTGTTCTTTGATAAATTTCCTTCTCTTTGAGGTATGTATTTTAATAATTGCCAAATAGGCACATGAACTGCTAAATATGTTCTTTTTATGCAACAGGACAACACTCCTAGCATGCAGTTCAGGGAACCAACCCATTTGCTGTGAATCTCATTTATCTACCCTCATGCAGAGTATAGCTTTCCTCAGGTACAGTACAAGGGCTGAGACAGTTAACTACAAAGCTAACCCAGCTAGAGACATAAGAAGCTTTCCAGCAAAAGAAACAGCTACGCTCTCTACCTATCCCCAAGTTATTTATTTAAAATGAGTTGGTATCTTTTTCCTTCTGGTTTCCAGCCTGAAAGAAAGATAGTCCTAATCTAAAATTCAAGCCTAAGCCTTAACCAATTCACCTTTTTTTAACCCTGATATGAAATCAGTGGTTTCGTCAGATTAGGTTTTTAAAACTATGGAAGTAAGACCAAGCTCTGAGGCACATAGGAATGAACTTAACACGCAGAGTCCCTCAGAGAGTAGTTTTCTTTATGTCCACCCAGAGAGGAGAAACTGATCAGGAGTAAAAATACTTCAGAGGCTTGGGCTCTTCTCAAGCGTACTTAGGTTGTCTGAACCTGAAATTTCACTGAAAAAAAATACTTCAGGGCTCTTGGCTCTTCTCAAGCGTACTTAGGTTGTCTGAACCTGAAATAAAATTCGAAATAGCCTTATTTTTCTCCTAGGGAGAGTTTCATATTAAAAATAGACCTCCTTAAAATATTGCTTCTCCTAGGGAGAGTTTCATATTAAAAATAGACCTCCTTTAAAAATATTGCTTCTACTGATTTTCGTATGAAAGTTATCAGTTTGGTATCTGTTTCCAACCATATTACTGTATTCTCAAGATGGATTAAGTCACAAGGTGTATAAAAGCAAAACTGCGAAAATAAAATTGACTAAATTAAATGTCATTGAACTGTGCAATTGCCAATTCTAGTTCAATGCTATATCTAAAAGGCTAAATAAAGCCTCAAAGTAGCACTGAAAACTAAGTCAAGATCCCAAGTGTACTGAAGTTCACCTCAAATACATGGCATCTGTGCCATGTTTCCTATTAAGTACTTCCCTTTGCAGACACACAAACTGCTATCCCTCATGGCAGCAAAGAAACCTAATTGTGCAAATTATTTAAGAAAACCAGAAGTGCATGTGTTTATTAACCAGGTTCAGAGCATGAATGAGGGAAGTTCCTTTGGTGTGAAGTAATTAAACTGAAATTGAGGTCAAAGACAACCTGTAGAAACAGCATTTTATTAGGCATTGTCAAGCAAATGGGGTGAAAAAACTTCAAAAAGGCCAATAACCACATAATGATTAAGATTCAAGCTCATCCCTTCTGCTATTAACTCCAGCTACAGCCTGAGCTCCTGATCAGGATTAACATCACCAATGCAAGGCTATGAATGCATGTAAATCTTGCCACCTTTTTTATGCTCTCTAGAGTCTGACTGAGGTTTCAGTGAAGGTCTGTGACAGGAGTAGATTTGAGAAGGTTTCATTTTTATAGGAAAAAAAGTATAATACACATGCAACCTTTAAAAACCTTTAGCGAGTCCTCCTCCATGTTATTCTTGACCAGCTCTATGCACGTCCACTTCTACACTGTTTTCATGACATTTTCTGAGCCTGTACAGTTTAGTAGGAACTAGTGGATGTGCACACCACTTCTGCACTAATGGCACTATTTCATAAAACCGTTGTCAAAGGTATCTTAAAGAAAAGCAGGCAATTTGGAGGCATATAAGATTGAGTCTGAATTTACAGTTTATATTAGAGAAGACGGTCCCAAAGGGAAGATACATTCATCTGAAGGTTGGATGTCCAGATTGCAGAGTCAAGTTGTCAGATTCAGGAGGCTGCTGTGAGTCAAAATTTCTTAAAGAACATTGCAAAATTTCTTAAAGAACATGACACAAGGTCTTTATCAAAGGCAGGAAAGACAACATTGTTCAGCTCACGTTCCCCCTTTGGAAGCTGCTGTTGTTTATCACTTCAGTCGTCTACCAGCTGCACTTTGATGCAATAGATGTGTAAAACCTGACAGGGTAAATACATGCAGAGTATGCATGCAGCCTGTGCCGTGCGCTCTATGCAGTCTCCTGAAGGGAAACAATTTCAGCTCTATCACTGTAGACATTTGGAGCTCCTCTGGAAGATGCCCTGATAAATACCCCATAGAGAAACCCTACATCGAATATCATGAGTGGGCAGGCTCTCTCCATCTCCGGCTTCTAGGTACAGTCAAATAAGAAAGAGTAAGTTCAAAATGGCTAAAGTTTGGACCCTTAAAACAGCCCTAAAAAAGATGCAAAAAGTCATAGTAAAGATTTCATGATCTCCACCATATGGTTTCTCGCCTTAATCAAGAAGTGAGCTACAAGACCCCAGTAAAGCCACCGTGGTAGTGAAGGTTCTGTGAAACAACTTTGAGAGTGTTCACTGTGTGGTGAGTGACTTCTCCTTGCTCCTGTTCATTTTGTGAAATAAACTGCACAGATACTTGGGTGGGGAAGGATAGGGGACGCAATGTCAAATGTACATCCTCTGCCTGTGGAGATGATTATAAGGAGGCTAATAAATCTGGATTTTGTTCACAGGTCTGCCCACCTATATCCGTAGAGACCTGCAGCTGTACCTCAGGTCAGGGTAATAAAAAGAATAGCCATCCATTCCCTAAAGATCCAATTCACCTCTGTGCAGAGAATCAGCACAATGACTCTGTCTTACTTATGCCTATTCTTGATGGCTTAGCGAATCAGTGACCCCATGCTAGCTCTTTGCAAAGGGATGCACATCATGCTTGAAAGGTACATCTCACAGGGAATTTACCAACATGAAATTGTCACTTTAATGACTCTGGCCAATTTTATAAAGTGAATTGCAATTATTTTTACATGTTCTATATGTGGAAGGTCTAGAATTTATTTGAAAAGTATTTTCCCTCAGGAAAAAAAAAAATTTACTCTTCCTCTACTCATACTGTTTAAGAAGCAAAGAATGCCATAGTTAAAACCTGTTTTCATGACATTTTCTGAGCCTGTACAGTTTAGTAGGATCTAGGGCATACATTTGGTTAGACCTTATATTCAATTTTTGTTGTCATTCCCAATATACCTCTATTACATTGATAGAAAAATATGTCCTCTCTTTCTCTATTGCAAAGCGTTGTGCAGTAGATGAAGTGTCTGTTCTCTGTGTAGCAAAAAGTAAGAGTACTAAACAGAAAGGTTGCTGTTACCACCAGCCTAACTTCAGGTCAGAGCAAGAAAAAATTTCACAGCAAGACTTCAGCCCACCTTTTCCCTCCCCTGAAGAATAGATGTGCTGTAATAAACCACAACTTAAGCCTTAATTAAGTGAATGTTGCCTGCATCCCACAGAAAGGGCACAGGCAAACTTTGTAACTTATGCCAGGGTGTGTTCTGGGGTGTTGGCTGCGGCTTTTCTCAATTTGTTTGCTTTGCCTTCATGGATGGAAAAGTGGGGTCCCTCTGGTGGGCAGCACAGCACTGCATGGTGCCACACACCCAGAAACACCGCTGGGGCACAGAGCCCAGGCTGGGCTGCAGAGGGATTGGGACTCCCCACTCCACATGGAAAAGTCACTAATAACCCTTTCTTCTACCACTGCAAATTTAATTGGAAAGGATAAATCCAAACCTCTCTCCAGAGTTCCCAAAGGGAGAGGTGCCAGTGGGGCTCAGGGACCTTTGTCATGCTGTGCGTGCTGGCATTAGCAGCACGGGACCTCGTAGCACCAGCCAGGACACAGCTGGGAGCCCTCTGCCAAAGGGTGTCCATGCCCGGGGTACAAGGCACCAGGACGGTCCCAAGAGCATATGCCTCCATGAGGGAGCCTATCTAAGCTGCACCCAGGCAAAGATCAGTGATGAGCATAAAAGTGACATCCATACCTTCCCCTTCGTGCTGGCATTAGCAGCACGGGACCTCGTAGCACCAGCCAGGACACAGCTGGGAGCCCTCTGCCAAAGGGTGTCCATGCCCGGGGTACAAGGCACCAGGACGGTCCCAAGAGCATATGCCTCCATGAGGGAGCCTATCTAAGCTGCACCCAGGCAAAGATCAGTGATGAGCACAAAAGTGACATCCATACCTTCCCCTCCCTTCCCAAAGCCTGGCTTTACCTGGAGCTGGGAGGATTCATGGTGGATTAAACCCCCTTCCGCGAGAGAGACAATTCAGGACTTGGCTTTCCATGGGAGGGGAAGAGGGGAGATAACATCCTTCTCCAAAATGCGCTGGTACCATGCAAGCAATATAGTGCACGATAGTCCACCTAAAGTATCAGGCCAAGTGCCTGACAATTTCAGTTTTAATTCATTTTAACAGTGACAAGGCTGCCCAGAATGAGAGATCAAAAGCTTTGTAAAATTAGGTTGTGTGAGTGTTTGGCTCAAGGCATCTGGGCAGCTTTAAATAGCTGTTTAGGACTGTGACCGCCACTGAAGAAGTCCTGAGCTGAATTAAGATCAAGTTCAAGCTTGCTTCCAAGAGCAGCCAAACCCCTGCCTCCAGAAATTGACTTTCCACTATAAAGTGACAAGCAATGCCAGAGGTGCTCTGCCCTGTGCTATATTCTTTCTAGCTTGAAAAGGCTGGTGTTTGCAGTATGCAGCTTGCATACTTCCCAAAAACCAAGGGAAAATAAAAAACAATAACCCAAACCCTTACAGAGAAAACTGGCAATACAACACAGTGACCTCATGTGCCTCTGCTGATATTTCCGCAAATTGTAAAAGTCCTATATTAGTAGAGTAGAAAATCAAAAGAGGAAAGAAACATGCAATCTGAATTACAAAAAGAAAAAAAAATATCTTAAGGACAAGGAAAAATATCTTAAGGATAAGGGGAAAGAAGTATCTTAGGGAAAGGGAGCTTTACAAATAATACTCTCATCTTTCCATCCTACCTTTTCCCTCTCCCTATTTTGCCCCAATAACTCAGCCAATTGGTCAATTAAATCCAACAGGCAGATGGAGGCCTTAGAAGTACAAAGAAAGTACAAATGCCACAAAAAACAGCTGGGAGAAGGAGCCATAATTTTTGTCCTTGATGAGAGCAAGTTCTGCAGTGCTACCTCACTAAGTGCAAACTTTATAAATGCCCTATCACAGGAAAGACGTTAACTGGAAGTTACTCCTCTCCAGGCACTTGAGTCAAGCATTCCTCACACACGGCATCGCCATATACGAGGATTTGGTGTGCACGCTACTCAGGGAGCAAGCTAATTTTTCCGCTTTCTGGAATATGCCTGTGTATTACAAAAAGCTTCTCAGCAGGAAAAATAAATCTATGTATTGCAAAGATGAATGGATAAGCAGATGAAAACCATCTGTTCAAGATGCAGGACCCTAGCCAGAATTAGATATTTGACCTGAACCAAAACTCTGCCTCAGTTTCTGTGATGGCATATCAGGTGTGCTGAAACTTCTTGTACATGGGCCATGGGACGGCTGGGGGATTCAAGTGAATAGTGTATAAGATATTATTCGATAACCCTAGCAAGGAAGTGCTGTAGTAATTAAACAATCATGAATTTGTAATGCGTTTTTAACCAGCAGATCCATGTTTCCTTTAAACATTTAACTAGAACGAGTGCTAGGTGAAAGTTCTGAGAAAAACACTGTACGCCATGAGGACTGATATTCTGAAAATAAGTATTTCTCTGTTTCTTCTCAAAAGCCACAATGTTTGCCTAAATATTGTCCTTCGCTTCTGTCATCTGAGCAGCCACTCTCACCTCAAAAGCATTTCAGTACTCTGAGAGAGACAGATGAAACAAGGTGTCCGTGCCCCATCTGTAGGAGCAATGGGAGTTTCCTTGGAGGAGCAGAGCTGATACCACTTCACAGAAGTCACTGCAGACACCAGTGTGATACTGAATCACAGGGTGTCCCTCTTCTTGCTTTCCTGTTATTTATGAAGCATACATGAGAACTGTTGGCCTGTTTAGATTTCAACATCAAGAGTAGACTTCATGTGCAAGTCTTTAAGAATCATAGCTTTAGAAGTTGAACACAATGTTAACGGACTTTAATATTCAAAAGGTCATCATGGAACTTGAGCTCTGCCATGCTCCGTCCCTCTCTTCCGCAGGGCACTTAGATGTGTGATTGCCCTTTAAAGCAGTCTGCAGCCTACATACTACAGAAGAAACCAACCCATCAGCAATGGACCCTACACTTCAAAGTCTGTCAAGGACAAACAAATAAATAAAGCCATTTCCTTCATCAAAAAAAATTGATAGTTATGGCCCAAGACATGAATTAATATACACTGACATAAATCTTCTTTGTGAATTGAGACAATATTGTAGGCTATTTGCTGTTCTTGGATGTGGAAATGCTCTTCTTCCCACAAGCCCAAGACTTACGAAAGCTCTTCACCCACAAGGAGATCTCATGATGCTTCATGGAATGGCAGCCTAATGGGGAATCAGGTCCCACAGACACAGAACGAGACCATGGAGGGTCTGGTACTACCCCATCCACGGGGCACTTCAGCAGCACAGCGTTGCTCCGTTCAGCAGCAAACCGTCATAAGCAATAAATTACACAAGTCATGAGGCTTGAACAACAAGATAATTAAGAAAAATTATTGATGCAGACAGAAAAAGAGCAACACCTTATTTGGTTACTTGTCTTCACACATACCTGTATTGGAGGATCTATCTGTGGGTAGGGGAGCTATCTACAGAGGCTGGTAAGGGCCAAATTTCCAGCCCCTTCTCGCTGCCATGTTCAAAGGAACTTTACCTTGTACAGTTCATTTTGTGCTGCAGAGCCTGATATATAAATCTCATTTTTGGCAAGTAACCTGCACTCTATTAAGCAAATTTGATTGTTCAGCCTACAGTTGAGAAGATTTCTGTGTAAAAACTGTTTTTAGCTTTTATGCAGTGGCTTTAGTTGCAATTTGTGTCTTTCTGTGAACAAACAGTCATTAATTTCTTGCAGTTACAGTCAATATCTGATGACATTCTGCTCCCTTTATGTTAGTGTCTGACCTTCCCTTATTTTATTCATAACAAAGTTGGCTTTTATGCCGCCTGTGCAGCAGTCAATTTAGAGGAACGTTAAATCAAGCAAAATATTAAAACATAAAATAACAAGACTTTAAAACATAAACATGAAAATAAAAGTGAGAGAGAATTCTTTCAGAAACTCCAATGAAGAGGAAAAAATGAGCAGGTGCCTGAAAATGAGAGGGTCTCTGTGAGGGTCTTGCAGCTGCCCAGCTGGCAGGTAGTAGGTTAGGTGGTAACATGAATAAACACACTTCCCCTGAATTCACTGGAGTTTCATTGTCTTAGGATAATGGAAAGTTAAGTCATTAACATCTGATTAACCATCTTGTTTTAGTGCATTTCTACCATCTTTACAAGTCCTTTCCTATGTGGATCTTCATGTAGGAGCATTACCCATTCAAGGAGATGTGTAGCTATTTCAGTTTTTCTGAGCTGTTCATTTAGGGGGAGGGCAGGCATTTTTCTCACACTGATGATGCAGAAACCACAAAGCATTGGAAGAAAGGTTTCTCCACTCTTCAGATCAATAGCCAGTCCAGTAAGTTCACTAAATAGTGAGAAATCTTTGAAAGGATTAACTTACAGAGAATGGTCAAGATAATTAATATGCAATTTGATTTAAAAAAAAAAAAAAATCTGTTGTCATTAAGTTCCAGCCGTTCTAAATAACTTCTCCAAACACAAAATCTCATAATGGATATTCAAAACCTTTAGGGTGGCCTGTAGTGAGAAAGGTGAACTTTTAAAAAGTTTTGAAATACTCTCCATCACTAAGGAAATGGTGCTAGGTAAGGAAAAGTTTTGGTGTAATTAACCAGAGTGTGTGAGATATGTACTACAGGGCTATTTTGGGGGAAGTTCAGGTGAAAGTAAGGTGAACCCAGAGAAAACAGAATGCTGAAAATGACATCAGGTGGCAAAAACTTCAACACCTGAGAAGTATATGAAAAGGGACTCAAGAAGCTTGGAATGGGAAAATAGGGCATAAATGTCCACTAAGAAAGAAAACAATATGTCAAGAGATGAAACTGGAAAGAAAATCAATCCACTGGCAGAACACTTTGGATTTCAAAATGAACTGACTACGGTGGGATTTATAAAGGAAAAGAAGGTTTTTGCATTCAGGGCATACCATTAAATATGCAGCTACTGTTCAAAACTCAGACACTTCCAGCCTGTAACTTTTGCATATTAATCTTCGTTACAAAGTTGTACAGCCTTGACTTACATTCTGTGGCATAACTCATTGCTTGGCTAAGGCACCCATTAAATAAATATGGAATTGTCACAAGTAATAGGCTAGCGTTGTCTGCGTTCTCACTTCTAACAAGCACATTTGACAATAGCTTTTAAACATTAATTGAACAGAGAATAGCTATAAAGTTTCCTAAATAATTTTTTTTTGTTTCTAGGCATACCATTTCTAAGTAAAAATAAAATGAATAATTGTTCTCAATTCCTTTGGTATTGGAGAGTTTCAGTTCTCCGCAAATTCTTTCTAGAATATAATTCACAACACAATTACTTGGAAGGCTAAACGAAATAATAAAAACTGGTACTGTCATCCAAAATGATCTCTATAAAGTTTCTCCTCTTTCACTAGAATAATTTTTACATTTTACCACTACTATCAGACAGCCACCTCTGCATTGAGGAGCAAGTGTTCAACATTGCACAGGTTTGCTTCAATAAACAAAATGTACAACAAGGATACACATGGCTTTAGCTGAGAAAGTACTAGGTATTCTCTATCAGCTCAAGCTAGAATTAAGGCAATTGAAAAAATAATGTTTACCCCTTCTGGCTCTTTGCTACACCTGCATCTATTCCACTTAACCAGTCTTTCTTTATAAAGAAGCTTTCTAAAAATAATATCCAGAGCATCAGTAAAATTTGTATTTCTCTGGTCTGTCTGATATGAGACTACACCGAGAAATGAGCACTAAAACCACAGAAATTATGTGTTTACATCAGTACTTGTTTTAATGCAAACCTCTTCAACATTGAGACTGTTTGAAATTTTTTTATTTATTTCTTCATTTTATGAAGAAAGATCTTTATTTGGCAGGGACTGTACTATGGCTGAATAGGGATGGACAAGCTGCAAGATAACCTGAGCCTGAGGATATGTTTGAATGCCAGCATGTTTAATATTCTGCTGAAATTTCCATTCTCCACTGCTTCCTTCCCTGGTTTCTTCCAGGATCATGCTGGAGGCAGACAGCAGAGAACAAGGAACTTGCCCAGGGATCCAGGAAATCACTCAATGCAGGGGAGGGATGGTTGCAGGAGGGCAGGCAGGAGGGAGAAAAGAGTCCTCCAAAGAGCGAGATGAGATGTTGTGGACACGTGGACAGATAGATGTGCTGGGAAATACAGGGGACATACGGGAGGAGGAGGAGATGCTCAAATACTGTAGGACATTTAGAAAGCTGTGGGAGGAGGAAAAAAAAGCTTCTCTCTGCTCACTGGGAAGACACCTGATGGTTAGACAGTGTGACATCAGCTGTCCAATGGCATTTCATGAACCTTGCAGCGTCTTCCAAACAATCAACATTTCATACTAAAGAAATGGAAAATATTGAAGTAATTTCCTAATGAGATGGAGTTTTGAACCGTTTTTTCCCCAACTATTCCATTGAAGGAATAAGTAATATTTGCAGAGAACTGGGGGGATAGAGTGGTTATACCATCTTGCTACAGGTCTTGCTACAGTAGGTTTAGACAGTCTCCAGACTTGTGCTGATGATCTCTGACACAGCAGAGAAACAGGATCTGGTCCTTCAGGCTGGATGGAGAAAGGTACAAATAGCTTTGCCTCAGATCATAAGTCATTTGGCAGCTTACAGACAAGATATGTCCTTGGCCATTGGATTATGTGTGCCATGTAGGAACAGGATGAAAATTGAATGTCTCAACTATGTTTATAGATGAACTCAATAAGGCTGTTTACACTTTTCCATATTGTTCTCCACAGTATTAAAAAAAAAAAATGTACTTGAAAATTTGACCTTTTGCCCTCAACCAAGGGGAAAACAAATGTTGATGCTAGAATTTCTCCAGGGATGAGGAGTGCAGTCCTCCCAACAGTTTTGTTCCACAGACCTCTCTACACGCTATTTGTTCCCATTAAATATGGCCATGGTAGTATCTTCTGCAACAGAAGCTCCACTGTGCCAGGACTGCCTGTAAGTGACATTCAGGAAAGTGGGAAAGGCAGTTGATAGAATCATTAGAGAGAGCACACAGGGAAAGAGCAGGGGCTGCTTCTCTCCAGTACGGCACTCACCTCCTCCATGATGGATTGAGCAGCACAAAGCAGATGATCAGAAGGCTGGTAAATGACAATGAAAGATTCACAAAGGATGAAAGGTAATGAGATTAATAAGCAATGCCATTTTAGAGGAGTCACAAGGTCAGCTAGTGAGACTTCATGCGCACAATAATTAGCAGGAGGAAGTATAAATATTTCTCAGCCTTTTCTTCTCTCTTCTCCTCCCTCTCTGTTATCTTGGCCCTGCTACCATTTTGGGTTTCACCCAACATCCATAGTAACAGCCCAAATTTACATATTGTAAAAAGAAGTGATAAAGCAGGAATAAATTATACATATGATGAGACACATCTATTTCTCTGTGCCTACTAAGCCTCTAAAACTAGGACTGGCTAATACAGCTATAACCCTGTGTTCATTGTGTGTGAACTTCTTCCAACTATAGAACAGTAGATACATCCACAAGGACAATTAGGTGTCCTAGTGCTTGGCATTATAGTGACTGACTCCTACATGTCTGTCTTTCCCTCTATTCACCTGCCAAATTATAGTCCGAAATCTTAAATTAGGCTCCACAGAAAGGGATTTACAAGAGTCAGTACACCAATGGAAACCCTGCTGTGAGTGAGGCCCTGGCAAAATATGGGAGATAGTTGCCTAATTGCTAAGCAGGGAGAGGTTTCTAAATCTGATGAGAAACTCAACTTTGAAACCTTACTTAGTAAGCTAGACTCCCAAGTTACCTCTTTCAGAAACAGGGCATGGGTCCCAACACTTTTTTAAAGCGCTACATTATTTTAAAGCATCTTCTCAAGAGAAGGGAGCAGTACTCCTCTTTACTGAATACCCTTGTTAGACTATGTTGTGTGTATTAGAAATTTCTCCAGAGCAACAGGGAGATGACAATGTCCTAACCACTCAACTATGGGCTAATCTGGCAGGGACATTAAGCCCTTCCTATTAAATGATTCTACCTTGCATTAGAAAATTGGGTGCACTGAAATCAGGAGTGGCAGAATAGAACTACCAGTTAACCCAGCTCCCAGGGGAGTCCTTGGATCCTCTTTGTGCTGTAGAGACTGTATGTGTATGTTATCTAATAAATGTCTTGAGAAAACCACAAAAGAAGACCTCAGAATTGGAAGCAGTATTGAAATCATCTTTCTTAACTCACCACTACATACAGAAAGAAGGGCAACTCTCCTTCCCGTAAGGTCTCATCCTGCAGATGTACAGGAGGCCAGCTTGTCAAATTGAACATATGCAGGGTCAGCTGGAGAAGAAAGCCACGGTAGGTTTTGCTGTGTGTAACATCTATCAAGTTATTCAGGGCAGGCAAGAATAAAGAGACCTAAGCTGACACAAGGACATTAGGGGAATATGGGAAAGACGCATCCTTTTACAAACACTAGATACCTATGAAATTATATTTAGGCAAACACCTAACTTAAAATCGTTGGCATTTAAGGCTGAATTCTCAGGAATACTGTACATTAAGGAGGAACTGTGCTGTTGTAGCTGTAATTGTGGTGGTGTGAACCACCACTGCTTTATTTCCCAGAACAGGGTGAACAGAGGGTCCAGCAGATGTTTGCAGGGTGAAAGAGGCAGGGCAGATCCCAGTTCTCTGCTGGCGGGCAATTCACTGAAGACTGTCTCAAAGGCACAGTTTGGAGTAACCTAATAGTTGCTTCAGGTATATCAGGGCTAAATCATGTCAAGAGTTGAGGCCATGGTTTGCTCCCCATTGGCACCCTGCTCCCTCCCCAGCCTTGCAGCAACCAGAACTATGGCACCAGGGAAAGACTGGTAATAACTCCTACAGGAGTAGGACAAACAAATTGAGGAGGCTTACATATAGACATCAGCATCAACCAACAGCTCCCACGTGTATGCCTCTCCAGAATGAGCAATTTAAAACTTGGAAAGTGGTCAGTCGGGACACCCTCAAAAAGGAAAAAATAAGGGCACTGCTTTTATAAAGCAACCACAGCAGTTTCAACAAACAGTACACAGAGCAGCACTGAAGGGACTGATGCCAGGTCTGCAGTGGACAGACAGCAGACAACCAAAACCACACTGAGAGAGACTGAGAGGTTGGATAAAGCCAGATTTCTAGGTAAAACCTGTAGGATTCCTCAGTGACAGGAGGAAAAGAGGAAGTTGAAGGCAAAAGAAATTTGGTTCAACTCTACTTTGTTTGGAGGATAGTATTGGGCATGAAAATTACTGAATGTGTGGGGAAGATCTTTAGTTGTATGGAAAGAATAAATGGGATGATAAAATGTTCAGGATGTAGATGGGTAAAGACATGACCCATCATTTTCCCTATCTTGACTTCCACATAAAAACTGCCGAGTATTTGTTTTGCCTCCTGTATTTTATAATGGAGGTAAAGAACAAGCAGTTGTAAGGACTAAATGAAAGAAAACAAGCAGTTTAGTTTTGTAAGCCTATTAGAGCTCTGAGAAGAAAAAAAAGGGCTGATGGAAAACACACAGAAGGACACTAAAAGTTAAAAGACCATGCTGGTTCAAGAACAAATTAATATAAGCCAGCCTTAGGTTTATTTCAAAAGAAATTTAGAAGTTTTGTAACCAATGAAGATGTGATGATCTGGGACAATCTTCCAGTAAAAATAATAAGAGTAAGAATCCATCACACTTTAAGATGGAGCCCAGTAGGTTTCTGAAAGAGTTGAAATATTGCGATTGCTGCAGCAAAATTGTTTTGATTGCCCAGGAAATCAGGTGGTTCCCCTCCAACATTTTTACTACTAAACCTGCATCCAGTGTTAAACTAAGAGTGGTGTCAGGCGCTTCAAGAGCTGCAGCAGCAAAACAGGGGCATGTGTGCCACATGAGGAGCCACATCTCTCCTGAATTTCACTATTTCATACTTCTGGTGCCCCTGACACCCTAAGTCATCCCCCTGCCTGTTGTTTAAGGAGGGCGTTGGTACAGAGTTGCTCAGTGCACTGAACCATCCCCTTTTGAAACAGGGTGGGAGCAGGCACATGGGATCTCTCCTTCAAGCTCATCTCATTCAGAGTTTAAGGAAAGAAGAAGAGAAAAAAAAAAAATCCCTTCCATTTTGTGATTTCTTTTTCCTGTTTTTCCTGTCTGACTGTAAGCAACATCAGAAAGAGAGTCTGTTTTCCCAGCAAAGGATTTAATTTCTAATTATGTTTTTCATGTTTAAAATTAGGAAACAGTGTTTTATATTCTGGAAATTAAAGAAAGCAAAATGGCTGGCATTTATGGGCCAGTCTTTTGTACTCTTGTAGCTCAGCAGTAATTGTAAAGAAGCCACACGTACTGTGACAAACTGAAATTATCTCTAGGGTGTTCATCTGTCAAACAAGTTGATTCACATCTCATCTGCTTTCTGAATGAGATATGAAAATGAGTCTGCTACATTACTTCTGCTGTCAAAGGAGAAGATGGATTCAATCCCCTTTAAAGTGACAGTGAACTTTTTACTGTCTTTGTCTGAAGAGTGAGTACATAGGGTTTGACTTTATCTGCAGGGAATTAACCTTATCCCATGCGTACAGAACAAGGAAATATGTCCAAAAGACTTTCAGATTTGGTCCTTTGGGCCTAAAGCAAAAATTCATTTAACTTTCAGTTCATGTCTGCCTTCTTGAAGTTTTATGATTCAATTGATTGTGAAAGGTGTCTGAACGACAGCACTGTTTGGGAAGAGGCAAGGTCCCAGCACTCCTTGAGCACTTGTTTTAACCAGGAAATTAGAATTCAGCAGCTTGCACAGGGAAGGAGGACAGAGATGCCAATGTGCTCAGGGAGAAGGAAGAGTTAGGAACCAGCTGTGAGAAAGACCTGTTCCTTTCACTTACAGAAGTGACTACAAAGCCATCACTATCCAGCATGAGACTGAACTGATGAACTGAAAATGAGGTAAACTCCATTTCTTTTCCCTCTGTTAACGCTTCACTCAGTTTTTAGTTTTAACTTATTTTCTTTAATTATTTAACACTATCAAAGCTCCTGTGAGCTCATCATCCTCCCCACAAAAATCTCTAATGCCATTCAGAAGCAATGAAGCATCGAGATCAGTTTAACACAAACATGCACCTACCACAGTCTCCCATTTCCATTCCCCTGCATCTGACATGCCCCCTTGCCTGTCCCTTCTGTCTGTCCATCTCTTCCGTTTTGTGTATTCAGCCACTCATTCTGCAAACTGGGAGCTGCTCAGGGCAGGGATCTACCCGTCTTCCTAAGATGCGATGTTCATACATACTGCCAGCCAAGTATGCAGAAAACGGTTCGCCCAGCAGTGGATTCACAGTGATAACTTTGTGAGGGTCCCTGTTGGGTAGAGATCTAAACTCTGATGATGTCAGAGGTAGAGACAATTCTGCTCTGTCTGAACATTCATAAACCTTTGTGGTGGGACAGCAGTCAGAGGCAACAGACCAGAGAGCAGCACAGAGGTTCCTGAGCTAAAAGAGCCAGAAAATGGTAAACATACAGCCCAGTATGGATCAAGCAGCTTGAGTCAGAATCTGTTTATTAAATGCATTTTCTTGCTAATGAACTCTATGACAACACTTTCCCCATCCCTCCCGTTGCAGCTGTGCGATTAGAAGAAAGCAACAGAGAGCATGAGCGTTATGCTCAGTGAGGACAGTATTCATTTGGGAGACATCCTTGTTCCCTGAACTATTTTTGCATTTTTAGTTATTGTTCAGTACAATATGGGGATGTGGACCACAGTTCAGGACTCCCCTCCCTCAGTAGATCTTCTTTTATATCCACAGACCCCGTCCACATTCCCATTTTTGCCATAAATCCTATATTCTTCATCAGCTCAGACCTTCATGTCCTTGCTCAAGGAGTGAAAGCAGTTGTGACTACTGTGATTTGTGCAATGTTCAGTGTGGTGAAGGTGCTTTAGACATGGCAGACCAGGCCCTTCAGGGACATGGTCAGAGGAACATTTAAGTTTCAAGATCTCAAATGGCTTCAGCAGGAGACGTGCTGAAAGATTCAGCTCTGTCAAAACAGATGCAGATCTGAACATGCGAAAGAACAGAGCGCTTTGCATCTTAGAAGCCTTAGTCCTACAGACAGCTAGACATTAAACAGGAGTTTTCTGGGCCACACTGCTGATTTTAGAAGCCTAAGTCTTTTTGTTAATCTGAGCCAACACTGTTTTCAGAGGTATTTGGGCACTTGTGTGGTGGAGCACATTAGGATGGGTGTTCTGAAGTCATGAAAATTGCTTTGAAAAAATATTATTTTGAAAAATGTATAACTACTATTGTGACCTCTCACCCTCCTCCCCATTCCCCAGCCTTTCAAATGCCTAGGCAAACATAGTCTTTGCAATGCACCTTAAGGACATCTCTTCTTTTCAAGTATGCTACAGTAATCTAATATTAATGCGACACATAGAGACTGCAAGAACAAAGTTGGGATACATGGCAATGTTCACATTAAAAAAAAAAAAGAGAGAGAAAAAAACCCAAAGAGATGAAGCAAGACTTTCCTAGGAGCTGCTGCTGCATGATTTGCTGGTGAATAATAATGTACTGCAACGTCCCAATGGAGGACAGACATCCTCAATTAGGATGGTTACAATCCTCAGTACCCACTTGCTTCTTCAAAAAGAAAGCCAGCAGTAACACTCCCCTTGGTACCCATGGGGTCAGGATCAAACCTGTTGCCATCATGATGGCTCTTATATTATTTCCTTCTTTTCATTTTTGCTCCAGATGTAAAGAAAGATGGCTCAGGTCTCCCAAATCAATTCCACTTTTCCAGCATTTCCGTGTTTGCCATGACATCTGTTCTGCACAGTGGTCCATCTATTTGAACATCTGCTGCAGATCTGTGGCCTGGATCCATCTGTCAGACTCCACAGTCCCAGCCTCAAAGATCACAGTCAGGTAAACTCCAGCCAAGAAAAACTGTTTATGGGTAGTATCCAATATTACAGGAATTTGCCTCTCCTCATATCATGACATTGATATAAGTCTGGAAGATTTCCTGATGTCAGTGAAGTTACAGTAGTGGCACTCAAGAGGTTGAAGGAGATTAGCAACTGAAGTAAACTTTCATCACCCCGTAATGCTGTCATCTACTTTACTGTTTCTGGGTTAAAAGATTTAGGACATGTCATTTCAGAAACCTACATTAGCCAACTCTACAGTTTCTTTTCCTAAAAATCCAAATGACAGCTTTAATTCCCTCATCTTGTTTTTCAAACTGAGAAAGTTTCTGTTGCAAACTGGGCAAAAAATGGAAATAAAGCTCACAACCATATCATCAAAGAGACAAATCCATAGACCCCAGGCCAAAATTCTTACTACGGTCACAGTGATAGCTTTGCGTGGGAAAGGAGCTCTGGTTTGTCCTGCGTGCACACACAAGGATCAGCTCGCTCGCTCCTTAGGAAAAGATCTCAGTTGCCTGATTTTACCTTCTGAGACAGACAACAGACAATAACGCACATGGAAATCACAGGCAGAATGTGAGGTGTCGTTTTCAAAAAAGCTTAGTAATGATTTGAGTTTGCTTTCACTGAAAGTATGATTTTATAACTAATTTCAATGGGAGGGAAACTGTATCGAGGTCAAGACCTTTAAAAAGTTCTTCCCTATGCAAATGCTCAGATTTGAATATTTATTTACAGACATGCTTCACTGATTGTCAGCATAACAAGTGCTGCAGAGGTTGATTTAATATTTCCCCAGAAACAGCTTTTCCTAAGAATGAGACACAATGGGAGTTTTGCTGCGGCTCTGCTTCCCCACAGACAGGGGCAGAGGCACAGGGTCGTTCACCAACGTACTCCAGCTACTCCAGCACACCCACAAATCATTGGATCGAGGTCCTTACTTCAAATACAGACTTCAAGTAACATTTTACCATGTGTTTACATAGTACATTATGGACCACTAACAAGCCTTTGCCTGGAGGAAACTTGGCCAAGTTTCAAAGACACAGCCAAATGCTAATTAAACTGAAATGCACCACTTACTTGCTACTACAAGTCTCCTCTGCAGTAGATCTTTGCATGTGCCCACTATGGCTATACCAAAGACACAGAAACACCCTGGTGTTCAGAGCAGTCATCAATTAAAAAACAGAGATTAAAATGTCAAGGTTATTACAGAAAATGAAGGAACCACAGACATTTAGGTCCTTGGGCTCCAAAATGTTTAATTTAAAAAACCAAGAAGACTGCCTCTGCAATAATGTTATATTATTATGTTTATTACCCTCTCTGTCTCTTCAATAACAACTTTTCCTATAACCATAGATCTCAAACTACTCACATTACTATGATGATATAATTTGTAATGTTTAGCCATAGGGTAAGCACAATTTCCTTTATGAATTGCATACTTATGTTCATACAGTAAATTCTTTCTTTGAAAACCTTGTTTAGATTTTACCAATATACCTGCAGTTCATGGACATTCTGAAAAGATAAACCAAATTGACTGTCTTAAATAATTAAATCTCTTATTTAAAATCTCTTCTGTAAGTGGAAATAATGATACCTAATTTTTATGTAATAATGGCTACACTGGCTTTTGATAGAAAAAAAAATACAGACTTGGAAGTGTGAGCATGCATTCTGGAAGCACTGTATTCACTGAGTAATCCTTCCCCTGGTTATCATGCTTTGATAATTTAAGATTTTATTAAAAATAATTTACTATTCAAATAACATTTGTTTGTTTATTTGTTTAAAGACAAGAATCCTAAAACTGTGAACTAACTGCAATTAGCCTGGTACCATCAACCTGACCAAACACATGACTAAGAATAACAGAATAGCTCAGTCCCTTAGGAGCTATTTGTTACAATGGTCTTCTGACAATGAAACCTATAGAAAACTTTTAACTGTCCACTGCTCCTGATCTGAAGAAACACTTAAACTTCAAGAGAGGTAATTTTACCCTATAATCTCAAAATGCCAAGGTCCACCCTAATGTCCCATTCACAGCATTTAACCATAGATATCAAAAATCTGCATTTTCTTCACTTAACTACAGTGTATAAGATATAACTGATATTTACAGTGAGAACTAAATATGGAAACTGTAGGCACAGTTTCAATCCAGCATGAAAATAAACACAGAATTTAGAGTACTGAACATATAGCTCATTTTTGTAATGATCACGTGTACGAAAATCTTCTCTGTAAAACCAGTAACCCACAAAAACTGTAGTCTGCTATAACAAGATGTCAAAAAGTTTCAGACACAGAATTAAAATACAATGTGATGTGGAAAACAGGGACTGCAGCAAATGGATCTGATATACAGGTTGCCACAGGGGCTTCTCTGTGCTTTAGAAAGCTCCTTCAAGTCCAGTATCAGGAGAAGATGGGAAGAACAGGACTTGTTTCCTCTTCAGAGGATGAGCTCAAGGACGGAGCCCAGAGCAAACCCTGAACTTGCCCAGAGTGGCTCCCATCCAAGTGCTGCTGCTCCGCTCATGCTGAGCCCCTAGATTGCCAGGTACCGACCCTGGGGCTGATGGAGGTGATGACAGAAGAGCTCTTCTTGCATTTAGTCCCCAGCTGACAGCACTGCACTTAAGGAACACTGCAGACGCTTTCCTAAGGTAGCAAATTGCTATATGGGTCAATACCAAGCTAAACAAAACTAAAGAGCTGAGACATTTTTCTATTTAATGCAAAACCCAAGTGATTTGTTGTCTGCTTTTTATGTAATGACTTGTTAAGCACAGCAATGTACGGTTCTGGATGAACACATCTCTAATTCAGACCATTGACAGCAAAGTAGTTAAAAAGTTCTACCAAAAATAACATTTAGCAAGGCATACCAGATGACTTAGAAAGCAAATATTGCCACTAGGGCTGTGACTTGACTTTTTCATGTGCAATTCATATTAATGAGGAACAATGGGCTGGAGATTTTGTTAAAAGAACAGTTCAAAGAATAGAAAATTTTTGTTTCAAAGCAATGACAGGTTCAGGTTCTTACACATGTCAACATGGAGAAGTCTTACCTCTTACAATTAAGGTCAAATGCATGTGCAACTTTACTCGTGCTACCTGATTTCTGAGGATAAATACATGTGTTCAGAAGGGAAATCCAATCACTAAGCCATTAGCTGTATTTTGGTTGGAACCAGAACTTGCAAAATATGGCTCCTATCCTACACGTCTTTTAATTTCCATGTAACAAAATATATAGCAATATTATAAATATATTTTATATATAACTGAGTACAACAATATTTAATTCCATGAATAATTAAAGGATTTAGTTATGCTGACCATACTATTCCAGGCAATGAAAATCATATAATGACAACATTGCTGTTTCAAGAGGGTGCAATCTAAATAGCTACACCAAGAAGAAAAACTAGGACATACAAACACAAGATTGAGAATGAAGGCAGAGAGAGATTTCAGTAATACCCAAGGCCTGCAATATAAACCAGGAGTAAAACTGTTGGTTTTAAGCTCTTACCTGCAATAGTGGAGGGGAACAAAATTATAGTCTATTTACCAGATAGAAAACCTGATAAACATCATATAAACATATAGTCATAAAGTCATGCAGGCCCATGGTCATGTAACAGATTATAATCAATGGTCACAAGAAATGCGGGGTTGGATCTTTTCCTTTTTTTTTTTTCTTTTTTTTTCCTTTTTTTTTTTTCTGTCAAAGGTGAACTCATTTTCATAATGATGTGTCTATTTTTGGATACTTAAAATTTTGGGTATATAGCACAAAATACCTCTTTCTGCTCAGGCTTTGGAGAAGGCTTCTGAAGATATTTGTTTGCGGAGAGAAAATCAGGTTCTGAAAAGATTAACATAATTTAACAAGCTTTGAGCAGATAACCCCCTCACCTCAATCGATGATTAGCACTATTCCTGCAAATGTAACTGAAAAATCCCTCGATGTGACTACTAGCAAATTTCCATGGGGCCAACGAACACTTCCAAATCAAACTTCATCTACCATGGGACAGGAGCACACAGCTTCCAGAGAAATAGCACACAGCAGATGATAAATAGTAACTGATGGCTTGTTTTCATCATGCCACCACTTGCAAATGTGAAACTCAGTAATGTAGTTGTTCAGTATTTTGAATATGGCTACCTAAGATTATCTACCACAAGGTAAATCTGCTTTTATTAGCTATGTACAGCAATACTGCTTCTGATTTTCAGTTTCATGAAGGGGTCTACTGATTTACTGGAACATATAATAAGTTTCAGAGGGGTTTAATCCAACCTGTAACAATATCTAAAAGTAATTTTACTTAGCTGTGGAAGTACCACTTCAGAAACTGTTCTTCACTGTGATTCAGCTGTTCTTTCTTTCCCCTCTTGATCCCCAAAAGCAGAAGAGGTTAATGATGGCAGCTTTGGTAGATGATCATTTTCCTTTTCTTAAAGTAGTATCTGTGAAAATGATTCAGCTGCAATTACTGTCTTTGTTCTGAGCCCTGTGTGCAGAATATTTTCTAGATTTTATCTCACAAGTCAGCATAAAATAACTAAGCAGTTCTGGGAGCTAGAACTGGACCAGAACTCAAACTTCCCATACTGCCCACTAGTCTACAGCTGTTGGACTTCATGCACCATCATAGTCAATGAAGCATAATGAGCAAGAAGGAGTGGAGTGAGTCTCTGAAAAATAAGAGTAGTGGTCAGCAGACACAGGGGAGGTAGGAAGTGCGTGTTAGAACTATCTCAAGCCAAACAAAAATTTGAGCCAGACTCTCCTGTTTCCTAGGCAAAAAGCCTCACTGGTGAACAATAATTCATAAGAAAGGTAGACACTGGCCCCTCGTCTGGTGTTTGTGTTTTTAAGAAGGATAGGGACAATTTAATGCTCTGAAATAACGTTTCGAGGCTTTTCACACTGGGGACATTCAAATGGACAGAAGTGCTTTACCTCCAGAGCAGCAAGGGAGAGCAAGAGGACCTCTCTCCTCAGCAGAGCTGACTAGCCTCCACCCAGGACCTTTTTCCATGCAATGGCCTTTCCAGATCTCACTCAACGCCTCTCCTTCCACAGCAACTAGGTCTCCTACAGGTCACATATCATTATTCATTGCAGAGTTCAGCTTTTAGGCACTGAAGTCTGTCACTGGTTCCACTTCTCACAGCTCCCTGGCAAAACCCAAATCCCAGGCTGCAGGACCTCATTGACGATGAGAATTTGATTGTCTTCATGGTATAAGGACCCTCAAAGAAAACCCGTTTTCTTTGCTTACCCGGGAAAGCGTGGACACTATTCACTCCAGTATTGCTGCAGACTGGATGTTACAGAGGTACAATAATAGCTACATAAAAGGTGAAAGAGCGTATTAGCATTGAGGTCCACATGGCAGAAGAGTTGAGCTGAATCATCTTTTGACCTGTGATATTCTAGTAATGCTTTATGATCTAAAAGATTTTTCTATTTATACAAGTTTATACTGTGGCCTTACAGTGTATTTTGTGCTCAGACCGGTCAGGGTGTTTTTTTGCTTTGGGCCTTCTGTGCACTTGCAGCAAAGAAGCAAGAAATAGGACAGGGAACAAAGGAAAAATAAAACCACAGATCTTCACAGTTATGTGGTCTATAAATGTACTTACGACACAGGTGCCAAACAAGATTGTATATGAGCTACCACCCATTCATCTGTTTTGTCCTGCTGGTTGAAACCTTTCTTCAGGTAAATCCAGTGCAGCTGAAAAGTACCAAATTAAAGAAGTAGGAACTTTTAATTATCTGTAGGAGCTACCATATGAATAGCTGCAGCGTGCATCTCTTCCATGCTGCCTATTCTTACCTGCCGACAAGTTAAGCATACAAAGCGGGGAATATTTGGGGAGAGATAAGACCCAAAGGAGCAGAATCTCAGTAGGTGTAAATCTGTACTGCTCCTTTCAAACGAAAGAAAGTTTTAAGCTCGTTTTGATGAAAAGTATTAATGAAATACAAAATTATGTTGAACTTTTCGGGGTTTGGAACGTGCTCTTAAAAACTCAGCCATTGTTCTGCTGATGGCTGTTCTGCCTGAATAGGTTTTCCCTTTGGCCTCAGACACAGAGACAGGGAAGAAAGAGACCAAATTGCCTTTCCATCTAACAGCTCCTAAAGAAGTGTTGAAACAGAAAACTACATAAATAAGGAAAGGAGCTGCAGCCTTCCTCTGCCTCTATTAGGCACAAAATTTGGATGAATTCAGGCCTGATGGGGAATATGAGTCCATTGCACCTCAGATAAAGAGTCTGGTCTCTTTGTCTAGAAACTGAAGAATCTCCAGATGAGGTCAGCTCCCTGACAGTATAGAAGTACTTACCACACTGGAAAGAAAAATAACAGAAGAGACAAAGACGAACACACGGGGATTGCTATGAGATATCTTCCTCAAGGTATTGTTCTGTAAGCACATTATAACTAGAAAGAAAAAAAAAAAAAGGATGGACAGTGAAATAAATGCCATGAGACTTCGTTCTGGGACATGCTGAGTGTCTGCATATCAATTTCCAGTGCATATCACCATCAGTCGGGCAGTAATCTCCCACTATTTCTTTGTCCTATCGTATCCTCCAAAAGGCTCAAATGAAAACCTATTGTTATTATAGAGTACTTAGTCCAAAGGAAGAGTCTGCCCTAATTAGTGCCCAAATTCTGTACAAAAGAAATGCAGAACAGTTTTAAGTACAACTGCTGTACTGAGAGATGTATGTTTCCATTTCTTAAAATTTAATGACCTTCCAGGTTGGTGCTCACACAAAAGCATGGCAAACTCTTCTTTTAAATCTTCTATCTGGTCATTTTGTTTGGTTTTCCTGCTTCTTCAACTGTGAGTATGGAACATTTACTCATTATTTCTCATATTTTCCCTGTCATTTATGATTTTGTAGGCCTATATCCCAGTCATTTCTTTTGTGACCTAAAGCATCCTTTTCCAACCTGAAAAATGTTATGCAGTATTCAAAATGTGGGAAGAGAGCTATAGAATAATGGAATAATAGAATGTATCATGGAATAATGATGTATTCTCTTTTGTTCTCCACTCCCTTCCCAATCATTCCCATCTTTCTAGTTTCCTTTTCAACTGGTGTTGAGTATTAAGATATTTTGTCTCAAACTTTTTGCAAAAGCTCCTGTATTTCTTTCCTAATTTTGTAGAGCTGTATAGGTGGAGTTACCTCCATCCTCAGCCTCCTCACTCACATTTTCATTTGCAAGTATCAGCACTGAACTTAGCCTGATGATTTCTCACCCACTTATTCAATATCAGTCTGTTCTTCTGTAGCTCTTCTAATTCATCTTTAATTTTTTATTTACAAAAAAACCTGAAAAACTCTGTATCATGAGCAAATGTTATCATATCACTGTTCACTTCTTTGTGGATCCAGCTTATGAATTTGTTGAGCAGCGCTGGTCCCAGCACAGATCCTAGTGGAAGGCATTGGAAACTTCTCTCACCTGTAAAACCTGACCATTATTCAGCCCACATAAGTCATGGTTGACCAGATCACCCACGTCTTTGGCTCCTTCTGAGAACTTAAATATACAACTGTAAGACACGGCCTCCATATACAAAATATATGGCAATTCTTTCCTAATATATCATGTTCATTCATATATGTGCTGCTAGAATAGCAGTTATGACCTGTACATAAGGCAAATAAGCATCAATTTAGATGAGATCCACAGTATTTTTAAAAAAATTATATGATTTGTTACATGTCCAGTCCTCAGATAATAGAACAAATTTAAATGATAAACTACATATGGCCACTAATAGTTCACATTCTTGAATAGTGCATTACTAAAAAGCAAGCCCAGAACAGAAAAGAATCTTAAACAGACATATCTATAGTTCCTTTTTTTCTTTTTTTTTTTTGTGATAGTCTTACATTGACCATACCTGCCATTTACTTCCATTAAATTACTCATGGAATAAAGCATTCTTTATCCTGAATAAGAAAATGATCAAAACCTTGTCTTTAATAGGGTTCATATCTATTCAATACCAGGCATATTTATGCTCTTGACTCTTTAATAGCAGGAACTCCAAGCACTTTCCTGTGATTTTCTGAGCTCTGTCTTTGACCCTATTTACTACCCGGACTTTCTTTTTAGAAAAAGGTAACAAACTGGAGGTTTCTGTTTGATGCTCAAAGTCAACAGTACTTGCTCGCTCGTACTGGCAAGAAGAGAGATTCAAAGAATCTGAAAAGACCCAAATTGAAAATTGGAAATTTAACGGGGCGTTGGAGTTGTCAGCTTGTTTTTATCAGACCTCAACCTTATTACAGGTCTAATCAGCCGTGGCAGGTTGATTAGGGTAGTAAGTTACATCTTTGTTATATGAGATAGGCTTAGCATTTCCCTAGTTAACCTTTTGTGCCTTGCAAGCCTCTTTCTGTGCAAAATAAAGCCACTCACTGCAGCAACCGGAAAGTGAGAACAGCAGTGAGCATGAGTTTGGGTGCTGTTACAGCAAGGGCAAGCATGGGGGTCTGATTGCATGAAGCACCAGGAGGTGCATGAGCAAAAGGAAGATCGCAAGATAGCCACCTCAATTCCCCATTCCTGTCAATATCTGTTCTGTGTAGGATGGTGAACAGCAGCGTGAGTGAGGACAGCAGTGTCTATTACCACCTGATGAGGTGGGAGATTGTAATTTATCCAGTAACATGAATTGGCTGTGCCTGTTAGCAACCAGAGCTGCTGAAGAAGAGTGTCTTTAACTGAAGCTCATGCAGGGTCCAGTACATTTACATATGGAAAGAAAATAATTTGATTGTACTCTTTATCACTGAAACTCTTCCTGGGTAAAGAGCAATACCAGGGAGGTAAATGTACAGTACCCAACAATTAAGAGAAGGACTTATGAAGATCTCTTATCCCTGCCTCCACAATGTCTCACAGCACTTGCTTTGCTTCAGAGAAGTCACGTCACAGGCACTGAGCACCACCAAATGTTTTCCACACTCAAAGATATACTTTAAAGGTATAAATGATTATTAGGCAACTGTTTCCCATAGAAAGTGAATGAGATTTGGTACTCTGTTTTCCTGTGCACTTTTAGAATATCACATTGAATTTCTGCCCATGAAGAGATAAATCAACTAAGACCTTGATTTACCTCTTTCACAGGGCTGAAATTCAATGAAATAAAATGTGTTTGTGCAAAAGACTCACATCAAAACTGAGAAATCTCATCAGCTTTATGAAAATCAATGTTTTGCCAGCATATATTCTATTTATTGTATTGTATAGTTGCTTGTATTATGATTCAGCCACAGTTCTTTCCGACTTTCTTAATAACAATAAGGAGTACTTTTCCTTGAATTGTCTGTGTCATTAATTCAGGAGAAAGGGTAGTTTTGTTGCATTAGAGTCAGGAAATAAGAGATCTCTATATGCAGTCAAAAAAAACATCATAAGGTTTGTCCATGAGTATTTTTTCCATGCGCTGGCCAGCTTCCCAATGTCTATATCTCCGTATTCATTGACCATTTTAGTTGTGTTAGTGATCTAATCCTGATGTTCTCAAACTACAAGCACTAGACTCCCAAGCATTGCTTTGACAGAGCCAATTTCTTAGAAGTCGTAAAATCCCATTTGTCACAAGGGAGTATTTGCCATTTTATACTGAACCACACAAACAGCCTTCAGAACAAAACAAGCACCATTTCCAAGCTCTAGTTTGCAAAGCAGGTAACAGAGCCTGAAATGATGATTAGTTCTTTACTGTAACATTAGCTTATATCGAAACTTGTCCTTTAAAAAATAAAACAAAACACTCTCTTCTCTCTATAGCTTCTTAGTAACCATGGAGCCACGTGGGGAAAAAAAAACCACCCAAACCCAACACCGACAAGAAAAGCTGTGCTATTTTGTGTGACAAAAGTTACTTTTATGACTTCACTACACATTTTAATGATTAGTATTATCTTTACATGCTAAACAATAGCATGTATTTTCATTGCCATTGTATGTCCATCCCCTTTTCCACTGTGTTAGATTTTTCTCACCCCCCATAGGTTTGCCTTTCCAGAGTCAAGTCATTTATACCAGAAACTGCACAGAAGCAATAACAAAATTTCACCATTTACTGTCTCACAAAATTATTTTAGCCAGCAGGATCTTCTAGTAACATAGAGTACAGACTAGATGCTGAGCACTTCAATATCTTTACAGTATTTACAATTAGGAGGTTTTAATTACCTGCTTGACAAGGACATTTCCTTCCATGATTTATCAGGTGACTAATTAACTTTTAAAATACATATTATAGGTGCAATTGACTGTATCAGTCAATAGTCTACCATCAGTATAAGTATAGGCCACATGATACAAATCACTGAATCATTCCTTGGTGTAATAACCTGTGTTCCAGATTTGAAATAACCCAACTATTCCCAGGGAATAAGGAAAGGAACAAAACAACAAAACAAAACATTTTCCTCTGTTATGATTCTGTTCATCCAGTTGTGTCAATGTCTCGTTTTGCTTACTCTTCTGAAGATTTAAATGACGTTCAGAATCCTTTCAATAGTGTTTCCTAAACCATTGATGGGGTCAGCAAAATTTGACCCCATCAAAACTGATCAAAATTGTAATGCTAGCAATTCACTCACAGTGCAGAGTGGGTTTACACAAGGAGGAGAATGGCTTGGATATCAGTCAATTACTTTTTAAAATAATCTTTCTCCTTCTGCATCAAGCACTGCTATTTAGCTGCCGTTGACCTTCCAGAGATGGCAACAGTTATAATTACCACTGCTCTGTTTGGCACGTTCTGCATCTGTGTGTGTTTAGCTGCAACTTATGAATCAAGCTAAGTAAGAGAGAGGTGTAGAGACAGGTGTGTGGTGAAAGGTAGATAAGAGTAAAGTATGAGAAACTAGTGAAAGTAATCAATAGCTGTTATCCCAATATTGATGCCCTTCTACAGTCCCCCTCCAAAGTCGTTTGCCTGTTATGACACACATGTATGCAGTATGCAAAAAGCATGGAAACAGTCTAGTACAATATGCCTTTAGCAGCCCACCATGTCGCCATGCAGTAAGGTAATTTTGTCATCTACTCAGCCCCATCTCACACAACAGACATGTGAGGTACATGTATGAAGCTACATTTGACAAAATCCACAGGGAAACTAGGATTTTGCTAAAAGGAGAACAGTCATATTTATCTTATATTCTTTTATTTATCAGCTTGCTGGCATTCAACTCCTGCCAGTAAAAACTACACTTTAGGTTAACAGTAGAAATTTGTGTGTAATCAAAGTCTTTCTTTTCAGAAGAACCTCCTGGGCCTCTTGAATTTTTCTTCGCCATTGACAGCATTAACACCTTGAATAGAAATACTGCATGCTCCCATAACATAGTCATTAATTTTTGTCTGACCTCTAATTCCTTGATTACAGACCTTTAAAACCGGCATCTTAATTCTACTCTCGGCTGCATTAATTTCATGATACGGTAGCCAGGTATGGCATTACTCTTGTGCAATGAAGTCAGGATTTTTCTCCAAAAGGACACAATGCTTCTGAGAAGCACAGACAATTTTCAGATGTGTCTGACATCTACAAGATCAAGAGTTCTTCAAAAACAACTGCCGTCCTCTTCATATTTCTGAAACTCAAACTTGGCTGACCTGTTTAGTGGGTTTTTTTGTGGCATTCAAAATCAGGACTTTCCCCTATGAAATCTATATATAAACAAACAGCTTAAGTGTGAATCTGTCCCTGTGGAAACAGAATAAGGAACTGTTGGTGATGGGGCAGACAAATCTATTCTCTTTTATGAGCTCCATGTTGGCTTGTAAAAATTTCTTTAAGCAGCATCGTCTCTATTGTAACCTCCAGGTTGGGATAATTTTTCCGTCTTTTCTTGAAATGCAGCTGCTATCTGATAGAGAATGGAATAAAAGGAATTTGCCTTTTGCCAAGGAGATTAGGTAATACCCGAGTTTGGTCAAACATGTCCATGCTAAGCATCATATACCTGTGAACTCATGATAGATAAATGGCCCTCCTACAGATAATATCCTCACTGTAAGGCCATGATTTCTTGTTTTATTGCCATATGTACAAGGATATAGTCAAAAAGAAAACAAAATATTATCTCTACAGTCTTGTAGGCCACTCAGGACTGTTGAGCAAGCAACACCCTGCTTTGCCAGGAAAAAGCTCCAGTGCCCAGGAAAAAGCTCCAGTGCCCACAAAAGCTGCATGCCCCAGGAGTTGAACATGGGATGTTTTAAGAAACCAAGTTCTAGGTATGGTAAAAACAACTAGCTGCTCCAGAGATCCCTTGGGAATTGTGATTTCAGCAGCTGAGGTTGGAAATCCAAAAGGGATTCAATATGAGACCCAACTGAGCAATTCACTGGTGGTAGTGAAATGAGCAGTATTTTCTTTTTTTTTTTTTTTTTAAAGTAGTTTGAGTCATATGTCTGTTAGATCTTTATGATGCCAAGAGAGCCATCAAGTCAGGGCTGATCTACTAGAGCTGTGTGACAGCTGGGTGAGACAGCAGGATTAGAGGGGATTTTACAGGTGGCATCAGCAGATCAGTTGGGGACCAAGGATCAACATTGCAAAGGTGGTTGTGGGCTCACAGCACTGTGTTGACAATTCACAGCGGATCTGAAGGGGACTGTTGCTCAGATCTGAAGAGCTGTGGCAAAACAGCAGATGCTGATGGATTACTGTTAGCTACATCTTAGGACCGAAGTTAATTAAAAAAACCTTCATGACACCTGTCCACATGATGCCTGGCTCTAATGCCGCTATTAACCACTCAGAGGCAGAAGCAATACATTTCCTGAACAGAAGAGACAGAAGTCCATTATGAAATGCTGACTTCTGCCTTTAGCAATTGTTGTGAGGTTGCAACTGTTTTAAGGCAAAGCCTAAGCCTAGCACAGTGGATCCTTCCCGTTTCGAGAGACATCACTGCAGTAGAAGCAACTTTCTCTGGCCTCAATGGAAGAGTCTCAGTTCAATCCCAAAGTTCTGTGGCACTCAAGCAAACGTAAGTGGCAAGTCATTTTCTGTAGTAAAGCAGATACTAAAAGATAAGGATGAAACATGAAGGAAAAAACAGTGCTGATGAGAAGTATTCAAAATGATCCATATGCGTATCTGTGCCATCTAAGAAGAGACACTTCAAGCCTACACTGCTGATGCTTATCAGTTAGCACAATGATGCTTTGTACTGACATGTCATACTGAAAGTCACCCTAGGTTTATGCTCACCATCTCAAGTTCCCCCTGTAGCTTCTTCTAGAGAAGTTATTTTTACTTACTCATCTGAAAGAGGATACAGCTTTTGCTTTTAAGCTACAATACAGAAGTTAGAGTGGCAGAAGGTCCAGCTGATAGACGGCTATTGAGGGACTAATTGTATATCATCCAAAGGATGCCACTAAAATAGTACAGATAGGAGAGAGGAAAAAACAATCAGACAAGGAATGAGCAGTTCATAACTGCAACTGATCAGCTCAATCCCCATCACTTGCTATTGTATCAGACATAACTTGTAAATGGTGACACATGCGCTAAGGCAAAGTACAGACACATATAAGCAGTTGAAGAGGTATATGTAACCAAAATGCAACTTAAAGAAGTATAATGTTACTTTAAATCATCTCCAACATGGGCATTACTTAATTTTAAAACATGGTTTGGAGGCGCTGAAGCCAGAAAACAGGAAAGAAATTTGCTTGAACAGCCAAGCCTAGAATACATGATTTCTTGACTAGCTCCAAATTCAAGACCCCTAAACAATACAGCCTTTAGATTTCAAGAACAGCTGAGGATATCTTGTGGCCTCTGGGTCCAGGTTGCCTTGGCCAGAGGAAGGAATGGGATAGCTTGTAGGCAGTGGACAAAACAGACTATCCCCAAGGCCTCAGCATTAGGGTTTTTTCCTGTGTTGAGAGTAGCTTCTAAGCTCATTTCAAGCATGCTTATGAAGGCAAGTTATTAGCACTGGCGAAGCAAGAGTAAGCATCCAGGACCATGTTTCCCCAGTTGCTACACAGGCTCCCAGTGAGGATTGTGAGGGGATTAGCAGGTGCAGAACTGCCAGGCAGACATAGCCGTGCACCCAACTGTAGAAGCTCAAGAACCATTTTTCTTTATTGTGTTTTTCTGTTTCACTTGGTTCCTTCATGTGCTCTACTCCTCTCCAGAATGGGAATTATCAAGTTACTACAAGAAAAGGCAACTTAACTGTTACTTCCAGCCTGGCGAGACCATAATCTGCCAACTCTTGAGCTGATCCACAGGCACCCTGGACAATTTATTACCATGGTGCTACATGAAGAAAGATTACAGAATGCCAACTGTCATGACTCATTATGCAGCATCTAACTCAGCACATAAAGGCTTCCTTCAGTGTTCCTGAAAGCTAGGGGAGATAACAGTAACTTAAAGCACAGCTCTGTGAGATGTTGTTGTTTACTTAATATACAGTTGTCAGTCACATGTGTCACTCCAGGCATCCAGTCCCTAAGGAACTAAAACTGCAGTAGCTTTTCAGAAAGCATTGGCAAGAAGGTCCCGTGTTCCCTGTGGGCTCAGGATGCATCATCAATTGGCAGTCAAAATACCTAGCGTCTCTGATCAGCACAAGAGTTTCCAGAAAGGCTCATGTGTTCCTGAAAGCTAGGGGAGATAACAGTAACTTAAAGCACAGCTCTGTGAGATGTTGTTGTTTACTTAATATACAGTAGTCAGTCACATGTGTCACTCCAGGCATCCAGTCCCTAAGGAACTAAAACTGCACTTTTCAGAAAGCATTGGCAAGAAGGTCCCGTGTTCCCTGTGGGCTCAGGATCATCATCAATTGGCAGGCAAAATACCTAGCGTCTCTGATCAGCACAAGAGTTTCCAGAAAGGCTCATTCAATCCAATGCTTGGGACTTCTAAAATACTAAAATAAAAAATGTCCAGAACAGTATCTCAAGAGGACCTGCCAAATTTCCTGCTTTAGGACCTAAAACAATTGGAGAATTTTAATGTAAAACCCTGGAAACCTGCTCTGATCCTCTTAAAAATCAGGCAGTGCACCTACTAGCACACCCTGAGTCATACTTGAGCAGGAGATAAATTGCTGGATAAAGCATCAGATCAGTCTGATGGCACAGCTTGAAATAAAACAATTCAGACAAACAAATGCTGTAATAAGTGATCAGTGAGAGTCGAGAGCCCCTGTTGGGTGCTGGGTAAGAACTTACCTGGAACACTGTATAGGTACTTCCCTCTTTTACAGAAAGCACCTGTTTGGATAGACATCCCTTGAAAATGTGGGTGTTACCCTTTTACATTTCTCATGTCTGAAATTGTATCCGTGACGGGTACTTCCCTCAACTGGCATTAAAGTAAACCGGCAAAACCTTACATTGAATATCACAGCTACTTCTTATCTCTAGAGGCTGAGAACTTGTTTGCTATGGTCTTGGACCCTGGGTATGGGTTTATTTTATTCCAGCAGAATATTATATGGCTCCTTGGGATACCTGTTTACTACAGAGATAGTGCTTAGCAGCTTGCTTACTGACCAAAAGCATACTGACGTAGTCACTGCACCATCACAGCAGAAACAGAACCTGGTTTTAGGTATAGAGTACATCAATGGGTAGGGAACAGATTGTGCTCATTTGCATTAGCTTGAGCCCACATTTTCTGCATTTCCTTGGCTGAAATAATTCAGATTATTAATGACAATGTAGCTGGGAACAGAACTGGTTTTGGAGCTACTGGAATGTACATTTCCTCTTGAAGAGACAGTTCTCTGAAGCTACTGCGGCCTTTGTCTGACAGCATGAACAAGGGTCATTCAAGCAGTTATTGCTGAAAGAAGTGTAAATATACAACAGATGTACTCACCAACAGTCACTGCACTGCTCATGTAACAGTGTTTTCCAGGGTTTGTCTGCTGACAGAAAGAAATGGACATGTAACAGCAGTGTTTTTGTAGCTCTGATGGTATAAAACGCAAGGTTTGTAGTCAGGTTTTTTTGTTTTGGTTTTTTTTCTAGCTAGAGCTTCTGGTTTAAAATAAGCAACCTTTCAGAGACAAAAGCCATTCTTTATGTAGAACACCTTTTAACCAGCCCATCCATCTATGCCCATTTACACCCAGAGCCTTTTGGAAGAGTGGGTCAGGTATTCATCATCACACTTCAGCTGTTACCCCTGGCTCTGTGCTCCGTTTCTTACCTTTACTGCTATTGTTTTCCTCTTGAGGCAGATCCCAATCTTACTTGCCGGACTACTTCACATTGCTTCGTTCACGGCTACACAATCTCCGTGGGAAATTATTCTGTTGACTTGAGTGTGACTGGTGGCCCTGGCCAACCCCTGCTTGCCCTGGTCTTTCCAGACACTCCAACTTCCCCATACCCTCCCAGTTTAATTTTTTTTGCATGAATTTTAACTGAATTCAGCCAAGCAGCAAGTGATATACACTGCTGGAGACCAAAGCCATCTAGTTACCTGTCTGACAAGTGCTGTGCAGCTGGGGCACTGGCAGAGTGCTGCAGTCCCTCCTAGCAGAGGGGACTCACCTCCAGTCAGACCAGGTTCATGCGTGGCTCATTCAGCCCCTGTTTCTCCCAGAGCTTGTCAGCCCAGGGCCACTACAAGTCCTGGACCAACCGTGGTAAGCTCCAGCTAGCCATCATTCAAAGAGAAGGTCACTCACCTCTGACTGTCAGCGTTTTTCCATGCTCCACTACCCAGCAGTAATGGACAGAAGCAAGCACCATTTGGGTAATGGAGACAGTCAAAATTCCCCTGGTATTTCTACCCCTTTAAGACTTAGATTTGTTTCTAGTAAAATGACTCCTCATCTTAAACAAATCATTTATCTACATTTTTAATTGTTATTTTTTTGCAAGAAGTAACTTTTTGTATAAAACCTTTTTTTTATTAAAGAAAAATTTAGCATAAAATTATGGAATAGTTAAGTTTTTTTATAGAAGATGTTATTGAAAACTTTTTAATAAATGTTTCTGTGCAGTAACCCTATCATATTCAGAATGCTTCTACCAGAAAACCACAAATACCCATGAAGAAAATAAAAAGGATTACTTTCATAGCAATTTAAATTATTCTCCTTTTTTGTATTTCCCAGTGACAAAGCAGTCTTGAAAGAGAACTTAAGTAAATCACTTTATAATCAACAAGGCCACCCTATTCTACTATTCTCACCATTTTCAGCCCATTCCGTTTTCTTACCTGTGCACATACATGTTATTTTTTAAGCTTGATCTCCCTATACATCAAGTATGAAAAAATGCAGAATATTAATATATATCTCCATGCATTCTGAGAAGATACTGAAAATAGAAACTGCAGTTTCCTCCAGCCCAATTGAAAGTAACTGCATAAAGAAACAAAGATGGAGACACGAGCTTTTAATTTTTGCCATAGATATTTATCACACAGTATACTACCTGCTTATGCATCTCTAAAACATACCATACTTCCTGATGAAACCCTGCTAGCACTGATCACTTTATTCTTCATGTCTTTCAGGCAACATACTGTTTATCTCTTATACTTATTTTACCACAACAATACGACAAAGCCCAGTTGTGTTTGGCTCATGATCTACAGCAGACCCCAGATCTCTCCTTTCCACTGAGCTGCTTCGTGGCCAGTGTCCCCTTCCCACCCTGCTGGTTTAAAAAAATAAGTTCTTCTGAAGTTTCATGTTTTGGCTTCCTTTTTTTTCCCCCCAAAGCCCATTCACCCCACATACACACAACCCCGTTACTTCTGTAAAATCTGCTTTCCCAAGGACTTTAACCTCATTTTTTATTAATTCCTTCTTAGCAGAATTAGAGTTTTCTAATTCTAGCCATTTTGACAGGAGGTCACAGGTCTCTGTCTACCTCCAGCATTCCTCAGCCTCCCTTCCTTTCTCTTAAAGAGCTACTCATCCTGTGCATTTGCCAGTAGTGTCAAACCCTTTAGCTTCCCCCATCACCCAGCTTTCCTAAGCGTAACCACATCCCCGTGGGGACTGAGGGAAGTTCACACTCTGCACCCCTCCTGGCTGCTGGCAGCTCTTGGAGCGGGCTTGCTAATGGCAGCCAGCTGCACACATCTCTCCTCACCCTCCTACCTGTGACAGTGTGCTGTCACATCTCTTCTCACACACTGCCTGATCCACTGACAGAGAAGTGGCACAGAGCACCTGACAGTCTCACCGTCTCCCTACCCACACAGGGTTTAGCACTGGCTGGTGGGCACTCAGCTGCCAGGCACTGTCTTTAGTGGTATGAAACCCTGTAAGGTTCCTAGACTTTCCTGCTCCTTACAGGGCTTCCAATAGCTTCACTTAATCTGCTTACCAAACATCATCTGCAAAGTGCTTTTGGGAACTGAGAGCTGACCGAGAGTAGAATTATTTTAAAGGGATCATCAAGATAAAAACCTATCGGTTTGCAAAGGATAAGCCCTGTGCTGTTGCTCAGCTCCATCTTGCTATCTTCCTTGACTGCTCTGCAGGAAAGCTGTTTAAACTCCACTTAGCAGGTAATATAGTCACACTTATTTTGTAGTAAACACATACCATGCTCTGTAGTATTAAACTTAACACAAGCTATCATTTCCTAAAGTGAACACCCTAGGAGAGATTGGAGCTCTCCTCAGACCAAATTCATCGTTCCTACTGAAAAGGACTATATACCTTAAGCCAGTAAACTTTGTGTTTTCCTCTCACTGGTTTCCTAATTCAGTACCTAAGCCTGCAGCAAAGATGTTCTTGTCAAGGCATGTATTGGCCAGCATAACCTAAACAGCTTTTTTTCCTACCTGCAATAGATGTGGCTCTGAAGTCTATCCCATGGCAAAGCAACTCTTTGGTGAAGCACCACACCATTGAAGGGAACAGCTTTGTGAATGGTCTGATGGACATCTGATGCGTGGAATAAAGATGCTCAATGAATAAAACTGGAAGGCCAGGCTGGCAGGGATGACAACATGTGCTGTGGTCTTTGATTGCTCCTAGCAGATAATTCTGCTGGCTAGAGACAAGGGCGTTATTGTGCCCACAGACCAAATAGGCTGATGCACTTTACCCAGAAGAACATGCATTAAAGTCAATGGGACATCAGTTCGAGAGGCATAGGAGCAGGTGGAAGAGAATCCAGTGGGGTGGATGATTTTGTTCTGAGAAAATGAGAGACACAAATAAGCTGCTGCAGGGGAGGTAAAAAAAGAAAAGTTACAGTAAGGCTTTATCTAGATCATTGAGAAACAAAACAGAGCTGACCAGCTTTTTTTTCCATGGGAGGGGGTATGAGGGAAGAGGGGTGCAGAGACAGAGAATCTGAAGTTCAAAAGCAGAATTATATTGACAAAGTCTGTATTAATCTGAAGAAAAATGTAAAATGTAAAGTCACAGCAGGAAAACTGGATGACACCCAGTTACAGTACAAGAGGAAAGGGACACTGAATCATACCAGAAAGTGGAATAGTCAGACCAAAAGCAATGCTTTTTGCCGCACTATATATTTAGAAGGTGAAATTTTCTACCTCAAGATATCACGAAGGCCTTGCACTTGGCAAGTTTCTGGGAAGGAGCAGAGTCCCATGTACAAGGAACTCCCCACAGAGTTCCATTCAGATACAGAGTTTCACATATCTATATACATCTTAATATCATAACTCTATAGATCCATAACATCCATAAATGTTTTTACATATATATATATAATGTTAACATGAATTCTGGAAGGATATAAGGCTTCATCCCTCAGGAAATCAGCTAACCACTCATTTAGGGGAAAGGATATTTTCTAACTGCCTCAGCTATTTTTTTTTTTTTTCCTCCCAGTAAAATGCATTAAGGAGTATTTTTAATATGTTGAGTTTTCACTCATTAACTGAAAGAACTCCAAAACTAAAAAGTATCTAGATTTTAGGTATGTGAGGGCAGGGGAGTGGAGAAGTTTGAGTTTCTCTTTTAAAGAAGTTCTACACAAGTTCTTCACTCAGTTATAAAGCTACTTCCCATTGAGTAAAAAGATATGGTTTTGATCAGAGCTATTGAAAATCCTCAAGGTCTAATTAAACTTCCTGATATGGAAATGTGAAATTACACCATTATCTTAGAAGAATAAAAACTTAACATTTAAAGAAAAGAACGTTATAAAACAAGTCAACTGTAACAATGAAGAACAACTTCCATCTTTACCTGACCCCTCATTTATCTTCATATTGGTAAGGCAAATGTGTACAGACAGTGAAGATCAAAATCCTCAGCAGTCCAATTAAGGAAGGCTATTCCAAATAACTGAGAATCAGTTCTGAACAAGTCCTATGGAAAGCCCCTATAGAATAAAACAAAAACAGGTAATGTTTTTATAATCTTTCTGATCAATTTTATAATATTTAATAGAAACAAGTTTTTGTTTTAGACTGCCACTAGACAGAGGAAGAAAAATTGATAGAGAGTATAGAGTGATAGACTCTAATAAGTTTTGTGTTTCCTCTAAGAGATATTTCAACTAGCCACAGATATTTTCAACAGAGCTCATTTCAATCATCTTGGTCCCATTTAAGTTACAAAAACACACAGTACAGGCACTAAACATGTACACAGAGCAATTTCCAAGTCCTAGGAACAAATATTTAGACAGGCAGGGGTGTTTACTCAGAACCAAATGCCAAGCATCAGGTAGTCCGTCTGTGAGTAACTGGTACGTGTCCACAGAAGAAAGGTTAAAAATATGCTGTTGGGTATTGTATGAGGGAAAGCATTACATTCATTTGGCACACCATCTCCTACACCGGCACACTAAAGCAGCGTCAGCTGGTTTTGCCTGTACCCTACCAGTTCTGTATGGAAACCATGAACTTCTTTTGCCCTATCACATCACCAGCTTCTCTTACCACCAAAACCACACTACAGTGTTTGTCAGTAGTCAGTTTCAAGTTCCTTCCCCCTGCTTCCTCCCCAAGATAATATAAGTAGAATCCTTTCAAATATCTTTTTAAATTAGTTACTTTGTTCATTTGAAAAGGAACAATCTTGTAATGGAAAAATCAGGGGCTGTATTTTGCATAACAATGGCCTCTCTCAATATGCAAAATATGCACAAAAGATTAGTTGCTGGAAGCACCAGTACCTGCTGTACTACTGTTCACACACAACTACTTTTGCCCTCCAGCTCCCAATGCAGCCCTCATCCCAATACTCTTAGTCAAACCCTAAAACAGTAAATTACATAGTATTCATAATACCTGGCAGAGACTGATGTGTCAGTGGCAACTGACAAAATGCATGAGACATCAGTAATGTGTAATTTGTCATTAATGGACCCAGCTTGATAACATTCATGGCCAGTTTAAGAAACTTAACTCAGAACAAATTCTTTCATAGAAACGTGACAATCAAGAAAGTCACTCTCTCCCACGCTAAGTGAAGAATAAAAAGAGGATTTAAATATGAATTCCTATGAGAATATAGGTTTGACGAAGTGCTCAGCTCTGGAGAATAAAAACCTGTTTATCCACTGAAAAGTATCACACCAGGAGAGGTAGTTTCTCCAAAACTGCATTTATTTGACATGCCCCTACATTGAACTGGAGAAAATATTTTCAGAACAGAGAAGCTCATTGTTTTTACCCTGACAATGCTGTTTAAAAAAAATGCAGTTACCAACGTTTATCATGATAGTTGGCGTCTTAGGTCCCCATTCTTAAGAAAAATAGCATAATAATACATACAAGTCTGAGATGTGCTTAGTTATTACCACAGTGATGTACCTGAAACAGAAACGTTCTTTTCTGCATTTCACACTTTGGGACACATTCATAACCCTGACAAGACTGTAGATCACCACCACTGTTGGACCTGTTCTTGCAGAGAAAGAGTATTTTTCCAAGAGGTATTTCAGATTAAGACCATATGGTACCAGCAAGCCACCCAGCACTGCTAAGTTCCTTCCATTAAAAGTATTAATATGTTTTTACTGATATACATCTATTTCCCTCCAAACACCACTACTCATTTTTGGGATGATTCAGAGATGGAGAACTAAATTATTTCTAATGTATTTTGTCACTTTTATACATCAATAAATTACAAAAGGGTTATCTCTGATTAGTGAAAAGAGCCAAGTTACATAAACATTCCATTTCTGGGTCTTCTTCCTGGTAGCAAACCATATTTTATAGGTTGTCTGTTATAGACAGTGGTAATATTGAAAATGCAAACACATTTGCAGAGTCCAAGATGTGTGCAGCCATTCATTTTACGCAGGGGAATAGCAAAGAAGAGGTGCAGTAGGGCTCATGAAGTTTGCCCAGAGGTGACGAAACACTCCCACATCTGAATTACTGTCAAAAACCATGCATCTGTTCTGGAGGCACCATTTCCCCATTTGCTTTAGGTCAAAGACATGAGGCAGCAAAGTGACAATAGGTCATCTGCAAATAGCAGTTCCTAATTACTAAGTTACATGGTTGCAGGCTGATGCTCAGTGTAATTAAGACAAACCTCCTAATTTAAACATCTGCTAGCCATGGAAGTGCAGTGTAATTAAGACAAACCTCCTAATTTACACTTCCATGGCTAGCAGATGTTTATGTTGGCCACATGGATGCCTAAATCTGGAAAGCAGCATTGAATTTATTCACAGGGAACCCACTGGTGCAATGCTTCTTCAAGAAGCACCAGTAAAGAGCAGAAAGGAAGAGGTGGGAAAGAGTCTTCAGGTTAAACAGTAAGCAATACAAGGCTTCAAACATGACAGCTGAGATTTTTATTTTTATTTTAAATAAATAGCCAACATAGTTAATGCTAAGCACAATAAAGTTAAGGATACAGCGAATACACAATTTTGCATTGCATGAGATCTTACAAATAAGGTACCAATTTATAAGTATTCCAATATCTATGAAAAAGTTTGTTCATTCCCTTGCCTCATGAATTCTCAACTCATCCCTTGGTTCATCTGCAAATTCCTACCTGCAATTCACAGTTTACTTTTCACTTTACTTTTCACTTCAATCTCTCGTTAATCACTCAGGCAACAGAGCTACCAAATATCCAACAAGTGAAGTGAAATATCTAACAGGCAAAAACAGTCCAAAAATATTCATCCAAAGACTTCTGTAGATAACCTACATGTAGATGTTTATCTGTCAATATATTGACACAGAACCAGTGGCAGACTGGGAACTTTGACTAAGTAAAAACAGGAATTCACCTGCAGCAAATATCATTTAAAACTAATAGATCAGTGAATTTTGCTCCACAGGGCAATGGTAGATGTACTAATTGACTAATCCCGTCTCCTCGTTTAATCTTCCTAAGCCATTTTCCTCAATTTCCTGTGGTCATCCATTCCAAAGTTGACAGTGAACATGCTTTCCCATATTGAAAACTGAACAGTTTATCTATGTCTGTGACCTGCTTGAAAAAGTTTATACTTAACATGTATGAAATGCTATTCTTTAAGGATTACATTGTAATTCTGTGTCTAGTTATGCAAAATGGAAATCACACAAAACTTCTCTTGACTGTCAGTTACCGTCAGGATTACATTTCAAGGTCTTACTGTGAAGGCTGTAAGGGACCAGGAAGCAGGATTTCCAGGTTCTATTCCTGACTATTGACATTTTACTCTATAACCTTGTGCAATTTCACTAACCTTTGCAAACCTTATATCTCCTCCTTAAATAAAAAAAAAAAAGGCGGCGGGGGGGGGGGGGGAGAAGAAAGAAGAAAAGAAAAATTTAGTGATGCTTGGAAACCACTTTGAGATCCTCCAGTGGAAAAGGTTCTACTGCAAATTTGTACAATAAAAATGCAGTGCAACTAGTCCAAAAGGTTCTGAGTCACACAATGATTCAGTAGAAAGGAAGAGAAAGATCTCTTAGCCTGAAGAAATAAGGTATTGCCGGGTATGGAGTAGGGGGTGTTGAAGAAACAGTGGGCATGTTTAGACCATGCCCTTCACCACAGCTTCCTGTTCTGGAGTCCAGCTTCAGCCTGGAGCTACCAGAGCCAGCTCACATCTTACAAGGACATAGACTTGCCAGGTGCTACCACTGCTCCAAGTTATCTTTAGCCATGCCTTAAAAGGTCTCTTCAGCCAAATCAACACTACAAGTTTTGTAATTATACAGGCAACCTCAGCTTCCACTGAGAACAAAACCATGGAAGAGGTATCTCCCTTGCAACAAAAAGATTGGGTACTCAACCCCTTGGAAGCAAGAACAACAAAAGAAAGTGAACCCACTTAAACTGTTTACTTGGGAGGGGCAGCTGGGAGGGGATTCAATCTTCTGAGCCCAAATCATTTTGATGTGGATTGTGTAAACTTGTAGAAAGCGCTCAGAAGATTGGGGTGAAGGATGGGAGTCCAGGGGACATCCTGATGCAAAAGAATGGCTACAGAGGGTGTTTCTGTGGAATGGAAAATGGATCTGTACCAAGCAATAAGTCAGAGGGAAGAGTTTAGCACTAAGAACAAGAAGTGTTATGGAGGGTCATTCTATTCTTCTACTTTGTCCTTGATTAAGTCTGAGGTTTAATGCATAAAAAAAGGAAGCAGCAATTTCTTTCCCTTTTAACCTCTTTTATTCCTTAATCCCTCCATGTTCTAGCTGCCTAAATTCTCTATGAAAAATTGATTAGTATACTAGCATCACCTGAAGAAATAATTTCAGTTTTCAGAAAGATTTAGGAGAAATATTGCCACCAGAACGCTTGTAAGCTGTTTTGGTAGCAGCAGCCATTGAGAATGCAGTAGAAAATGTGGCATGAGACTACTTTCCCTCTCATGTAACCTAAAAGGGGAACAAAACTCAACACTGTTCTACTAAACCAGCTGACAGAAATGCAACTACCCTTTAGCCAGTGGAGCAGTGTTACAGTATAAAGCCTGTGTGCAAGCATTGCATATGTAGTGCCTTTGCCACATTTTGCCTTCTACTGTCTTCTTATGTCTTCCTTACGTTATTCTAATATCCAAGCTTTTAATCCTTTGGAACAATGGTTCCACATTTTCTCAGAATGAGAAAAATAGTATTACCTTTATAAATATTCCTATGCTTAAGATCACATACATTTTCTGGCAACATTGAAAATTCTAGTTTCAACTACCAACAACCCTTGCCTGTTTACCATGTCCTTCCATGCATACCACAGTTTTCTGACTGAAATTGTAGGGGGGAAGACTATAGCATAAATTAGTTTCTCGGCTGTAAGGCCAATGCTTTGTCCTTACTTATATGAAAAGCGACAGCAATAAGAATATGGACATTCTGCAAGTAACAACAACTCCTCAGCAGGGGACATGTTTTTCAAAGAGGACAAGAAAAAGGGGGAGGGGAGGCAAAAGCAAATTCCTGTCAATACTTCAGAGTCAGAGCTGAAAAGTAGGTGTTCTATTATTGCTAGATCCCAGCGAGGTCAGCTCACCACCTCCCCTCATCCAAGTTGTAGGTCTTTAATTGAAAAATTTAGCAAGGAATAAAACACTACTGAAAAATATTTTTATCTTCCATCTCTGACATCTTGTATTTCACACCAGGCCAACCTTACCATTTCAATTACAATATCCTATTCCTGGAGGTTTAGCAGTTCCAGTTGGAAGGTTCTTCATGCTACTTCTAGATAATTTTATTCATGAAGAAAGCAAAGCATCTCCAGATCTGAACATTAGATTCTCTTGACCATTTCACTTACATACACATGGTGACACAAAGGTTCAGAAAGAGGATATTTTTTCACAGGAGACTGGGCACAGGTACTCAGGAGGTCTCTAGCCCTCCAGCACTGCTTAGAAATCAAGGGGACTGGCACAACACAGGAACTGTAGGCAGTGAAGGGGTAAGCATGCATAAGAAAAGCAAATGGATGGTTCTTCTCATGCAGCAAGTTGTCTTCCCTGCGAGAGCTAAGGAGACAGAGGTGGCTTTAGGTCACCTTTTCAATTCCTTAGTCCTTGACTAGCACAGGAATGGGCAGTTTTCCAAAGCAGATTAAAGGAACTATACATAACCCTCTGCTAAATTTTTGCTTGGGTTCAGCAGTCAGGGAAGTAATTGCTGACTACACTCCAAATATGAGCCAAAAAACCTCTGATCTGGATCCAAGTTTCCCTGAAGCTTAAAGGTGCTTAGATCCAGCTTTCTGGGTCACATCCAATTCTAAACTCCTTTGTTTATCTTCTATAGGCTATTAAGTCTCCGTTAGATGAGGAATTTAGAACAGCAAGTAACAGTACAGCCTTCCCTGGAGTACTGTGTGTGATGGCCATGCCATCCAAACAAGACATCTCTTAACTAGAAGAGACTCAGAATAGTGATAAAAATGAGCAATTGCTTAGGAAAAAAGCTACCATCCAATAAAAAAAATAGAAAAAGACCTGGACCGGGAAACAAACTAATGAAAAAAGGAAAGAATTTATAGAACGGTGCACAGCCTGAAGAAAAAGGGCTCGGAGCATCCAGTCTCCCCATCTCACAGGGTGAGAACAAAGGAAGCTGAAAGGTGGAAAAACAAAGGAGCATAGATCATGCAGTGTGAAATCAGGCTGGGTAACTCATTGCCAGCATGCCAAGATTCAGACTGGATTCAAAGGGGGAAATTATGCATAGCAAAAATATCCAGAATTATAAGAGTTGCTTTTTAAAGGAAGTATGGGGAAGGAAGAAGGGAAAGACAATTGCAAAGGACAAAATCTGTTGCTTTCAGGCTTAAGTTGGTTTCTGAAAGTTAAGGAGACTATAGGAAGTGCAAGATTATCTCACATCTCCATGGTTTCCGGAAACTCCCCCCAAATTCTCAGTGCTGTCCAGTGTTGGAGAGGATACACTGGAACACCTGGACTCCACACTCCACTTACTGAAATGCTGCAACCGAACAGAAAGACCAGGAACAAATGTCTTTCAACAGGAGTTTAGAAGCTGGTGGAGTGTTGCAGTATAAGCAATAATTTATTAAACTACAGGCTCTGTCCTCACTTGCTTGCACCTCAATGTTATTTTCATTTACACTGATAGCTGCCTGTGTGGAACAGTTTATACAGCCATGGAAAATGTTTGGCAGCTTAATGTGCCCAGAAAGCCCTGCAACACAGCTGCCCATGACTGAACAGTCACATCACGGGCAGTAATTAGAAACTGAGTGAAATGGAAGCAGAGCCTTTCCAGCCAGTGCTCCCCAGCCAAAGGCACAGACACTGCCAAATCCCCCTGAAAGGGAAAGCCCTCTACAACTGGAGACATCCTCTGAGGAGCACACTGAGGCCAGACCCCAACCAACAGCTACAGCCTGTTATGAACTGCTCCGAGACACATGCAGCTTGCAATAAATATGGACTTTAGTTTCAAAACAAATCTCAAAGCCATCAGGTTCCTGAGTTTTACAGGTACCACTGCATTGGGTCTGGGACTGCGTCTGTTGAACAGTTACTGAGACACCAGCCCCTACTATGCTGCCCTGAAGTATAAATGGCAGGATTTTACTTTTCTTTATGCTGCGTTTTCCAGTCAGCTGCTCTGCTTCCTCTGCCCCATAGGTCTGTCCACCTGTCCCCCTCATCCTTCCTGGCTGTCTATACAAAGGAAAGGCAGTGCAGGGAGAGAGATCAAGTAGCAGCCTACGTGCAAAGCGGGAAAAAAAAATAGCTCTCAGGTCTTGTGTGCAGGAGACAGAGTGGCTCAGCAAGATTCAGCTCTGGAGCTACTGACAAAACACACAGTAGGAAACTCTGTCAGGCTCAGATGCTGGATAAGGTCTGCTGAATTCACCAGTGCTCCCCATCACTCCACTCGCTCCAATATCTTCTCCAGAATTAGGAATAGGATTTACTTAGTGGTGACAGATGCTCATGAAAGCTCATGTCCTTACAGAAGCAGCTGCCTGAGACTAAGCATAATGCAGACAAATATCAGGGAAAGACCTTCAGTGTATCCTCTCTGCTGGTGTCCTTTACATATGATGTATGTCATCTCTCACCACATGGCTCCTCACAGTATGTGGATGCTTCTCAGTCCCAAAACATAAAATATTCCCAGCCTCAGTCCCAAAGCTCTGCAAAAGTACTCCAGAGGCAGGGAGCACTTCTAGCTCCAGCTCTAAGACCCCACATAGTCCAGCCAATGAGATCCAGCACGACAAACCAGCCCTCACTGTCACAAATGTAGGTATGATTAAACTGAAAGTGATGGCTATACTATGATGTTCCTATTACCTGTCACGCACTGGGGTTCGGGAGAGTGCCTATAAACTTGACATTTACCTGACCTATTCAGACACAAATTTACAACTGTGTGAAACGCTTTCGTCCTAGACAGCTACCTCTGAGCTGCTCAGGCAGAATTTACATTTACCCTGCCGACCTCGAGTCTCTTCAACTCACCTCTATGTTCTACCAGTCCACTGTCAGCTATAGGATTGTTCTACCTTTACTGTAATGTTATTGAGATCCAAAACTGAACAAAACAGTCATTTAAGACCAAGTTAGCAGGTCAAGACTAATTTATAATTTGTTCCCAGTAGAACATTTTATGGTTTAGGTGTTTGAATGGTGTTTTTTACACATTTGCATTTAAGTTTTTATAAAATAAATTAGCAATGTTTTCTTTTTATTTTTCATTTAAAAATACTTGTTTGAAAAATTGGTTATTTCTTAAAAAAAGCCCTCAGTAACCATGTTTCTCTCATCCCAAAATGAGAAGCAAAAATACTTCTCTCAATTTTCTTTTCAAGTTAATGTTTTTGATCTCTTCCAGATAAGAGATGGTAACACATAGCAGATACTAGCAAAAGATTTGCATAGCAGCAACACCACAAATTTCTCCCACACAATGACCCTGAAATTTTTCCTAACAATAACTTGAACAAATGAGATCAGATTCGTTTTTGGAACAGCCTCACCAGATTCACTGTGACTCCCCTTATGCTGAATCTGCCTGAATTGCCTCTGGAAGCTTGTCCCCTGGGCATTTCATCAAAACTGTGCCTATGACAATACGTCCCAAGGAATGAATGTATGATGAGGCTTACAGGTGCCCAAGACAACACTCGCTGACATTTGACTCATTTCAGTTGTATACCACTGAACACAAGACTTTTTTGGTCACACTAATACAGTGTAGTTATTTTCTCCTTTGAAAATTCCCTGGATTATTCCAATTCCTTTGCCTAAACCATTCAATCTTGAGCCACCATGTAAAAAAGAAGATTAATGAATATGCTTTTGGTCAAGAAGCCAGTGGCTTTAGTTCACTTTCACCAGCAGCACTGATTTTAAAAAATCCACTAACAACTCAGGAGCAAAGCACTATAAAGACAGATACTAAAATGTCCTGTAGATAGCTCTTGGATTCCCCATCATAGTTAATTTGCTGCTGAGTATTCAGAGATCGTAGTTATGAGACCCCAGAAATAAAGGTTAGAATAACCACTGTGCTGCTATTCTCCAGGATACATGGAGAGCATTAGCCCAGACAATCCCAAGAATATTTATTAGAAATAATGACTGAGGAACTGCCAGGATATAGCATTCTTTCTCAACTACATCTGCCAAATGTATTGGCTTCTAAACATCAGTGACATCAGGTGAACCCAGATATACAGAGAAGCCTGTCACTCCCTCTTCTGTATTTTGTTTCCCATAGCAAGGGGACGGCCAAACCCTTCCAGCTAGCAGTACATACTGCAGGCTCATTGGCAAACAAGGCCAATGTACCACCAGGAAGCGGTGGGTGCAGAATATGTTTCACCTAACAACTGTGGCAGAGAGGGGAGACGGTCCATATTTATTCAACCAGAGATGAAGGCATGAAGGGCCGCAAGGCCCTAAGACTTTAATGAAGATATTTTCTCTCCCCTTTTTTTTTTTTAAAAAGGCAATTGTCCTGCAGAAGGCAGAAAGGTCCCTGGTCTTCCTGCATCCTTTGCTAAGTGCGAGAGGTTGTTTCTCTCCCTTTTTCCTTCTGCAGTGACAGCTTTTGCTCCAGCCAAACATTTCCCCCTCCTGCCCAGAGTCTGCTCCAGCACTGTGCCTTCCAGATAAACGAGCTCTTCCTTCACATTAATCATCCCTAATGAGGCAGATATTCTTTCCATAAATTCACTCCCTCCTTAGCTCTTTCTGGATTCTGATATGGAGGTCTTTCATTGCAACCCCATAGTTAGAGGGAGGCAGTTTGGTCAGATCATGAATTTTATTTGATACTTTGTTTAATGTGACTCAGACAGCAAGTGGACAAGAAAGATGTGGTAGTGGCCAGGGGGAGTAAAGGATTGCCTTATGTTTTCAGAAATTACAGCACCAAGTCACACCTATACTTGCTTTAACTTGGTTCATTGCACCTATGCTAAGTGTTGTTACCTGTCTTCTTGTATAGGGAAAAATGGCTTCTTCCCATCGCCTTCACTGTTCATAGTTGAAAAGAGCAACACCTTTCACACAGGTTTTACCTTTTACAAATGTAGAAGTCCATCTTCTTCAGGTATTATTTGGTACCGTATACTTAACCTCATGACCGTAAGTAAAGGAGGGTGGCAGCTCTCAAGAGCAGTACTCCAGTGGTACGCTACATGGGAGCTCCCATAAGCCTGCACCTTCTCAGGCAGGGCAGGAGGGAAACGGGGAATGCAAATCCTGTACATATATATATGTATGTGAATGGCCACTTTCATGCACATATATGATGCCATCATCTGTTTCAACCAAATTTATAAGGAGTTTTGTCTTTGATAATCCTGTGCTACCAACTGTCCCTGATCTCAAACAATCCTACCCAGCCAACATCCCACCCAGACATGTTTAGCCTTCAATAATTCTACACTAACAATTGTTCTAAATTTTCAGCTAGCTATTTCCTAATGGTGGTTGCTAACACTTTTTGTTTTTTTTTCCTTCTAAAGACCTCTGGGATATAGATATTATCCAGACAACAGGGAAACGGGGAATGCAAATCCTGTACATATATATATGTATGTGAATGGCCACTTTCATGCACATATATGATGCCATCATCTGTTTCAACCAAATTTATAAGGAGTTTTGTCTTTGATAATCCTGTGCTACCAACTGTCCCTGATCTCAAACAATCCTACCCAGCCAACATCCCACCCAGACATGTTTAGCCTTCAATAATTCTACACTAACAATTGTTCTAAATTTTCAGCTAGCTATTTCCTAATGGTGGTTGCTAACACTTTTTGTTTTTTTTTCCTTCTAAAGACCTCTGGGATATAGATATTAATTCCAGACAACTACAGAAGAAAATTAAGTTATTGACCTAAACAGAAATCTTAAAGGCTTATTGTCAATGTGGTTAAGGAAATCTAGCAAATATGAAAATGTATACAGAAAAAAAAGGACAAAAAAATTCAACATCTTATATCCAGAGTAAGACTACAGAAACATAGCTGGGAAACCCTTCATCATCTAAAGTTATTGGAAAGGTAGAAACTGAGGGGTTTTTGTTCGAACTGTATCGTTGTGTGCTTTTTCCAATATTGAAAGTGTTTTGTTCATGTAGGAAAGACAGAACTGACTCCATCATAGTGAAGTTCATTGCATGCTTAGTCCAGTCTTCTACAAAGAGACAAAATTTGTAAAATTTTTTCCCCACAATTTCAATACAACTAGAACATTCTGATTGTAACCAAGGTGAGGGAAAAAGATTACGCTGTTAAGACCTAAAAGCCTGACATTCCTATAATCTTTAAGTATCCAGGCCACTCAATACACTGTTTTGAGTAACTTGAAACTTTCTTTGTGTCTTCATTTAGTGATTTATTTTCTTTCCTCTTTCCTTCTTGACTAGCTGAAGGAAAAAAGATCGAGGAAAGAACTGTTATGGGGTTTTATTTTGTTCTTTTAGTGATCTTTTTGTGATGCTGGACATTTCAAGATCCTTTACAGGAAAGAATAAACCATTTCAAATGGATGATGGATTTTTTAATTTTTGAGTGTTTTTAAGAAAAAGCAGTAATATATACTTAATCCCATCTTCACTTTGGTGCTTTGAAACTCTTGAGCCTGACTCTGCAGAACTTTAGGGAACTGGAGCTTTATTAAAGGTAAGTTCTCCAATACAATGTTTACTACACTAGAATCGGGAATCTTAGATCCACCTGGGCACTACTCCACTGGCCTAAATAGTAAATCTATCTCAGGTCCTCAGAAAATAGCTTTCTGATTTCATATTATAGCTATTCTTGTAGGGAGTGACTGAAGTTATGTATACAAATTGTTTATTTTTCCCCAGTCTCAAACCAATAGACACATCCACCTCAATAATTTAGCCATTTTTTCTACTTTCTCTAAGTAGCATCTCTGAGCCAAGGTAACAAAATCCAGAAGAGACTCCTAATGTTTTTGGAAGCTCTCAAAACATGAGAAAATAGCCCTTGGAGACAACAACCTTAAGAGAGCAAAAACTGAATGCTTTGGCCAACTTTCCAGAGATCCTGTTGTATCAACATGTACAGATTGCCTCTCTGTGGAAAAGGGAGTACCATGAAGATTTCAGGCATTCTCATTCCTTGGGTTTTGCCAACCTCACTGACTTCAGTGGCAAAGAAGTCCATAGAGCTGAAGAGGTTTGATGCAACAAATGATCATGTCGAAGGAACTCAATTCACAAGTGGCAGACAGCCAACTGCATGCATGCAGCCAACTTTTTAAATGCTGTTCACACAGACCTGTGGCACCAATACCTCATCTTTTGCAATCTACCTTTAACACAGCGGATTTTACTATCTCCTCAGCCTGTGTAATTTGGCAGTATTGTCTGATACTTAGGCAGCCTTTAATGGAAGTGAGTATTCAGGGCTTAGTTTGAATTTTCTGTGTGAAAATGGCCAGAGAACCTACATTACAATTTCCAAATTACACTATATATTGGACATGTGAAGTCATATGTATAAAATGCTCTGTAGTAATTCCTTACTGTATGAGCTATAACCTCATTTGTGATAAAACAGGGCTTCTGATCAAGTTTAGGCTTAAAATACTTCTGTTGTAGTTTCAGGTGTAACAGCAGATAGGGTACAAGATGAAGGAGATCTTCCTCCTGCGCTCTGGGTCTCTATATAGCAGAGGCCACACTTTCTATACTTGCATGGTGGAAATAATTCCTAAGCAGCGCAGACCTAGGGCTTGCTTTCCTTCCTTGCATAGTTTTTACCATAACATGTAATTCTGATTTCAGCTGATTTAGGTGGGTGTATGTGAGAAGATAACTGGGCCTCTATTGTCTCTAAACATAATGTCACTGCTACATTAATTTAACGAGCAGTGCTTCCTGGCAAATGGCTCACACTTCTGCAGGGACATTTAGGAATGACTTTGCTCTAAAAAAAAAAAATATTAGGTTAATTAGACATCTGCTCTTCCTCCTGTTTACGCTGTTTTGTTGATCTGCTTTCTCATTCTTTCTCAAAATGTTGGCGCATACAAATAATTTAACTTTCCTCTCCTATGTTCTGCAACAACTTCCTTCCAAGTTCAGCCCCAGTTTTCTCATAGCCCAGTGCTCCTCTGCTCCTCCTTAATCCTTCTGCTTCATTTCTCTTCCTTTTCATCAGTAATGGCTCATCGTCCATGTATTTCTCTTGTCTCCGCTCACCCCGGTAAGAAGCATGTCAGCAGTGTAGAGCACTGTGTAAATGTTACAGTGCTATATAAATGTTTGAAATAACTCCTTTGGGGGAAAAGAAGAGGGAAATTTTCCTCCAGCTGAATTTAATAAAATGATCTTGCAAACAAGATGAGATGAATTTGTTTGAAATTATATCCTAATATTATATCCTAAATTTATTCCCAGCACTCTCATTCTTACAAAGGAGTCCAATGACAGTGGATCACCATGATTTCACTCTTTTTTTTGACAGAAGAATCATCCATCTCTGTTCCATATCCATCCCAGCAGACCTGAGCACAACCATGGGCTCACTTAAGCTTTGTCATGGTAAGACGTAAGCATCAGAAAATAGTGCTGCAAGATAACTTTGTTTCAGAAACAAAGATGAGGGGCTGGCCCTACCCTCATGATGAGCTTACAAATGAGCCTCCTTGACTTGTTAAAAAAAATATCCTGGAATAACAAAGTATTTTAATAATCCAGAATAATAATCTACTAAAATAATAATAAATTAAACTTTATGATAGGTAGGTTTCAAAGGCTTAGGAAGTCTCTTTAAGGGTCACTAATGAAAGAGTAGAAAGCCTTGCACTGAGGCATCCGTATTCCTCCCCATGAATTAATCCACGTTGCACACCTTCCTGAGCACGTGCTGTTCTGTGGATCAGTAGCTTCGCTAGGAATCACAGAGCTAAAATGAGGGAGAACAAGTCAGTCACCTGTTCAGCATCCCCAGTATCTGGCCAGTGCCCAAAGCCTGAGGCAACAGCTTTTGGTATGGTGAAGATGCCAGCAATGATAGAAAGAACCGAGGGCTCCAGAACCCGTTTTAGAAATGAAGCATGGGATGAAGGCCGGCCACATGCTTGAATTAGAAAACACCACCACACATATAACCAATGCTAACATGCAGAAAATTTGACAATTGTATGGTAAGATGTGGTTTAAGTTTCTGGGGAGGAAAGCGTAGAAATTTTCTACCTGACAATTTGCACAGCAGCCTATGTGGACTGAGGGGAAAACACTGGTTATTCTGTATCATCTTTGGAGCTTGGATATACTCTGTGATAAAATGGATCAGTAATACTGCCTTGAATAGATCCAGTTAACATTCATATCAGCTGAACATGATGACAGATGCATTAAAACAAGCTCAAATCTCAGCAGAGTGATAGCACTTGGGGACAAAGAAATACGAGCCTGGAAACAGTCGGCCATTCTGGGCTCATTTCACTTTTTCCAGACTGGGGAGAAGTGAGATTTAGGGGTGTTGTATTCACTGCTAGTACAGAAAATGCCAAACTATTTGAACAAGAGCGCCAAAGGCTTCCTGGCATGTTCTTAGAGTTCACTGGTTGGGATGTTATTCCTTGTGGGAATATGTGACAACAGACATTAGTCACTGCTGCAGATATTAACACAGCAAGCCAACCCAGAACTGCATGCACTGATTCTTCCTTTGCTTTCAGTGCAAACCCCTGACACTAAGCAAGCTTAAACAAAGGCTAGAAGCACAGCATTTCCCTTGGGACAGGATTGTGCTTTGTTCTCAAGTTCTTCTTTGGGAAGAATGATGCTGTTTTCGCCTCAAGGTGCAGTTTTGCATAGTGCATTTTGGTTTATCAAAGGAGTTTAGCAGAACATAAGTGTGCATGATCCTTTCACTTCTTAAAGACATTGACCACCTCTTAGCTATTATAACACCCAAGGCAGTGTCTCCAGGATTTTCTGCTTTTCAAGCATCATTCAGCTCTTTCATTTCCGACTTTGTTAATGGCAACCTGCAGGGCTCAGCAGGACTCTAGAAGTGAGAATACAGGGCTGTAGAGCTCCATTAATCTGTTAGGAGGATCCTTCATGAGGTACAGCCCACTGACAATTTAAGATTTGTACAAGGGAAGGATTTGGACAAGAAAATCCAGAAATTCTGCAAGTGTCTTAGAAATTACCTCTTTGGGGAATGAAACATCAGTGGTCTTACAGGGTTAGAGAAACAAAAGCGGATCACCAGAGGGAACACTGTGCACAATCACTCAGGTCTGCCTCTTATTTTTTCCACTTAAACTAATAAAAATTAAAGGACATCTGCAAAGTTTAGATTATTGATATCCATTGTTAGAGTACTGGGCAAACTGAGGAAAGATTGTGATAGAAGTATATACTTGTAGCTGAAATACTGAAGCAACTGCCTAAGTAGAAGGAACAGTAGATTTCCCTACACAGGAAGACAATGTGGTTTAGCATAGACCGGAATAGCAAACTATCATGGCATTGCCTGTTTATATACACTTCTAGAACATACACAGTATCTCCATACACCACCAGATAGATGCTTGGTTTGGGTCTTCATATACAGTGGTATAGTCTAGGAATCTGCTAATAAATATTCTGGCATATTAAGCTATAGCAATGGTTTAGTCTGTCTTTTGATCCTAAAATCTGCACTGAAACTCAATCCACTGAATTCTCAGTTTCACTTAAAAGCTGTTCTCATGGTCCAAATTTCACCTAGAGATTCCCATGAGATTGCAAGGAGTTTCTATACTAGTACAGCTCTTAATAGGCATCAAAGTAAGACATGGGATTGTGCTGCAAAGCACCTTCATGTGAAAAAACAGAAGTGTTCAGCAAGGAACCAAATAACACATATGACATACTGCTGTCTTGGGTGAAACTGGGACTATCTGCAGAGCTGGGTGCAACTGTTTGCTGTTCATAGGGAAGTCTGAAATTCTGTTTCAGAAAGCCAGATTCTCATGTTTGAATTGTGAAATAAAAAATCTCCTCCCAAGCACATTACTGAAGAGACAATTCTTGCTGCAACTGTAGTGAGCATACTGGACATGCATTCTTCATATCACTGTCTTTGTCCTGCCATGAGTCATATACTTTGGGTTTTTTTCCACCCCAGTGGAGATGCGCATGAACAAACAACCCAGCTACTGGAACCTAGCTCAGATATCCAAATTGGCCAGAAAGGGTAACTTTTTCTTGTTCTATTGCTGTGCTTTTTCTATTACACTGAGAATTCGAGTGTTTGCAAGGGGCAATAGGGGTGCCTCATGCAGGAAACTATGCAAGCAAAGCTAGCAAGCAAAGCTAGAAAGTCGTCTGTTGCAATAGCCATTGATACCACTCTGACCAGGCACAACTGACAGAAAAACCCAGAATATTTGTTTCCATCATGAGGGGAACATGGGATACTGTTAACCTTGCAGCCCATAATGTGAGGAGACGAATGATACTGAGGCTCAGCAGAAGACACAAGGGAAAGGAGCTGAGGATTCTCTTTAAAAAAGTTTTCGCTATGCACAAATCCTAGTGTTAGAGACAGCATACAAAGGCTTGGAGAAGGCTAGTCACTAGATACAAGAGAAGTGTTTCATTGACCTGAGGTATTTTGTGGAGGGTCTGGCCTCCCACCTGTACTATTGCAAAAGGAAAGAAAGAGGAAGGATCTTCTTATACTGCTTCATGAAAAATGTCACTTTCACTTAAAGAAATTAGTGAGTCCCAGAAAGAGACTAGGAATAAGGTTAGATTTCTTTTACCGGCTAAATAATCAAGGGCCTTGTAATTCATGAGAAAGGGTCATTAAAAAACCTTTTCATGTCACTCCCAATATTCTGTGATCTTCTAATTTGCTGCCTTTGAGAAAATCAGTGAAGTTGTTTGCTATGCCTGGGGTCATGATCACTAGGGTCAAAAAGGAGAAGGATATACAAACCAGATTGTCCTCTTGCAGGACTTCCAGAACACATTTTATTTGTTGTGCATGCTTATAGCAGTAAGCAAGTCTACTGGTCTATTGTCAGCCTGGCTGGGTTGCTCACAGGGCTGCCAGAGAAAGAGATACATTAGAGGTTTCCTCCAGTCCCCAGTAAGCTGCCTTGTCTGGAGCTTGATTTAGCAAGATGTGCATTGCTACTTACAGTTAAACAAACTGGCAGTATTCTAGGAGTTGGCTACAAGAGCTGTGGCTACAAGAGCTGGAGCATCTAAGAAGATTATTTTGCATGAATTATGATTTTGGCCACCTTCAACTCCATGCCCTGGATGCTGCCTTCAGGATGGGTATTTTGCACTTGGCAGTCATCTGCCTCTCCAACTATGGCCAAGCCCAATTTATCAAGTGCAAGCTGAGAAGTGGAATATTTATGAGCACTGAATAACCCCTTAATCAGTGCAATAGGGTTTTCTCAAAAGAGGGATTACATAATAGATGAAATATATGGGAAGAGGAGGGGTTAGACCTTGGCATTTCACCATGGCTAATGGTACACAATGAATTTGTTAGAAAACAGATCTTGCCTGAAACAAACACCCAGCATAGAGGCCAGGGATGAGAGATGCCAGGTCCAAGCCACTCAGAATAAGGAGTGGGCAGAACTGAGGCTGGATATCACAGCAGAAGCAAAAGCCAAGCAGGGCCCAGTCCCTGGCTAGTTCTTGCAAAGCAACAAGTTCTTCAGACCTCAAGGTGCATATTTAGAACACAAGTCAATGTAATAAACTCACTGTGAGAGCGGGCAAAAACCTTTTCAAAAAAGCTTTGACATCCAGTGGTTGCTGTGGACAGGCAGCACTACGTAAGTTTAGGTTGCTAACTGAGTTTTTTACTTTGAGTATGAGTGAGAATTAGAAGCTCATTAGGAGAAGACGTCTCCAAAAACCCAGACAATAATATTTTATTTCTTATTGGTGGTATTTTGAAGAGATTATTACTCCTATCCCTTAATGCTAGTGTAAATGAAGGGTACTGAAGTAACATGGTGAAGCCTTCCCTCTGGACCCCTTGCCACGTGGAGGAAGTACCTTGTCTTGGACAAGGGATTTTAATACAAGTCCCATTGGGCTCCTTGATAATCTTATGTCTCAGATAATTTACTTTCTGGGGCATCTTGCTCAGTTTTTGCTATTGAAGTCAGAGCAGACTAAATAAAAGAGCCAAGCTTTTTTCAGTGGTGCCCAGGGGCAGGACAAGAGGCAATGGACACAAGCTGAAACACAGGAGGGTCTATCTGAACATCAGGAAACACTTTTTCACTGTGAAGGTGACCAAGGATGCCCAGGGGCAGGACAAGAGGCAATGGACACAAGCTGAAACACAGGAGGGTCTATCTGAACATCAGGAAACACTTTTTCACTGTGAAGGTGACCAAGGACTAGTACAGGCTGCCCAGAGAGGTTGTGGAGTCTCCATCCCTGGAGATGTTGAAAAGCCATCTGGACATGGTCCTGGGCAGCCTGCTGTAGGTGGCCCTGCTTGAGCAGGGGGGGGCTGCACCAGATGATCTCCAGAGGTCCCTTCCAACCTCAACCACTCTGTGAAATACCAACAAGTGGCAAAACGCTGGGTGAGAAAGTGCTGGTTTCACAACTATCCTTCAAAGTAGAGTCATACTTTAGCTCCTTAGCTTTCAGTCTTCCCTTTGCCCTGTGGCCGCTGGCCTTGGCACCAGCTCCTACGTGGGACACCGCATACAATTGGCTGTCAGAGCAAGTAACTCGAGACCCAAGTCTCTTCCCTCCTGCAAGTTACACTTATCTGCGATGCCAGACTGGCATTTCTTCTGATTAGTATCAGCTCAGAGAGGATATCCTCACCTTTACTCTGGCTTGTTGCAAGAATAACCCCTGTTCAAAATTGCTCTTAAAGTATTTGTCTTTAAACATGCACAGATCATACTTTCTCCTCTTGACTGGAACCAGAAATCACCCCATTTCAAGTATACAGCATACTTCTTCCTTTACTGTTGCTGCTTTGCTTCAATATAGTAGTGGAGAAAAACTGGTGACCAGAAACACTGTAGCAGAACTGGGCAAGTGGAGAAAGTGAACAGATTATTTGCTGGTAGCTGGAATAAGATGTGGCTGAAATTGTTTACAATTATATTCTGCAAGGTGTTTGAGCAGGGAGGAGGGAGAAAAGACTGAAGAACTCTAATGTTGTAACCCAACACTTTGAAAGACATTTCATTTTGAAATAACATTTTCATATAACAAAGGGTCACAACTGCAAGCTGTTCACTGAAGATTTGCTGCAAACCTTTAGCAGCCTGGTGAGGAAGGCATAAAGAAACTGCACTTGGATGTAGGAAAGTGAGGGACAGAGTGATTGAGTAATTGATTACTCGGATAACCTCCTGGATGAAAGCAGGGTTTTCCACTCCTCTACTTCTTCCTCAGAGGCATTAACTCTCTCACCTTCTCTTATAACTTAGAGAAAGGGTCAATTTCCAAAGGTGTCACTATTTTAGGAATAATTTGGCCTCTGGCTAGCCTACTTTGGGAAAAGGAGTAGGGAAAACTGCTTGTCTGGCTGGTAAAGGAGAGAGCTCAGTGAGCTAACCACTTCCCTCCTCCCTGCATTCATCTTCATTAGGCAAAACTAAAGCTCTAAGAAAATGCCAAAATAGAAAGTTTCAGCATGAGCTGACCTGAAAAAATGGAACCCTACTCTGCCCCCTCAGAAAAACCAAAGTTATGCCAGTTCATTTTCCAACAATTGTTTGTTCACTGAACAGGCACATAAGTCATCCCAGGAGTAAACAAGGGCTGGGCTCTTTCAGACTGCTGCCCTGCATGGGATTCTGGTGTGCCTGGTACCAGCTCTGTTGGGAGTTTTGCCCACGTTCTGCATATGTGTTTGTGTGTGTGACACACTATGGGAATCAGCAGCATCAGTGAGGTCCCTTCCACCTGGCTTTTGGAGCTGAGAAAACTCAAAAAAATTTTTATTTTCTTTTAAAATCACTTTAGGGCCTTGAGCCTGCTCCCACCACACTTACTCACCATTCCTCAGTGAGTTTAAGTCACATAAGGGAACTGAGTTCACATTTAGTAGAAGTACATTAAGTCTTGTTTCCTTAAAAAGGCAAAACTTGCAATTTACAAGTCAGCATCACATGTTCAGCTGTGAAGACTAATACTCTTCACCTTCTGTTAGTATATTGATTAATCTACCTGATACTTTTTCTACAAATTCCTAGAGAATACACTAGTGTTTCTCCCTTGCTGGGAGCCTGTAGCACTTCTTTAGCTAAACACAATGCCTAGGTATAGGCATACAATACCAACTGCTTCATAACTCCCTGCCACATGTCCTCAGCCATACCTATAACACAAGACATAAACACAGAAACATCACTGCACCCCTTCTGACTAGCTGACTGCCCAGAAAAATTGTTATTAAAAGCACTACTTACTGACACCCTGCTTTCCTCTGGCACCATCTGATTGCCACACTCCCAGACCCAGCAGTTAGAAGCACACCTGAGATGAAGGTTCATTATATTCCCTGGCTTCAGTTCTCCATTGGCTGCTACTGATACAACTCCACTGATTTCAGTAAAGCTGCTCAACTCACTCTGGCATGGAACTTAGCCTAATAAATTCCTGGAAAAGTGTCATTGCCCCAGAACTTTATCCAAGCCCGAACATAACTCTTATCCAATGCTCCCAACAGCTACAATTGATCTTTCCTTGTTTATTATCTGGTTGACCCTCTTTATACTGCAGTAAACCAGGCTGTAAGTGCATTGGGTTGTTTTATAGCTTCTCTGTAGAATGTCTTAATTAGTATGCCTCATATTCTTCTAACACAAGTAAAGTGATAAAAATATTATCAGTATTATGTCTTTTGCAATATGATCATTCATGTTCTCCTGTGGTTCCAAGAAGCATTTTATGAATAAGAGGAGAAGAGAAGGAAGTAGGAAGCACCTACAGCAAAAATTTCCCTGATCCTGTATAATGAAGCTGATGAAAGGTCAGAAAATCTTCCACCTCTCGTGAATTCCTTCGGGCATCTTTGCAATACTGTCATCTGTGTCCAACAAAAGCAACAACAAATACGTCTCAACGAGACAATGAAGTATCACTCTTCTGTTTTAGACTGATACTGCTGTCATAGAGTCCCTGCCACATGAGTTCCTGCTATGGGCAAACCATCTCTTTTTTCTGCTCAAGAATAAAGCTTCCCAGCAAGTGATAATGGTGCTGCCTCCATCATCTTTATCTCTGTAATTCCTTCCATGGTGGCTTGACAGTGCTGTTAATATTGACAGTTTTCTGGTTTGCCAGATGGTGGAAATTCAATGTAGATTTATTTCACTTTTCAAAAGAATATGCAAATGATTCCACACATGCCCTGTAATTAATGGCTCTGTTTAGCATTACATGTCAGAAAAAAACAATAATCTCTTTACCTAACACAGCATTGTCTAGGACTGTCCATCCTAGATTAGTTCAGACAGCAATAATTTTTACTGAACTGTGCATAATGTCATGTCCATTTTTCCTCAGTAATACACTATGGCTTAAAATGTAATGCACAAAAACTATTGAGCAGCTTCTTAATGAATTTTGTCTTTGTCACAGTAAACTCCCCTCCAAAATGGCAGCCTTTTCCTCTATGATCAGTATGCACATCACTGTCAGCTACCAGGTATAACAGAGCCTTCACGTCCTGGGACCCTGTTCCACCACTGGGAAGTGAGGTCTGCAAGCGTGTGTGGACAGCAAGGACACCTGGGCTGTGGGGATACCTGGTTAGTGGCTGTGCAGGTGTAACCTTGGAGAGAGTCAACCAGAACTTTGTAGCTGGTAAGAACAAGGGAAACAAAATCATCAGGGATCACAGGGGAAAGACAAAACTTATTATGGATATTTGGGGGTTTTGTGGGATTGTGCAAAGCTTGGTCTGGGATGCTTAGGGGAGGGACAAAGGCTGGAAAGAGAAGCACCAAGGTGAGCTGGGGAAGAATAAGTGTGGGAAAAAGGAGAGGAAGGGGGACAAAAGTGACAGGGCATGTGTAACTGAGATGCCCGTCAGTGCACTTGCCTGATCACAGGAGTCTGTCCTGTTGTCTTCTTAAATCCTATTTCTATTTTCTTGACTTTGCTCTCTGTTCTGGATATGCATAGGGCAGTCTGTATGTGACTTTCTACCAAACTTCAAGCTGGCAAGTGAGTTGGAGACCAGAAACTGAAAAGCCCAAGGTTGGAGCTGGGATAAACAGGTGGGATTGTGGATGGACTTAATGTTTGGTCGAGAGTTTGTGTGTCTTTAAATCAAGAGAGCGGGAGTGTCTGCACACCCATTTGGAAAGTGCAGTCCTGGTGAGCTGGCGAGGAGGAGCAGGATTGGGTGCTTGTGCTGCTGGTGTTGATGCACATGCTGTGTGTGCTTGTGTGGGTGCTGATAAAGGCATCTACTCTCTGTCCACATTTTTGTGTGTGGATGGCAGTGCGTGTATTGTGTGGTGGCTTTTTTCATTTTTGGAGTTCACATTGAGTCTTGCTACCGGCTGGATCTGCCAAAGGGAACAGCAACAAACAAGACCAGGGAGGACAAATCTCCCAGATCTTAAGTCCACCATATTCAGTTTCACTTAACGAGGTCCTGCCACACCTGCCTCTGTCATGCCAAATCAATAAATACTGTGGGACCCACTGCAGTGTGATGTGAAAATACCTGTGTACAGTTACCTGGAGTCCTGCAGGACTTTCTAGCTCTGTCTTCATGCTTTGCCTTCCAGATTTAAGCAGCTCTCCAGGAGCTGACCCATTTGTGCCTCTCAACTCCCAGTGCTCCCCATTCCGGAAGGGCTTGTGTCAGCACGGTGATGGACCCTGCACCCCTGAGCATTTATGCAGCACAGCACCTGAGTGTTATGCCCTTCCAAGGAGAGGAGCTCTGAAAAGTGGAGGGTATAACCATTCATGCAACACCTATACTGGGAAATAAAATATCCAGGTATTGTTCTTGGGAACTGAGGCCAAATGACACAGTAATGCTGGCCTCCATAGAGCATACCTCATCCCAAACACAGGGTGATCAACTCCAAAATGCCTGTTAGAACTGTTTACTCGTCCATAATAACCCCTACATTGTAATAAGCATTATGTGGGAAAATCTTCATTAGCCTGGATGCATCAAGAAGTATGCCAATGGTTGTTCAGCAGAGGTGATCATGAGACCATACATATGCCTGTGACCTTTCCCATTTAACTTACTAGCATAAATGAAGCCTTGGGGAGTTTGTGTGACAGCAAGCCAAAGCAAGAGATCAACTGGTGTTAGTAAGCCTTGCTGTAGATGCTGGCTCTACAAAGGGCCAGCTTGGGTCCAGCAGGGGAGCCTGCACAAACTGGTGCAAAGAAAGAGCATTCGCACATGAGATGACCCCAAAATAATACAGCTTTATTCCTGTAGTGCTCTGCCTGAGCATGAAGCCTACTCAAGTTGAGCTGGCTTTGGATAAAGCCTTCACAGGTGTCTTTGTATCTCTGGTATAATTAATCTACAACCTAAAAATCAACCCATCGGAGGAAAGTTATCCGGACCTTATTGCCAGTGGCTATAAATAATTCCCTTTGAGCTCAAGTGGTGCCGGTCAGTGCTTTGTCAGGAAAAGGTCAGTCCAAGTCTTGCCTTTGCCCTTGCAATTAACTCCTGGAAGCTGTTGTTGTGCAGCTTCTTGGAACCACAAAACTTGCAGAGTTTACACTTTCCTCAGAGAATATATAAGCTCTGCAAAATCATTAGTTAATTACAGACATCAGTTTCCAAATTACATATATAAATCCTTACTTGAGTTAACACCCTCGATCATTAAACCTGGAATAGGATTTTAAAAGTTTAATTTATTTTTTGCCATTTATTCTGTCATCTCTTTTCCTCCAGCTGTCTTCTCAAGCAATGAAAGGAGGCCAAGAAGCTTGACTGTCTGCTTTTCCTGCTTCAGCATGGTTTTGTCTTATTGGGATTGTGACATTTAAATCCTAACAAGCCATCTTCAAAATAGAGCATGGAAACCTTTGCAATTAATATTGGCAAAACATTACTTGGACTGCAAGCACTTTGGGTACAGGCTGGCCTGTTGTTTCATTGGGTTTTTCAGGTGATATTATAATAAAAACAATAAAATATTTTTATAGCCAAATTTAAATTTTTCTTTAAACTTGTTGACTTCTCTCCATCATTCACAGAGGTGAATGAAGAGGGCTGCAAAAATTGGCAATTTTTCCTATGTTTGTTATTTCATGCTACTTCCCAGCATAACGCTTCTGTGCTGAATTGTTGATTTTGTTGCTTTGCTTAGGACAGTGTGTATTAGTTAGATATTTAGCCTTGGTTTCCTTCACTGTGTCACTTTTCTGTGAAGTTGTATGAATATTTCATTGTTACGCTTTAATGGGAAAGCTGACTCTTGTCAATAAACACTGCAGATTTAAAACATTTAATGTATTTAAAAGAGTGCTGACAAAAATCTATGTATTAAAGTCCTTGAAGTGATCTTATGTTTAGCTCACCACTTGTGGTGTCACGCTGATATCAGTGGAACTGCTCATGAGTGTTAAGCACATGCCAGTCCTACAAATAGTCCTTTTCATTGCAAGTGTTTCAGCAATGATATCCCTATTTTACAAATGGGAAATCTTGCACCCAACAAGAAGCTGGCAACAGAGCTACAAAAAAACAGCAGGAGACCTGGTTTTCACTCCCAGACACACTGTCCAATTACATGCAATTTTTTCGTTCCATCTCTTTCTCTTTCCCATTACCTCTTCTAGTGTATTGCCTCAGTAAAGTACACGAGCACTCATTTGGGGGAAACAAGTGCTGGCACGCTGATAATAAGCTTCCTTTTACATTAAACTTCTAATTTGACAAAAGTGTTATTAAACGACTTCACTTCAACACTGAAAAATGAGCAATTATTACGACAGGACTCTGATTTGAGGTACTGCAAACTATAAACAGTTATAAATGCTTATACTATTAGGGACCTTAATTTATATCTACTGAAAAAAATAAGTTGCACAGCCAGTTAATCATAGAAATATATGTAGTGCATCCATTATTTTAATTCTTTACTTACGTTAGTGTTATATTTTTTTTAAATTTATTAAGAGCTAGGTCTCCATTCTTTTATCTACAAAATTGCAGCAATGGACTGGACCACTGCTAGGCTGTTTTTCCTATTTCTTTCATGCTTGAAATAATTTCCTGGCATATTATATTCATATAAATGAGGAATGTAATAAGTCAGTGATACTTTCCTTTGATACTTTTAATTAGCTGCTTTGAAAGTGAAGGGGAGAAGGGCACATGGAAATCTTCTTCCTATGAGACAGCAGACCAGGTAGAGTAGTTTCTACGCTGCTTGCTGAGGTAAACTGCCTGTGCGCTGAGTTATCATCAGTGAGCCCTGGATGCAATGCCCAGAGATGCAAAGCCATCCATTTGCACCCAATGAAATCTCAGCTCTAGAAACAGGTCTCCAGGCAGTGAACAAATGTGTTTTCATGTGAGGATGAAACATTGCTTTTCCCTTAGCAGTAACTATCACACTGCATGCCAGGAAAGGTGCAAAGCCAAAGCTCACCATGGTCGCAGGGAATTGTCTCCATTTCGGGTAGCAAAGGTCCCCACCAGCCACAGTGCTCAGGCTGCTGGCCCCTGCCACTGAGCCAAGGTGTCACCCTTCCTCTGTGGGTCAGGTGAATGAAGGGTGCCGGTGGGTCTGTCCTCACACCATAAGGAGACTTGTGCTCAGTTTGTGGCCGAGACAGCATGCCTTGCAGTGGCCTTTGGGTGCCCAGGGCCCTGGCAGGAGGCATACCCCATGTTGCTGAGCTGCCTGAGGCTTTGCCCTTGATCTGGGACTTGTCAGGAGTAAGAAAGGGGACTATGAGATAGGAGCAGTAGAAGGGGATTTGACAGGACTGGTGGAAACACGTGGCACTGGCCGTCACAGGGCAGAATATTAAAGGTTGGCACCCTCCTTACCCTGCATGGGATTTTCCTCTGTGACTGGTGGGAAGAAAATGAGACCAGAAAATGATGGAAAGAAAACACTCACCTTGCTTCCTTTCCCTGTATTGGATGTTTGAAAGGAGGACTGTAGTTTACTCTTCAGAGCTAGAACCTCCTATTTATATTTAAACGCTGGAGACACAGGGCCAGACTCTACCTGTATTAACTCACAGGGTTAGCAGAGCAAGAATCCGAAAGCACTCTCTCATGTGGGGAATCTCTCTTGCCTTTCACTCCTGTTTTGTTGGCAACTTCATCTACCATTATATTGCAAGCCACTCAGTCTTGCTGAGCAACCTTACGAGGGTGAATGACTGAGCAATGAAATGACAGGTGAAATTCAGTGCAGACAAATGTCATCACCCACATCCAGGGAAGAATACTCTGAACTTCACATGTAAAATGATGGGCATAATGCTGATAGTTGTATCTCAGGACTTGAGGGTTATAACAGATACTTCTATAGAAACCCTAGCTCAGGGTATTGTAGCAGTCAAAAAGCACATAAAACACTAGGAAAACATTAGGGAGCAAAACTGGGAACCTTGTTTTGCCAGAATATGAATCCATGGTTTAGCCACATGTTGAGTATCATTTGCAATTCAAGTTATTTTGTCTCATAGGAGCACTGTAGCGATATCATCAAAGGCATTGGACAGCTTCCTCATGAGGAATACCTGACTATGCTGGGACATTTTACTCTGGAAAAGAGACATTGAAAGGGGGATACCTAGCAATCTATCAGGAGTGGCACAGAGAGTGAAAAAAGGCATGAATGTTTGCTGTCTGCACCAAAGCAAAAGCTAGAGGCACCCAGTGGTGCTAATGTCAGATTCAAAACGAGCAAAAGGTTTCATATAACACATAGTGGACTTCTGGCACTTTTTGCCAGAGGTTGGTCATGTGGCTTGATGGGGAAACTGGAAAGTATTTGGAAAAGAAACCTACTGAGGCTTAATAAATATGCAGAAACCACATTTGTCTTAGGTCAGGAAGTCCCTGACCGGAAAAAGTTTGAAAGCAAGAGAGTAGAGAGGGGGAGAGTTTTACATACTTTCTTATTCCTGTTCTAATTCTTCCCTAGGCTTCTAGTTTCAGCCAACATTGGAGCACGGATACTGTGCTAGGTCGATTTTTGCCCTGACCCAGTTATGTCTGTTCTTATATTCTTAACCTTTCTTACAGATGTCAAATTACTGAAAACCCCATATTGCTTCTAGCAGCACATTCTGTAATTGCAAGCGAAGAGCTGCTGCCTCTCCAGCTTTGGGACTCTGCACACAAAGCATGGCCGCTCCTGGTGCACTGGCGACAAGGGGAAGGCAAAGGCCAGGATATGACATGCCAGAGGACTGGGTCCCATGACTGGGATGTCTACCTGACCTTTAGACCTGGATACAGACTGGCTTTTGAGGCTCTTAATGGAGGAGAAAGCACTTAACTTGAGGACTCAAGCTACCCATAGTCTTTCCTGCAACCAGTTCAGCTCCACACCAGGCACACATCCGGCAAGTTTCGAGCAGTGACTCAGTCTAAGCCGATTGGGATCTTAGGTAGTGAGGTAAAATCAGAAACAAATTTCTGTGCGTGGAGAGCTCTGAATGGAATCTGTGTTCATGTAGCCTCTGGGATAAAAGGTGAGAAGCTGCCACAACCAAGGAGCCTTTCATGTCTGAGTACGAGTGTGGCCTCCCTTGGGGTTATTTCCAACTGGTCCTCGGCAGCTCCCATAGATGCACACATACATAAGCACTAGGTCAGTTACCCGTGCTGCTGTTTCTGTTCAGGTGCAAGGAAGGAGGGATGAGTCCACCTCTCTCAAAATGGCTTGGTCCATTCGCTGAAGTTTTTGGCATTCATCACAGCCGGCTAAAGTGGGCTGTGGGAAAGGGCTATGCTACTGGAACTTTTTACCATCTTAAACGACAGAGAGATTCATCATTAGGCACGTCCTGTCATTTTCATATTGTGAATTTTGACATAAAGAATTGGTATGCAAGACTAAGGACTCTCAGACTTCATCTTCCCCTGGCATTAATTCTCCACACACTTTCTAAAGCCTCTTCTATCAGGCAGTGGGATCTGACCCCGGTCATGGCTAAATGCCTCCTCATGATGAGCAGAGATAGAAGCAAAGAAGAAAGAACCTTTTCCACAGGCCTGCTGCTTCCACATCCAATTGCCAGTCCACTGCTATTATTATTTCTAAGTGGTCCAATTTTTTCTCTTGCTTTCCATAGCTCTCAACTGCAAATATATTTGAAAACTCCATTATGATTACCTTAAATCAGCCCTGCAATTTGACTTCTGGTATTTCATTTTACTCCTCAGATGGTGCTTTTAACTCCTTTCTGTTTATTTCTGTAGCTCTCCACAACACTGTTTCCTACAGGATTATTTACATTTATTTATTCATTTATTCATTTATTTAAGACATAAACAGGAAGATGATTTAGCTATGGCTAAATGCAGCTGTTTTCTTATAGTTCCCCCACACCTCAGCCTGTGATTTTTTGTCAGCACTCTTAAATTGAACTGGATGGATGCTCACTTGGGAGAAATCTGAAAGCACTGGGGGTGGTAGTTCTGGGGACTCAGTGGGTGGCAATCCTTCCTGTGAATTAGTACCAAACCACTATTTCAGGGCAATTTGAAAGCACCATGCTGCTAAAGGCACTGCCTTTTGGAAAAAAAAAGAAGGATGAGGCTGGCATGTAAGGCATGTATCATGTAAGGCAAATCTCTTTGTTACACTGTGGACAATAGTCTTGCTTTAATGCTGAGAAGTCCCCATATTAAAAGAGTCAGCTTCTTTTTTGATTTTTTTTTTGCAGTGGACCTTGTTTATTTGCACAATGTAGACTAGGAAAAGACATGTTCACAGGTCGTGAACAAAAATATTTTATTGGGATGTTGTCTATTAGTACTAACACAGTAACGGTCATAAAATGCTTATAGAATTTGATTGGATTCTTAAGCAATATTAAGACAATGTAATGAATCACTTCAAAATCATGAAAGGTCAGAATTAATCTTGCACCCTTTGTCTTCACTCAGTTTATATGTGAGTTTAACAGGGTATCATCCTTCCCCAGCTTGGGCTGAAATTGCCACCAGAAGCTCTAACCACATGGCCTGGAAAAAGTTCGGAGATGATCCAGTTATACACACCTGGAAAGCTGGTAGGAAAAGAAATTACAGATGTCAAGTCCTTTCCTTAGTTAATTATTGTTAGTGTGGTAAAGCGTGTCCACCAACACTGCATGGTCTCCCAGCAGCCCAGGACTCAGGAGTACTCCTTGGGTCCTGATAAGTTTGCTTTTTTTTTGGGCCACAGTACTACAAGCAAGCCACATCAGCTAGGTGTTAGCTAGGGCTGCAGCCAGGACCTCAGCATCCTCTGCCAGGTGCGGAGGTGGCCTTTGGCTGGGGGAGACAGACGCCGACTCTCCGGCCTTGTGCTCTGATTGATTTGCCCCTCGGTGTGACAAATATCCAACGTGTGAGCAGCCAGCGTTTGTCAGGAGTGACAAACAGAAACCCACTTGGTTGACAGAGAGTAAACAGCCTGCTGGTGCCTGATTTTGTCTCTGTGTAGAAGCTAAGCTGATTTAGTCCTCTCAGCAGTTTGGATGAGTGACCGCTGTGAATAGCTGGTAGTCTCCGTTTTGTTGCTTCTCTGTGATTGCTCTTAATGATTTCACCTAAAGAGTCACTTCTTTTGCACAATAGGTAGCCCTGCTGCTCTGAGATGAAAAGGTCCCCAGGTCAATTCCTTGCTGGACTTGCAAGCCTCATTTAATGCTTTCCCACTTGGTTGCTTTCCTGTATTCTCTACCGCTCCTATTTGCCCTATCGTCTTGATGTACCCTTACCAGACAGCGTGCTGCTTTGGGGAAACTGTCCAGTTTTGTGGTGAGAACAGGAACTGGGATTAAAAAGACACAGGTACTAATCTAAATCTGACAAGATCTTGTTCTACGACCTTGGATGAATCATTAAATGCCCTTGTGCTATTGTTTTCCTTTCTGATATTGAGAGAGAACAACAAATTCCTAACATACCTATTAGAAGTATTGTGAGGCTTATTATTCCAAAGATTTTTAAAGTTCTCTGAGATTGGGAAGTGGGAAAAACATATTCAAAAGCTAATTAGTGGCACCAATTTTACTGTTGATTATTAGTTTTAGTTAATAATTAGCACCCGCATTAAATTCATTGAGATATGTCAACTCCATTTACTAGCATTAAAGAACTTAAGACGTAATGCAGGAAGGTATCTCCCACAATAAAAAATTCCCTTCCCACCTAAGCAGTATATTATTCATGAAGGCAAGCTACTATCTACCCCAAAAAGGGCTGGGGTGTTACTGTGTCTCTCTGTGTATAAGAGCCTCACAGGGAATTACCAAATTCTGTATAAAGGTTAACACTAGGTTGGACTAAGAACCCTTCATGTAAGGGAATTACGTTATTCACATAGCTTTATCATCAGTAAAGCACATAATATTATTTGTGTGAATCACTATTAACTACCATCAGTCTGCATCTGTTTGTTTGGGTTTTTTTTCCATAAAATTTGTATGACAGCAAAACTGGCCAAAGTTATTCAACATAAATGCTTTTTGGGAAAGATCTGAGGATATTGGTGTTAATCTTTGATTCAATCTGTTATACCATATTCTTTATTTATGGAATGGGGAGAGGAAGGAAATCATGCAGAGGGAAAAATATTATAAATCTGAAATTTTCTGAAGAATTTAAATTTAAGTTTCCTCATTAAAAATAACTTTCTGGTTTATATTTTTCTTATTTTTTATTTAAATTTGTTTATAAATGCTTGAGATTTGAACAGATGTTTCATTTGACACCAAAGGAACACTTTTAAATTCTCTTTTGCAATTGATAGTAAACCATGTTGCGCAGCTTTATGACAAAAAAGATTATAGCTGAGATTACAAAGCCTTTCCCATTATAACTTCAGAATGGTACATTTGTAACTTTCTGGAGAATTGTACTGATGAGCTGCTTGGAGTTTCCAACAAGATCCATCCTGCAATTTCAAAAGCCTCCACAGAAGTCTCTGCAAAACAGGGGAGAGACAATTTAAAACCATACTGTTCCCATATTTTTTCACACAGGGTTGATATTAGATGCTTGAAAAAGTGTGCTAATGAACAGCACTTAGTGAGGAGTAATGCCTTCCTACTTTTTGGGAAGGGAGCTGATAAGAGAGCCTCCTACTACAGTGAGGGCCAGAACCGAACATCCATTGATAGGCAAATTAGTCCTTGAAAGGTAATTCACTGCTGTGCATGGGCACAAGCATAAGATTTACAAATCATTCAAATACTCAGTTAAGCCTTATCTCTGATACTATAAATAATCCAAAGACTTTGAGCTGATAATCTAAAAAGGGGTGAATTTCACCCAGAATGAATGAAGAGATCAGGATCAGCAGATGTCATGTATATCTGACTAGCAATACCAAATTGAGTTTACCCTTTCCCAATGCAGTCCTGAGTCTACCTATCCATTATCTCACTTCCAGCTTCACACTATATTAGCTCTTCCAAAATAAGGACACAGAGCAAGCTGTTGGTTTCTCTTATGGCCTAAGTAAGTGTCCTCAGGGTTTCAGATCAGCATGATGAATATATTGATTATCATTTTTAATCTGGCATGATCACAAATTACAAATCCCTTTGGTTCCCTTACTTATAAGATGAGACATGCACATGCATCCCCCCGAAGCAGGATTTCCTTGAATTGATTTCTATATTAAGCGTTGGATAGTCTGGGCAATTTCCCCACTAAAATAACTATCCTTTAAGGAGGGTGTCTCCCTTAATCTGTACAATGACATGCAGTGAGAATCTTCCTCCCAAGCCTGCACAAGAGAGACAGGTTGATTTTACTAACCTTGGGTAGTCATAGCCGGTCACATCCACTCTCACCACCTCAGCTCTGTGTGTGATTGGGAACCATTTGCACCAGAGGTGGTTCTGGACTGTCCCTGGATGGCTTTGGGCTTTGAACACTGGTGCCTGCTGAAGAGGGATGGACTTCCCACACAGCTGCCTACGACATCCATGCAAGCATCGACGAAGAGTTCACCATGATTATTGTCACTATTATGAGTATCAAGGAAGGACAATTAATTTGACGGTTTTTACAAAGTGCTGCCCAATTTCCATAGACTATATAAATCCAGATAGTAGAAGCATCTGCTTATACATTGTCGCCACTCAACGTTAAGCCTTAACTGAGTAGACGCATTTACTGTTTGCTGAAGTTATAAAACACAGTGGTGATTTTGTTTTATACCAAGAGGCAGCAACAGGTTTGTGCTTCTACAGGAAAATGTGGCTGGACATGAAAACGGAAAGGCAGAGACCTCTGTGGTGTAAACCAGCCTCTCTGACTTGTCTCCAGGGAAGCTGCACAAGGGATCTAATCCCTGGTCTCCTGCCCAGCATACAGAGGCTGGCATTTCATTAGTAAATGAAAGCAAGTTGGGTCCTAACTCCTCAGTTTAGTAGGTTTTTTTCCTTTTGCCTTTATAGATATCCATTGGTGATATTCTGTACTTGTAAGGCTGAATTCAGTTTCCAGAAAGCCTGTATACCAGGCACGATCTGATCCAAGGTCTCAGTTTAACCTGTGGCTATTTCAAACTGTAGATCAAAAGTCATGTCTCAGTGGAGATTTTTGATGACTACTGATTCTAATACCAAACATCTGAGTTGAACTTTTGGCTTTGTTTAGATGGTCTTGGTAAAGTAGGTATCTCAGCGGACAGGGTGAGTACAGGGATAATATTAGACAAGAAAAAAAAAAAAGCAGTTGTTTTTTCTTCTTTCATATTTCAAATTATAACTTGTGATCCTTTGACCTCCTGTCATGGTGATGTGCTCCATTCATTTCATGGAGAAGCCCAGATCAATGAATATGACTTTGTCAGCACCCTCTGGTAGACCGGCGCTCCATCAAAGAGCAGAGATAGACGAGAGAGACTGCTGGGGAATGAGAGACAGGTATCTGGACTAGACTTAGCCATGAACTAAGTGAATGGATTGGGAGAAGCTGGGGTGAACTACCTAGCTTTGTAGCAGTGCAAAAATACAGGAAAAAAATACAGCCTCCAACCCATACTATGGAACAGAACAGGAAGTCATCAGAGATGACTGGTTTCAGCATTGCCCTTCAACCTCTCTGCACCATCCCTAGCTCTGCCATAGATTAGGGGTTTTTTTTACTTGGGGAAGACATTTTCTCTCTTCGCAACAATAACAATGGAAATAGAAAAATAACAAGAATAACAAGTGAATGTAAAAGAAATTTCTGGGCCAAACCCAGTTATGGAAAGAACAGAGCTATTTGAATCACATAACTTTATACACATTCATAAAATACCAGCATCTTCCAGCAGTAGAAACTCCAGCAGGAAATGTTTGGCATTTGACTCTCTGATGTGTGTGTGCGCACATGTGTGTGGTGGAGAAAGAAGGGAGGAAAAATAATTCAGTAAAACATTTATTTTTCAGGAATGCATATTTTTCTCTTCTTTAAAGAAGAGTTCCCATCTCTGTGACCTCTGTTAGAAAAAAAGATGTCAGCAGAGCCAGCATGAGGTGCATGTTCCTCACTCCAGCAGCCATCACTGGCACCCCTCACAACCACTTGTGGGCTGCTCAGCACCCTTCACCCCACAGCAGTACCACCTTTCTCATCCTTCTTCAAAAGTCACAGAGCGGCAGGTGCAGACTACCCTCCAGGCTCCATCATGCGATGAAGAAATGCACACTATCTGCTGGATGGAAATCCACAAACTCTTTCTGAAATAAATTAGTTAATTTCTACTGTTTGTTCTTAAGAGGTTCAAAACCCTTTTGAGGTAACTTAAATCACTTCCTCAGCCCTATTTGTTCTCTTGGCTTGACTGCCAAGCTTTCATGTTATCCACGTCTTGATTTTATCCCCAAAATGTCTCTGATGCACTGCCAGAAGTGAATGTCAGCTAGCTCTCAGCTTCACCTAAGGAGCTTGGCATTTTTTTTTTATGAAGTCTTACATCAGAGACAGGACTCAGCTCATAACAAACCCCACATCTTTTGTTGTTGTTGCTTCTTTTTCTCTAAGTGAATTCAGCGGCAGTGCAACGAGCCAGACTGCCATCCTGGAAAGCAAAGCATCCTCTGCAGCCAAACCACCAGCAGCAGGACTTTCCTCCCAGAGCCTATCCCCTGCTCTTCACTGACAGGTGAAATCTGGAAAGTCGGGAGCTTCCAGAGCACCATGAGCTGAATGACGGGTACCACTGACTGACCGTCTGCCCCTCTAAGCATCCCTTTACCACTGCAGAGCATAGCTGCTGTGACTGCATGGGGGGCTGGGAGGGAAGCAACCAACAAGAAAAACTCTTACACTCACAAAACTTCTGTCTTTTTTGTGGACCCACTTGCTTTGGTTTACTGTTGTTCTCTGTTTTGTTTAAAACAAAGACCATAGTCATTTTGATGTAAAATTTTGTCTGTATCCAGCCTCCAGTGGATTTCATAAGGATGCTTGTGGCTATATTCCCTAACCAGCTTTAAAAACCTCATCCTATGGACCAGTAGGATGTCAAATTTTGACATGACTGTGAGAAACATGCAAATAATTTTAGAATCCCCCCCCAAATGGCAGTGAGTGGGAGTGAGGAGTGAATAAAAACAACAGGCTGTTTTTTAAATTAATAACATTTTATCATTGCAAATGACAGCTCTTACACCCACAGTATTTGGTGGCCTATGGCTTTTTCTCCTAAACAAGACTGAGGTTCTTCAAGTGAAAAAAAATAGAGAAGACAGAAACATTGTTTTAGAGGTTGGCACAGAATATAGAAATCAGATCCCTTCACTGGATAATGCTTCAGCTAGTACTGGTGAAAACAGCTATAGCTTCAGGTAAGCAAAGGGAATTATGTACAGTTCAAACTCCAGCTCTTACTACCCTATGTACCAAGGGTCATCATCTGCATGATACTCTTCATCATGCAGACAAGAATAAATGGAGATCTTCTTAGAGAGAAGAAATTCCTTACCACAACCCATCTTGTCCTCACTGAGGCTAACAATAAGTTATGACCATTGTTTGCGCGGCAGTCCGCGCAGGCAGGGCGTGCAGGGAAGGCGAGCAGGCAAGGCGCAGCCCCCCTCCTGGCTCTAGAGGCCAACTCAATTAGTAATCGT
>NW_008795857.1:1066310-1142181 GCF_000699145.1 Aptenodytes forsteri | reverse complement strand
ATCCCTGGAAGTATTTAAAAGACGTGTAGATGCGGCACTTAGGGACATGGTTTAGTGGGCATGGTGGTGTTGGGTCGATGGTTGGACTCGATGATCTTAGAGGTCTTTTCCAACCTCAATGATTCTATGATTCTATGATTCTATTTTTAATATCTTGATCACTGCTGCAGTACGATGATGCCCATGCTTTGCAATTACCTCATCCATCTTCTCCTTTGGGCAGCCCCTTCCTCAACAAAGCCTCGGTCCCTTCTGGGGACCTGCACAAGTAGTAACAGGATGCACTGATAGAGACGAAAGGGGGAATGGCTCTGTGCTTGGCTGTCTGGGTCTAGTGTTTTGGTTCAAATAGTTCCCAGCAATGAGAGACATGATCAAAATGACAAAATGCCTAGGAAACATTGTGTTACAGCTGACACTCCACATACTGCCTGCTGCCACACAAATGCATACTGTCATTAGAGACATGAACTCAGGAGCAAGAGTAGGGACAAGGCATTTGGAATCTCCTGGCTTTTGTCAGTTTGCATCAAATCTTTTGTTTCACTGACAATGTTTAAATGAAACGTAGATTTATCTATTTTTGCACTGAATTTCTTGCTGGTTCCTAAAGCAAAATCAAGCCATCCATTGAAGGTTATGAAACATGCAAAGTTTTCCCAGGAGATAGCCCATTCTCTCTAGGAATATCTTGTTTTGGTTCCTGTAAATGCATATTTTAGATCCACTTTTACATGTATTTATGCATTTTTTAAAAGCTTCCTTTTTGGTGTCTTAAACACATTTTCTGGGTCAGGCTGTGTCTTCATAGCCCCACTCTGCACCAATCAGGTAGGATCTTAAGTAGCATTTTATTCCTATATCTCTGTCTCCTAGCAAACTGTGATATCAAAAGTTAAGCTTTGAGATGTCATAGCAGGATTGAGTCAACATTTTTTTAAAGCCACTGGAAGTAGTTTTACAATTAGTAGAAACAGCAAAAGAAATTCAGCCAGGCACACACAGAGCCAGCAAGCAGGAGACATACAGTAAGTTTGTCATGCAAGCATGGTGAACTTTAAAGCATTTCCCACTGCGAAAGCTCTGTCTTCTTTAGTTAGATTAGAGAGAATCAGCTTGACACTTTGATTAATATGAACAAGAACGGGCTTTAAAATAATTAGAAAGTCTGCACATGAGTCCACCTCTTGCATCTGAGGTTCCTGGAGAGCTTCAGGAACCATCACTCATGTCTGGTAGTGATACTACTACCAGTTCATCCTCACTTCGGAGGTAGGAGAGTTGAGAGACAACGGATGTGATGTGAACAAGGTTGCAGGAGCCTAGGAGAGCTGCTAAGGTACCCAGGGATATGTTGCTTATTGGTTATTGCTCTTCAGACTCATTGCAACTGAATACTTTTGTTTTTTCAATGTAGTTTGCGAATAGGACTATTCACTTTAGGGACCAGAATAATCCTCCTTCTATCATTATTTGTCCAGATAATGTCAGGGAACTGCACCTCTTTGCCCATTTCCCTTCATCTATTGAATGAGAATAAAGCCACTTGGCCTTCCTTGAAAATTGCTTGTTGTTATCTCTGAAAAATTAGAGTTCATCACACCAGCAGGATTCCATTTTTGCTTTTCCCCATCATAAAAACGTGCTAGAATTTATTTAAAATGAGTGTTACGGCATTCTTCTGTAATGGCAAAGGGCTCACATAATGTTGCCCTCTCAAACAGGGCTGAGGAGGGGGAGTGATGATATTACACTGCCAAAATGTCTCCTCTTCAGTACTTCATGAGGCCACAGAGCCTTTTGTACTTTCTTTCATGATACTTTCACAGCATGGGGCGCAGCTGCTGTATTTACATAATGCCCGAGCAAGAACTTTAATTGTCCTTTAGAAAGGAAGAGGCAGAGGAGGAGGCAGAGGAGGGGGAGACCTGAAGGACCACAGCTCTTGCTATGAGGGAAGCAAACCTGGTGTCCTCCCTCCATGCTGCCCCGGGAACATAACTATCATATCCTCTTCTAGCTTCTAGCCCAGCACACAACAAAGACACTCTTTTTCTTAGTTTGCCAGCGGTACCACTTACAGCCAGGCGTGAGAAACACGGTGGGATCTGCAGCAGAGGCAGTATCACCTCAGCACTGATGGCCACTGACCTTTATGAACAAGAGGGCTAGTGCAGTGCCCGCTGGACAGCCAGTCCTCAAGGGGACTCGGGGAGGATGTGAAGGAACAAATGATGGGCTTAGCTGCTGTGATGTCTGTCTCACAGGTTGTTTTTTTTTTTCTTTGTGTTGTACTCTGAGATCGCTGAAGTACCTGCTGGCAGCCATTTCCTCCTCTGTACCTCACAGAGAAGACACACTGCTCTTTTGTGGTGACTTGGCTTTTGTTTGTTCTTGGCTTTTGTGCCCTCCAAATCAAAAGTAAAAACCTGTCTTATTCTTAAATCACTGCCTTATTCTTTCCTTATCGAGAATCTTATTACAGGCAGAGGAAATTCTTCAGGAATTGGTTAAAAGCATCCTGGCAGTGAAATACAGCTTCGTTTTGCTTAGCTTTCTTCAAACAAAGTGTTTGCGGTTTTGTGTGTTACGCTATATAAATAAAGATACAGACCATCCTGTAAAATTAAGACAGGGATTTGAAGTTTCATACTACTCATGGGTATCAGAATCTCTCATGATGATGTCTGAAGAAGAGAAAATAAGTAAACAGAGAAGGGAAACGCATGGTTACAATATAAATTAGCATCCTACATCTGCAAGTAATCCCACTGAAATTCCAGCAAGGTACTCAATAGGAGTAAGGGTAGGGAAACCTGCCTTGAATGAGTGGTGGAAGGGTGCAGAGAAACAATACACAAGAGTCGTCTGGAGTTGATCAATGGGTAGTAGCTCTGAAATGGATCCCCAGAAAGAAAAGGTATTGTTGGACTTCTTGTCACAATAAGTTATTTTAGTCTAAAGACTGCCTCGCTATCCTTGTAAATGAGTGGTCAGTATTGGTGGTCAAAGCTTTCATTTTCAGATATAGCTCCTGTCTGCTGTGTCAAAAAAAAAGACTAGCTGGTCACACAGCAACTACCATGTTATCATTTTCCCATGATGTTAACTTTAGCTTGTGGCAGTGTTTTGGTAGCCTTGGGATCATGTCTGCTCTACTTCAGGAAGAGACACGATGACAGATAACACAAGCATGTAGTACAGAGCTCACCAATCTCTGTGTGACTTTCAGATCAGAAGGGAATAGGTATTTCAGGAGAATACCAATCAAACTCGAAGCCTGTATCTCCTGAGACCCCCTGCCCACTGCCTCTTTCAAAGATGAGCTGAAAGCTACAGCCTGACATGCAGGTGCAAGGACAATGCTGTTTACACTCCTTGCTCCACCTTGCCACTTCATCAGACTGAATCAGCAATGACCTTCCCCACTGCGGTCCTGCCCAAAGTGACCACCTTCTCCCATCTCCTCCTCCCTTAGTGGTAGACTCAAAAAAAAAATTTTATGAGGCCTCATCCTCCTTGCTGTCTGTAGGCTAATGTGGATACCCTGACATGCACATGGAGCTCAGCAAGGTAATTCATCAGGATGCTCACGGGCAGGTGGTGTGGGAGACTCCTGTGCAGTGCTGTCCTCCAGTCTCCAGTGTGGGCCCATTTTAATGTTTCTCTTTTGGATAAGAAAACGTACCCTCCATGATTTCCTGTCCTCTCTCTCCCCATCCATTCAACTCATCAGCATGTGCATTAGAAGTAAATCTAGAAATGCCCTGTGCTTGTGTCAGCTCGAGTCATGCTGCTCATGCTTGTCCAGCCATTCCCCAAGGAGGTGGATTTGTAGCATATGAGTGATAGCTGCCGTATTTGCCAATGCCACAGGGTTTACATGTTCAATGAGAGCTTATCTCCTGGAGCTAAACAAGCTGGCCCACACCGGAACCTGAGAGGTCCCAGAATCAGAGACAGGCTCCAGAGCCCTATAGCTTTTCACAGGACACCTCTGCTGAGGCTGGGGTGTTTGCTTTAGCATCTGTGTATTTTTCAGTACCTAGAATCACTATCAGTGAGTGGGCAGAGTGGCCTAGACTTCTGGCTTCATTTACTTTTTTCAATAAAGCACTTCAAATGCTATCGTAACAGAGCTTTCCTGTATTTATTTAATTCCTTTTAAGGCAAATAGCTTCAGTGCTCATCTGTCCTTGTTGCTGAATAGAATCCAGAGCTGTTACAAGTGCCTGAAAGGTGTTTTCCCATGTAAATGATTCAACACAGATCTTGTGCATGTGGTGTCTAGATGGCTCACAGAGAGGGAGTCTTATGTTTGTCATCTGTAGGACTTTTCATGCTTTTTCAAAATGTATGTCTATAGATTCATTCTGAAATCACTGGCATGGCTTCTAAATGTTTTCAGGTGAGAGGACCAAAATGAGAGGGTGTTATTTGTTTGCTCAGGGAACCAGAGAAGAAATGCTGATTGATGTTTATCTCACTTGCTGCCTGGGTTTCAAGCAGTCTGTGTCCCACACCTTGGCTATCCAGAAACTTATATGAAATGAAGTGGGGGTTTGCAGGACTGTTTCTAGTGGGGCCGAGTGCCATGCTGACACAAGCCATTGTCAGATCGGACCCTTCCAGTTGGCAGCTTCAAGCACTGTCTATGAACTGTGGAGACCATATGCTTTTTTCTCGCTCAGATGTTTTTTTCCTAGCGTCATGCTCAAGTTCACCAGAGAAAGTCAGCGCAGGGTTAGCTTACCTGCATCCACCTTTTCAGGTCTGGAAATCAGGTGTCCATCTGCAAAGCCTTTCAATTATCAGTTTATGTATCAAGCTCAAGTGTCAGTTCATGCATAAAGTTTGCTGACTTCTTTTCAGAGCAGTACGTTGTCCAGATTCTCTGCTTGGCAATCCTTACTAGACCTATCATTTCTTTATGTCTTTCTGCAAGTCCACAGTATCGACCACATCCCTGTTCTTTTTTTGTCCATTTTTTCATTTCTCCTGCCTAGATCCTGTGATTCTGCAATTCCTTAAGGATACTTTTCCCATGCTATTTGTTCCTTTAGCAGCTTTTATCTGAGAAGCATCTGATTTTTTTTTTACATCCTTCTTGAGTTTTCTCTCACAAAAATATAAGCATCCTTCTAGTGGAAGGTCAAATACAATGGCAACGTTCAGTGGCACAAAAAGAAAGAAATTACTGGAAGGAAAAAAGAAAGCAAAATGGAACCTTTCCATAAGAAATGCCTGTCTCTTAAAACACACTAGCGTTGCTGTACACTGACTAGACAGCAAAGAAGAGGGAACCTTAGTCCTTCCTTCAAAAGGAAATCATTCCTTTCTTGTGACAAAATTACATTTTCTCCTAATCGTATGGTTTTGTTTTAAGCAGAAATAGAAGCAACAGTAAACATCTATCAAAAACAGTTTAATTAAAATGTTAAATACCCTTCCATAGAGAAATCTTCTTTCCCAGCAATAAAACCTCACTACAGAGTTAATTATTTAAAGTAACGTATTTGCTTCTCTATGTCTGTATATAAGAGATTAACATATTAATGGGAATGTAATTATGTTATAAAACTCCTTTTTATTTGCACTGGGTTTCAAGATGCAATGTTTCAATGACATCTGATATTTTTCCTCCTTTGTAACCTCAAGCGTACAGGCCACATTTTTTAATGACGATGATTATTATTATTATCATGGTAAAATAGGAGTTTTGAGTGTCACAAAAAGAAAATTTTCCTATTCCTTAATTTTCTCTAAAGGTCTTGAGTTCATCTTTTTGAATACTTACAGTATGTTTTCTTGTGGGTCTTGCTCCATAAATATTTGTTTACTGGCAAACTGGCTGAACAAGAGATCATGCAGCTTTTTCCTTTCCCATTATAGGTGTAAAGCTTATTCCTCCCTTTACTCATAAGCAGCTGCCAGAAGGTGTGCTATGAGTTTTGTGGTCTCAGTTCACACCACCCAAAACATGTCCACACCACTGAAACCAACCCACACAGCACATGCCTCAGCACTCATGTCACAGCCACAGAAAAATGGGTTCCTGTTCACTTAATGACCTGGTGCTCAATAATGATAATATCCCTGCAGCACAGTGTAGCTTTCACTGTTACTGCACCCCTTCCGTGATCAGACAAGAGTCAATGAGCTGCCACCTCTCATCAGCATGGCTGTGCAGGGGAGATGTTCACATCACCAACACATTCAGACTTGGGCCGGCAATACAGTTCTGGACCTTGGTCTCATGCAGAAACCACAAACCACTGATCAGCAAATCAATGGTATGTTGCCTCTGTGGAGGAGCTGCTGCTGGTTGCCTGATGGCATGAACTGCTGGCTTACCCAGAGGCAAGAAGTTGCTAATTAGAGGTATCTTTTCTGTGTGTGGAAGTACTTGATCCTGGTTGCTGCCGAGTTCTGGGCTCAGCTGGATCGGGTAGCAGGGCTGTCTCTGGCAAAGGTAAATTATTTTTTTTCCAAGAGAGGCAGTGATTCCCATTCCTGCATGTTGTCCAGGATCTGCAGGAATCCAGTCAGTGGAGGCCTGGTCGCGATGCCAGGCCTCTGGAGATGACAGCGTGAGGTCTGCACATTTGGTAGCCCACGGCTCCACCTATCCCAGGCTGCAAGTCCGCAGTATTGACCACACCCACAAGAAGTTGTCTATGTCTATGGTTGGTCTTTGGTAGGAAGAGTCTTACATTCATACTTCCCAGCGCATCTTAGTCATGTTTTATTGGATTTCTAGTGGCTGGGTGAAGAGAACAGAACACTATTCCTGAGAACATTATTTGATAGTTATAATGATAGCAAATTTGTCTATTAAAAAATCATATATTCAGCTATCAACTGTAATTTTGCTGAGCTGTCTAACAGCATCTCCACTCAGAAAAAGTAGAGATGAAAGTTCAAAAGGTATTATTAGGCTTCAGTGGTAATGTAAGAGCACAGGTAACTCTTTAAGACATGTCTGAATATTTTGGAGGACAGATTCCTCTTCAGTCTTATTGAAATTTTAGGTGAAGTCTCTTCTAACAAAGTTCTGATCTCTTTCTTCTTCCCTTCCCGTTCTTTTCCCTCTCTAAATCTTCCAATCTTTTCTCTAGGTCTGCAGCAATATGTTCTCCTGTAAAGGTCCTGCCTCTACTTGTACATCCTTCTTTTCATGCCTGGCAAACCCCTTAGAGTGCGTTATTCCTGCAAAGACAGAAGAATTGAACAAGAACACTGTATTCTTCTTCAGTGCAGGTATGAAAGGGACTTTGTTTCTCTGCTCCGTGAAGGCAAAGGTGGATTTTCCTTTTTCTTATTCCAAGAAAAATTTCAGAGCCTAAGTGCTCTGGTGGGGAGGGTCAAATCCATTGGAACAAAATGCAGGAAGCCGTCACTGCTGTGTGCAACATTTCTCTCTTCTGCCCATCCCACTGGTCCTTCCAGTCTAGGTTTGATCCACTCATCCCATTCATTCTGAAATGATTTCTCAGTAATCATTCAACACTTTCCAGGAATTTCAATAGGTATTTTCCTCAGTGATCTTGCATTACTTCTGCATGCCTTCTGTTTCCCGTTTCAGAAGGAGCTCTCTCTCATCTGTTTAAAATCCTTTCTTATGAAAACTTATTTTTTTTTTTCTCTCTTGGGAGTCCTAGGGCAGCCCATCCATCTCCCTCCAGATGAAGTGCACTCCAAGTGAAGAAAGAGCATGCTGGATGGATTCAGCTGCAGGAGGAGCCCAGGAGCCACTTGCATGTCACACGAGCGGGTCTGCATGCCTGGCAGGGGGCAATACTGAATCAGCAGGACCAAGTGGTGAGTATAAGGCTACAGCCCTTGGCACAATAAACCTAAGCTTTCTTGGCGGACACATATTTTAAACACAAATCCTTGTAAGTTGTGGGAAATCCTGTCAAAGTGTCTAAAATTGGTTTTACATAGTATGAAAGCAGCAGTTTAAATACCTAGAAGAAAGGGATCAGGGGGATGAGCAAGTAAGTGCATAACACATTGGTACATCACATGGAACAAGCCAGGGATTTGGGCAAAAGGCAAGCAGGAGGAAAACATGAGAAGCATATGCACTCTCTCAGTCAAAACTTCATCTCAGTTAATAGGAAAAACAGTTCCTCTGATGCAAGACAGCTTTGGAGCTGGTCCAAGCCCCCTCAAATGTGAGTTTAGCAGGGCAAAGAAAAGATGGAAAATAGAAGCTAGACTAGTGTGAAGGGACTGAAATGAAACAGGGTGTGCAGTGCAAATGATTCCCTCTGGCCTGCCGAAGGCCCCCTCTCTATCCCACTGTGGGGGAGAAGCCCTAGAGGCAAACATTGAGTTGCCACTGTCCCATAATTCAGATCTTTTCTTGTAATTTTATCTTCAAGGAAAATGGTTTCTCTAAGCACCCTGCTGGGTTCCATAACATCTCATTTCTCCCCCTCAGAAGCAGGAGCACAGAAGCGTCCCACCAGAGCATTGATGGACATGGGCTGCAGCACTCCGTCTTCCCCAGACGACCATCACTTCTCATATTTGGCCCCTCTTTTTTCGCAGAGCATGCAAATGGCTAAACACATCTCCCATCCTGCAGGGATCCTGGATCCAGCTCTCTGGATCTGCTTCAGCTCTTTTAGGCCTTGCTTGCCCTACCTGAGAAATTCCCCAGCATTGCTACCTTTGCTTCAGTGGAGGAGAAGTTGGTGCTGGGACAGAGACACTGGACAAGGGGGAGCCCCTGTAGTTTGCTTCATTTTCAGCACTGCATTGCCCAGGCTCTTCAACAATTTTAGAGATGCCCAAAATAATCTTGGTCACTGGAGCTCAGTCTTTTCCTTTGGTTAACTTTCCCTCAGAGGGGAATTCGTCAAGAGTGGAGAGAGTACAGCTAGAAAGTCCTAGGGAGGATGGAGACAGTCATGCAACTCTGAACTAAATTAGAATAACTGGTGGCTTCGGTGTTACGCAAAAGCAGACCATTAGACCTGTCAGTTAGTAACAAGCCTGAATTTTTAGGGGAGAGAGGGAGCCACTGGCAGCTCAGGAGAAGCCTTGCATTTCAAAATGAACTCTCTTCAGGAAAAATAATTGCTCTAAGCTCCCTATTGGGTACAATAACTTCTCATTTCTCTCTCCTAGAAACAGTCATATTAATGTAACTCGTCATGGAATTGAGCATTCAACCTTCCCCACTGAATTATCACTTCTTTAAGCTGCTTTATTAGTTTAATGTTGTTGTTTATTTTTTATTAAAAACATTTTTTAACTATGTGTACACACAGCCTTCACATCGTTAAACAAATTTTTACTGTGTATTTTTTAAAATCTTCTTGGTTTGGGAGGAAGTTGTTATATTTATTTGTATTTTTTTACTGTAATTCAGTGTGGTACAAACACATTTTTTCTCTCATGGTCTCTCCTTTGAACTACCTGAGTCTATTTGCAGCTTTCCTCCAGGCACCAAAGACCAGTTGGTGCTTGAAGCCGTGTCAAATGATAGGTGCCTCAGATCTTAAGGGTACGCTATCTGTGGGGAGACAACCAGGCTCCTCCGAGATGCAGGGCTTGCTGGCCACATCTACTCCCTCTGCCTTTCATGGGGAGTTTGGGGAACATGTCCTTGAGGACCAATTGCAACCCCCATCAAGGTTCGTTTTCCTTCTACCTCCAACTTCAAAGGACAAATCACCCACCCTTCAAAAACCTTTCCACAAACTGTCCCAGGGAGCAGAGGGGGTGGCACATAGGAAGCTCCCCCTTCTGCTCCGAGAGACTTTGTTCCCTTCCGTTCCCTACAGCCAAAACCATACCATTCTGTGTGTGCAAAAGTTCTTCTGGCAACAAATGAAGCAATGACAATAAATAGTTGCAGGCCCTACAGTGAACAATTAGTATTCCAAACATGAAATTAATTTGTCCTGCGAATATAGGAACCTTGTAATTTGGTTCACTTTTATTTTATTGTCAGATACGATTCATTTTCAACATGATTTTATGGTTGGATAGGATTCATTAGAAATTTTCCCAAAACTACCTCTATTAAACGAAAGAGTGGGGGCAAGATCCCTTCTATTCTTTTCACTGCAAATATTGTGCTGGCTTTTCTCCTGCAAATGAGCCTTAACTCTAATCTATCCACACACAATGCTCGGCTCTGTAGCCTTAGATTTTTTTTCTTCAGATCCATTTTAATTTTCACTGCCAAAGAAGATATTTCTCTAAAGATATTCAAATAAAGACTTAAAAAAAAAGAAGAGATATTAGCAAAGGATGCTCAGTTATAGGGTGAATAGACAGGCTCTCTTTTTTTATGTCAGATTTTCAAAACTTGCCTTGAAGTTAGTTTTATTAAATTGTGTACCTTGTCCCCGTCTAAATATGTGTCAGTCCTTGAAGAGAAAGTGTTTGCATGGAGACTTCTTCTATCTTGGAGTAGCTACATAAGCAAGAATGTACTAACAATCAGACACCCCCTTGAATGCTCAGCCGTGACTTAGCTGAGTCAACTTCTCTCCATATTGAGACGAACAGTAAGAGCACATCACTCCTTTCTACAGGAAGGATGAGAAGTGCTGTGGAAGACATTTTCCAGCCCCCTGCGCAGGCAAGGTATCTCAGCAATATGTCTTTTGTCATCACCCTCTCTTCAGCTATCATTTTCTGCCAGGACAAAAATCATCCCTTCAATTTGTATATTTCCTAATTCACTTTCATGCACTGTTTTGATTTTTTGGGGTTTTTTTTTGTTTGTTTTCTTCAACTATCAAAAAAGTCTCCTATTAATAATATATTACTAATTTACCCTGCAATGTCTTGCCAGAAAAGGGAGAAAACATTCCATACACACAAGACGCTATGCCCAACAAATAAAGAAATAAATGACTGCATCTTCCAGTTCTGAAAGTCAATGTGCCTTAAAAGCATTTGCAATTCTTCATCGCTCCTCTGCCTGAGCCAGGCAGCCTGAAGAGCAGCCCTGGCAGGGGCTCGGTGCTCAGCCTGCATTTGCAAAGCCGGGGTTCATGGGGCAGGAGCAAGCGAGCACCAGTTCAGCAGTGGGGCCAGGTACCCTCGCAGCAGGGGCAGGGCTGGCTGTAGAGAGGCTGCTGCAGAGCTGTACTTCCCCAGGGGTCTGCACTGCTGGCAGAGAGGGGTACTGGGCATCCCTGTTTAACAAGGAAGGATGACCTCGTGGTTAAAGCAAAATGAGCTTTCTGCTCCGTGATGCAAGTCCTCTGTGACTTTGAGAAAGTCATGTCAGCCTGCAACCATAAATATTTATAGATGTCTCAGATGTATCAGAAGACTTAATGAATTGCAGTTGGGGGTGGGAGTGGCGGTGAAGGAAGCTACAAGTTGCAAACCTCTGGGCTGTGTAGTAGGATTTCCTGATGACACAGTAGGGCAGGGATGGTATGGCTGTCTCCACTCCCATTGCAGCTGCCCAGCTCACTTCAGAGTCAGTGTCAGCTAGATGTCAAAACACCTTGAGGGATCTGGGCTTAGTCTGCCTTCCTTTTGAGTCCCACACGATGGCAACTGGATCTGTGTAAGCGTCACAGCAGAGCTGACCTCTCTGGTACAGTCAGTCTGTGACACGGCTGATGATATGGAAACAGTCAGCACCAGCATCACCTGAGACTTGTTGGGAAGGCCTGTGATCGGTCTGAAATCCCTGGATCTAATATTTATGTTGCAGTGAATTTTTAGCATATCAGGAGGAAAAAAAATTGCAGATGTCAATAGGTGTAAGTGTACACTCCTGGCCATGAACCGCTTAGTTCACATTTTCTGTGTGTGTCCCTGGCAAGAAACAAGAGCAAGTGCACAATGCATGCTAAACTTCTTTCCTTCACTAACTAATTGAACTTCAATGTCTTTCTTCAAAGTAAATGTTTGCTTGTTTACAATCAAATATATAAAACAAAGCTGTAGCTGGCAAGTAAAATATTATTCTGCCTCACTTAGAGACTTCTTATTCCAGAGAAAGTGAATGACTTCAGTTATAGGTCGCATGATAAGTAACAAAACAAAAGAAGATGAGTCCTGATTTCTCAGAAGGCAAAAAGGACAACGTTACTCCTGAGGATCCTAATGAATCTTTATCTTATCCACAGCCAAATGCTGGCACACTCCGTTCCTTTGCCTATTCTTGAAATTTGCTACAGATTTGGCACAGTCTAAATCAGCGACTATCAACCCCATGGCCGAGCAACTGCTTTCTTGGCCAACATCCTAGGGCTGAAATAGAAATCCTGAGAATTAAATGGCATAAACTTATCCTGGGAGGTGGTGAATTTTCTTGCTGTGTGTTCTGAGACACTAACCTCAAAACATAGAAATTCACTGAAAAATAAATAAACAATAAGTAAGTAAAAAACCTTATTGTTAGGGTTTCTCTTGTTCCGTCATCTTTGATGCTTTTTGCAAACCTGGACAATTTTCACAGCATTTTCTGACAGACAAAGAACTCTGTAGTCCTCATAGGTATGTAAGACTGGACTGTTGCAATCATATATTGTCATGCCATGACTTCAGTTCTGGAGTAATATTTGTATTTGAAGAGGATGAGGAGGTTAAAAACTCACAGATGTTCTCCTAGATTTTTTTTTTTTCCCCAGAGCGTGTTCATTCAGTCAGCCTTGCTTTTGGAAAACCCAGCCAACTATCACTGGTCAGTGGACCAAATTGTGCTATGTATCTGGCGTGGCTAGAAATGACAGCAGAGTATTGACATGTCCTCTGGTTCTTACCCAGGTGTAAGGGAAGGCCTCATCTGGAGCTGCGCTAGCGAAAGCTTTACATAATAATCCTTTTCACTCTATAATGACACATCTATAGCTACATCTACATCTGAGTCTGAAAGCTCATCTGCTCACTGCTATCAATAGCTAACCAGCTTTGTGGTGCCAATTCAATCTCTGGCAGCAGTGGCAAAAAAATTTCTGCGCTGCCTACAGAAATGTGCAATCTTGAGCCAGAAGACCAGACAATGTATAAAATTTTATTTATGGGTAGGTACAGTGACAGCTCCCAAGTATATTGGATGGGGCCATAAGGATTACTTGAGTACTGGTAATTTGTCCTCTACACAAAACCCTGAAGTTTACCAAGTGAGCAGGATTTCAACCTGTTACAATGATGCCAGCCTTGCCTTCTTTTTCGCCTATGGTAATCTAATTTCACGGTCTTTATAAATGAAAATGGCATAGCTATTTCTTCAGTCCATCTGCAATACTTAGCTCACCTGTTTCTTTCTCTCTTTTAGCAGACTATTTTGACAGCACACTGTAGGAAAAGAGTGCGATATTAGGATACTGAAGTGGCAGCATAGTGAGAATACAATGGCCCAGAAAATTACAGGGAGGAAAACCGGAGGAAGCTGCTGAAGTTGGACACTGATGGGAAATACCTGCCCCTGGTGCTGGTCAGTAAATGTTTTACACAGCTTCAGAGAGGCATGGAGAAAGACTTTTCCTGAACAGCTGGAGAAAATATTCAAAGAAATACACCCAATGCACCAAGGCACAAGCTCAGTGATGTGCTGAGGTATTATTTAAGGGGTTCGGGGCTTTTTTTTTTAAGTGTGTTGGTAATTTTAAGCAGGATTACTGAGTTTTCTGTGCTTATGCTCAGGCATACACTCAAGACAACTTTATTTTGTTTTATGTTTGGATTTTAGTATACGTATGTATGTAGTATATGTATGTATTTTGACATTTGTATGCTTTGATTTTATTACCATACAGGAGAAAATGGACTAAGAGAGGCCATTTCCATGAGCCATTTAATAAATCAGTGCAGTAAAGGTGGACGTTTTGATGACCTATTCGAGATGCTGAACCATGAACGTAAACACATTAGCTGTGTCTCATTATACATAAAACAAACACATGAAGTTAAACACCATGAGTGGTAAATATATACATTCATATATTATTAACCAACAGCGTACAAATTCAAAGTTCTTTGTAAAGCTCAGGAAAAGGAATGAGGTGGAGCACCCAGGCAAGCTTTGTGTTGGGAAGGTCACGGGCTTGCAGAGGACTGGGTAGGGGGGAAGGAGACAGGGCTGCCTGTGGGAGACGAGTGCTCAGCGCTCACAGTGTTTCACCACGGAGGTGCAGGCAATGGTAGGGAGCTGTATAAGGTTGGCAGAGGCTGCAGAGCAGCAGGTGTAAGGGGACAAAACAGAGTCCACAATGCAGTCTCCAAGCCAGGAGTCATCGGCTGTTTTTCCCTGGGTTTTAATATTCCATTACAGTGGTCAGGCCACCACGTTTGTGCCTCCTACCCTCCCACGGAGCAGGGAGCATTCTGAGTATGTGACAGAAATGTGTAATTATCCCCAGCTGCACTACCTAAAGAAGGACATCAAATTAGATTTTCCATTAGAGACAAAAGCCTGTATTGTCCCCTAGAATGCTTCTTCCATGTTGTGATGGGCACAACACCACGTCAGATCAGAACATACTTCAAAAGCTCAGAAAAGAGTCTACGTGACGAGTCATTTTTAACAGATATTACAGAGTCTAGCATGTTTAATAGATTTCTTCACCATTTCAGTGAAATAAATATCCACAGGTGTAACCAAATAAGCAAGCCCTTGTATTTTCTCCTGCTGCATGTTTATTCCAGTATTGTTTTAGCTGATGTTGTGGTTCCTTTTTCTTTTACTCCTTATTCATGTGGCAATTGTGTCATTTAGAGTAACTTGAATTTTATCCTAACATATATGAAGGATGGATCATTCCTGTCTGCAGCTATGATTTTCTTTGCAGGTTAGTAGATAGAGTAGAATTGGTTAGGATCTAGATGTCCAACTTCATGTAAAATATTGCAATATAATTTTTTTCTGTTATGAAAAAATCTTAATTTTTTGAAAGGTATTTAATACAAGGTTTCCAGGAATGTTCTTTGCTGATAACGTTCCTAAAATGACAAAACAGGAACCTGTCTGCAGCTATGATTTTCTTTGCAGGTTAGTAGATAGAGTAGAATTGGTTAGGATCTAGATGTCCAACTTCATGTAAAATATTGCAATATAATTTTTTTCTGTTATGAAAAAATCTTAATTTTTTGAAAGGTATTTAATACAAGGTTTCCAGGAATGTTCTTTGCTGATAACGTTCCTAAAATGACAAAACATGAACAGATTGCAGTTTATGAATTTCATTTCATATACTCATTTTGAAGAATAAACCTTCAAAAGATTCCATTATTGTCATTACCTACATTGCCATCACACACCTCTGAAACACTTCGTGTCACAGGTGAGGAGATTTTCCAAAACAATATTTCAGAATAGTTGTCACTTTTTCAAAATATTCCAACAATGAAGTATGCTTTTTTAGCACAAAAAGAGAAAGATGCTGTGACTGACTTCCGTAAGCTTTAAAATAAATTCTGCAAATTAAGAATCAAATTTTGGGGGATCCACATATCTGGAAGGTTTGGGGGTTTCTTTCTTTTTTCATGATAGCTATAAAACAAATATGTTGCAAGGTCATCCTCTCAACCAGGAATATATCAGCATGAGTGTATAGAAAAGGTGCTGATGTCAAAATCTGGACAATGCTAATTTTTATTCTGAGTGACAGGCTACTGTGTTGTAGGTACTTGTAGTGCAAAGGGGTTCAGGGTGCTCCAGGTTTATCAGTTATCCTTCTCCTCGCATTTGTGCCTCAGGACTTGAGGTGAAATCACATCCCAGGTTAACAATGAAAGTAAGGTGGCTGTTTTTACAGACACTGGTTTGTTTTACAGGAGAGGTTGAAGTTTCATGGTTTAAAAATACTAACTCAGCTGAAGAATTTTCAAAAGGTTAATTTTAAAACTATTTCTTCCTGTTTACAGAAGATTTAGGTAAAGAAGTAACTTTTATATATGTGTTTGCCTGAGCATCCATGTTGTGTAGTCAATATCAAAGATGTCATTCTTGCTTGAGAGTTGCATGTACTACATGCAGGTAGTAAGGACTGTGCTTTTACTATTTGGAATCAGGCTCTGAAATAGATAAAATAGCAAGACAGGGCAAAGTTGAGGTGCCTTGTGAGGACTGGAAAACAAGGGCTGTTGAAAGCATGTGGGGGGTGACGTGCTTTCTAGAACAGAGAGTGAGGTGGGGATTTTCACCGCAGCTTTTGTCTGTTGCCCAGAACAAGGCAGCCACGAGACTGATTAATGTGAACAATGACACTTTTTCACATGCTCAGACCAATGAACAAACAAGCCATCTATCATCCCTCTCCCTCAGCTCTGGAACCCTTACATGTCTTTTGGGCATCTGACCCAGCAGAAATGTCTCCTCACCCCCAGCAGCCAGGCCAGCACCCTCATCTCTCCTTCTTTGCTCCTCAGCTCCAAGGCAGTGCCTACAGGACACCCTCCCACCATCTGTCCTCTGATCCCTTATTGTTTTTCCGTGGGTCAGCAGTAAAGTCCTGGTGAAATATGAAAGCAGTGCAATGATTTCATAATGGCTGTTGATAAAAACTAATGAACTGTTGCAGGTACTCAGCCACTATAGGTATAGGATATCAATGAGCTGTTTAATGCAATTGAATTGCTAGCCACTTAAAATGCACCTTTTTGCATTCTGGCTCACACCCAGCCTGCCTAAACTAATTTCACTACCTACAGTTGTTATATAGCCAGACATCATGTGAATGTTTTTGTATATTAGCCCTCTGCTTGTTTTTGGTCAGTTTACATGGCAAAGAAAACCAAGACAGGATGTTTTGAGTCTGTTTACCCAGTTTTCATCTATAGCTGGTGGTACACTGAACTGATTGAAATTTGAACAAAGAGATTATGCAAAGAAAGCAGGATGGCATATGTTTGTGCTATGTTTTTCCCTTTCATAGCATATCTCAGATGATTTCTCTCCCCGCTCCCACAGACAACACCGTGAAGAGTGAAGATGAGCCCTGGGCTTGGGACGCAGCACCTGGGCCTTGTGGGGAAGAGAAGTGGTTTTGTGGAAGACCAGGGCAAATCATGGACATCAAGGACAAAACAGACAGGAGCATCTCAAAGGATCAGCATGAGCACTGGGGATGTTTATTATTCATTGTCAGTCCCAGGGTGTTGGTATTTGCATCCATCATTGTGGTAATGGAGTGGCCTCCATGGAAAATGAACAGCAACGGCAGAGCCAGAAACAGACTAACTGGAGACTTTAGGCCTCCCTTTCTAGGACCCAAGTAAAGTTTAAGGTTGGGTTCGCAAAGCTGCTATTAGATGGAAATAAAACCAATTAGATTTTGAGACTGGAAATACTATTTCTATTAGGGGCAGGGGCAAAAAGAAAAACTTCCTATTTAATTAAAAAAAGTATTTGCTTCAGCCAAGAGACATTTCTAAAGCAAACATTTATTTTGTTTCAAAATATTTCTGACAAATATCAAAATAAAGGAGTTTAGAAAATGTCGCTTGTTTTTCATCCTTCCTGTTCTCTTCTTAGTGAAGACAGTAAAAGAAATGGTTGAAGTTATTTTCTCTCCTTCCTTAATTTAATTGAAACATTTCATTATGCTTTTTTTTCCTGTGGACAAAATGAAAAATTAGATAATCTGAGGAGAAATTTTGCACATTAAATTTATTTCCAGAGGCCAATGTGATCTTCAGAGCATAGCTTGAAAAAAGTCACTGCACCCCGATCTGTGTCTGCTTCTGGACCTATAAATTGGAGCTAGCACTGTCTTCCTTAGGGAGGTGGCTGGAAGATGAAGGGGGGCTTGTGTCATGCCTCCAGGATGCAAAGTGCTAAACTGTCATTTTTAATATGTCTTTCAAAAGGTCTCTTTCTTTTTCCCCCTAACTCTGTTTGGTGGCGATCGGTCTGGGAAGAATGGTGTGTATGGGTAAGACAGAGAGGGATTGCTGTGCTCCAATGGCAGAAATTGGATTTTTTTCAGGATGTGTCTCTATGGCTCACAAGCCCTGACTGCTAGCAAGGGCCTTCCTCCCATTGAGGAGCCTGAGCCATGGCACAGGCAGATGGGGAGACCTGGACTTTCTTCACTGACAACCTAAGGATAGCTCCCAAAGCCTTGCCTGGCAGGAGATACACTGCATAGCTCCAGGACACATTTCTATTCTGGGCTCTTATTCCCTGTTTGTCACACTTTTGCAAACTGCCCCTATCACTTTTAAGCCTCTGTCATCATGGGATTAGGTCTTTGGATGCCCATTCCATCATGAGCAATTCATCTCCATCAGTTTCATCCCTGCCCATTCTTGCAATTCCTGCAAACCTTGTTCAGGCCTCCTCAAACCTGAGAAAAATCAGTCCCTGAATGGCAGAGAGCTTTCAGGGGGATATTTTTTGATGGATTTGGAAAAATATTGAGGCTTGCATGATCTTGGTGGCCTTTGAACAGCTATCAATCTCTCACCCTCCACACAACATAATCATTTCCCTGTGTGAAATGCTTAGCCTACCGTTTGTGAGGCTTTGATCAATTGAAGGTGAAGCATTCACACTGAATTTTTTAAAAAATGAATTAAGAGAGAAAGGAGATATGCAGCTGAGCAGCAGCTGATGGTAAAAGGGATCACTACCTTCCTCAGTGGTTGCAATGTTCAAACACCTTTGCATTTATGCTTGTTGGTCACTTAAAATTAGGAAATAGACACAGGCTGCTTAGGCAGCAGTCACATCTCTCTTTAGAGGTCTAGGTCCTGAAGGACTTACTGGAACTTTATTGAATGAAAAAACACCCCACTTATTCAACACCAAGTAACTACTCTCGGCCCCACTTTGCACAGGAAAGGACAGCGAGGGGCCAAGAACCCCAAAAGACTGCACTACTCCGTGGCAGTGCAGCTCTAGTGGCCAGTGCATGGTGCCGGGTGAGTCCTGTTTTTCCTCCTGCTCGTCTCTCTTCCTCAACTTTTTGAGAAGCAAATGCAAACCCCTGCAAGTCTCATGGTAGAAGGACTTTCAGAGGGGTCACATAATCACTCGACGTAATTAATATTGTGTGGAAAACAGATGGTCATGATGAACTCAGTCATTTGGAGAAAATCACTAGAAGAGCCAGTGACTGTAAAGGATCAAGTGTGGCTCTGAAACAGGATAAAATTTCCTAGCAGCAAAGTTAGTTAAACACTGGGGGAGTATACAAGAGAAAGGCACAGCTCATTGTCACCTGAAGTCTTTAGGAAGACAGTAGGTATCCTTCAGTAAAATGTGCCTGACTTCAGCATCCTGGGAAAAACCCAAAACCCAGTCAGACAGAATGATCTGGCTTGTGTAGACCCGGAAGAAAAGACAATCCCAGTAATACCTCTGGCTTAAAGGTACTTTAAGCTTTAATTCACAGGCTGGACTGGCTCAGTCTGGGCTGGCTGAGAAAGGCTCTCACCTCTTCTGCCTGTGCCCACAGCACCTGTGCAGCTCCCTGCGCTGTCTAGAACGTTAGTGGAAAACCTCATCAGTTTTGGCTTCTCTCAATAAGACAGACTGTTGTCTACACTTTTCTTTCCCCCTCACCCCTGAGTCACAACCCCTAAAATTGCTTTTGGAGAGCAACCCAGAACCTGGCAGCAGATAGCTGCTGACAGGGTATGTGTGCCCTTGGGGAGGGGTACTTGAAAAGAACAGGGCATTTTATTTTTTTCCTGCAAAGAATAAAATAGTAAATTAAGCATAAATTCAATGAAAATAAAAAAGATCACAAAACATTCAGTTTGGATGCCATCAGTTTTGAAAAATGCCAAAATCTGTCTTTTTAGAATTTATGAAGAGAAATTTCTCAACTTTTCATTTCAGAGAGCTATTTTTAAAAATAGAAGAACACTCTAAGAAAGAATAAAAGATTAAATAAAAGGGCTAAATAGCTCCAAGAAAGAAAAAAAGAAAAGGCACTTTTTTTTTTTTTAAAATCATATTGAGGTAAAGAAACAACCCAATTAAATAAAAGGGCTAAATAGCTCCAAGAAAGAAAAAAAGAAAAGGCTTTTTTTTTTTTTAAATCATATTGAGGTAAAGCAAAACAACCCAAACCATGTTTTTATTTTACCTAGACTATGTCTTCCCCCTTTTTTTTTCCCCCTCTTCAAACATCAAAGGGAAAAAATCCCACAAGCACCATAATTTGTGTCTTGTTCTGGGTAGGGCCTCTCTTCCTGTTTATTATTTGTCCTTGGATCTGTTCTTCCCACCATCATCAGGATTCTCTGCATCTTGTTTATCCAAGCCTCTCAAAACACTTTCTTTATCTAATCTATTTTAAACGTGTTGAAGAACCCTTCATGGTAGCATCTCAGCACTGAAATCTAATCTAATCCATCAGCCAAGAGTCTGGTTGCTTTATAAACACTAATGGCCAGATGTTGTTACCCTTTGCTCAGACTGAAATCGATTGCACTACTCAGTTCTGAATAAAGGTGTCAGAATCTGTCCCTCAACTCATAATATCTTGTCATTCTTATCACCATTTCGCAGCTGGGGAAGCTGAGATACTGTGAAGTAAAGCTGCCCAGGGTCACGCAGCAATTCATCCGAAAATAAGAAACCAGAAGTCTAAGCTCCCAGCCCCCAGTTCTCACCAGCGACTACTCAAATCGCTGCTCAAGGAATTGGCTTGTGTTTAATGCATGCAATGCATTCAGACTTGTGCCTTCGGTAATAAAGGCTTAACTGTGAAATAAAAGTCCACAACTATCATGTTTACTTGTACTTGACTGTCAGCTGCTATCTGAATAGAAATTGCTTTCTTGAGATTGTCAAAAATAATAATAAAAAAAAATTACAGTTGATCAGGTTTGTCCTCGCCCTGCAGTTACAAGGAGAGAGAGGTTATAAACCAGATTTCAGGCTGCACTGGGCTCTCTGGATACCCTGCGCTACATCTCCTGTCCTAGATGGCCACAGGAGAAGGCACCACTTTAGGAAAATAATTGCAGTTTGTTTAAAAAGAAAAAGAAATTGTAATGATGAAAGTAATTGATGCTCTAAGGAGTCCTTGAATAACTTTGATTTGAAAGAGTTTTGCTGGTATACATCATAGTTTCTGGGGTTTTCTCCTCAATTCAAACATAACATGCGTATATGAAACTTTAATATTCCTAAGGACATTTGCATGCAATCCAAATTCTTTTTCTTAAATTGCCTGCATCTCCCCTTATTCCCAACCTGCTGTTGCAACCTTATGTCTGCGAGTTATAGAGGGAAACAGAGGAAATACACAGCAGTTTTGAACTTTGCATATTGCAGTTGCATGACACCACACAATTAAGGAAGTAAAAAAAAATTACAAAAGCTGTTATCTCAGTTTTTAGAGACTGGGGAAAATGGGATTCAGATAGCAAGAAGAACTTGAATTTGTCCACTAGTCACAAAATACTCCCCTGTTTCTGTACGGTTATGTACCTTCTCTCCTCACAAGAAGACAAGCTTGCAGTTGATGGTTGGAGATGTTCTCTAAACAGAAAGTGCACCCTGGAGAATAGGACGGGTGGATGGGACAATTGAACCACAACTCTCATGAGGCATAATTGGGGTAGCATTTCAGAACAGAAATACCAGAGAGTAAAAAGCAAAACAACACACTTTCAGAGCAGCAATACTTGTGAAATCTAAGACTGAATAAAATGGAGGAGGCAACCTTAAACACAGAAGCAAAAAATCCTGGTGAGCCAAAGATAAAAAATCTTACCATAATCACGTTAACGAGCATTATGTCTGGAGTGTTACCAAAAGCATGGATACACAGTTGATTGCAAGTAGAGAGATCATCCTTTTTCCACATTTTGAATATGCTGGGTGTCAACCAGTTTCAGCCAAAGGCCGTAAAGCTAAACTAGGATATTTCCTGAATTTCACCTACTATGCCCTGTTGAATAGCTGGTCTTACAAGCTCAAGCATGAGTGTCATGGCAGCATGACTGTCTGTTTTTTTCATGGTACCTGGCTTCTGCCTGACCTGCTCAGAGCACAAGCAGAGCTCATTCACCCTCCCCTTGCAGATCCCTCTAACGTGTAGCCTAAGGCAAAAACTGACAACAGCTCTCAGTCTCGTACTTTGGGGTATGAGTCTGGAGAACGTTGGAAAGCTGGCTCACTGGGATTATATGACAGGGCTATTTTCTTTGGCTCTGCATCATTGGGATGTTTAAAAATAGACCCTAGTAAGAATTTACTGGTGTCAGAATCTGCCTTTTCTTCTGATATGAGGCTGTTCACCTGGAAAAACCCAGCTGTGTCAGGCCTAAGCATGGGATTCCTAAATGGTATTCAGAAAAAGAAGAGAGAAAAAGTGGGGACAGTGGAGCACTGCAGAATACCTAGTTCAGAGCCCACTGTAACACATGGATACACTTCCACTGGCTTCCACTACTTTTTCAAATTACAAATTGTTGCATTTAAAGGCAAGAAGATACAATTTGACCTTCTCGTCTGACTTCTGACAGCTAGATAATTTCACCTAGCAAACCTTGCATCAAATCTCTTTCAGAGAGAGAGGTTTTCTGGCTGACTTTTTGGAGAAAGTCTTTACTCACATGAGCAGATCTTGTGAAGTCTGTTCTTACCTGTATTCTCCACCACCACCCAAATGAGTCTGGGGAGAATAATCTGTTATGAGCAGTTATCACCATCAATAAGCTCAGTCTGTGACAGGACACAGAGCTATATAAAGGGGTATACTTAAAATGCATTTAATACAAGGAATGCCATCTTCTAGTATAAAATGTGCCGTTGTTCATGCATTCATAGATTCAATAATACTGTAATTGTTATGCACTGCAAATAAGCTTCTTGAATTCAGTTCATAGCACAGCTGAACTGATGCTGGAGACAATTTTTCTGCAAGCATAGACAACACCACACCATTAGGAATCTCTTTGGGCTAATACAGACAAACTAGAAGGAAAAAGAGGAGAGAGAAAAAAGATATGGATCTGTAATTACAACTGGCAGAAGAACGTGGTTTAATTCATTGGACAGCAATAACACCAGAGATCTGCAGAGCGTCTTGTCTGTAAACATCGTCTGAATTAATCACAAGGAGAGACACTGTAATAATTGTATTTTATTAAAGCTGAACAAAAGACTAAGATATTGTTCTGAATAAATGAGCTAACTGTAATATGACCCACTTCCCTGAAACCTCAGCCACAGCCAAAGTGTCTGACAAATTGTGCTGGAGAAAGAGTCAGAGGAAAGGGGAAAACCTGCAGAACCACCGCATAACCTACTTAGGGAAATGGCTCTTTGTAGGAACAATCCTTAAGCCAGCAGGCCTGGTCCACCCCTTTGATTTTTACTTTCTTTTAGAGTAGTCATTGAACAAAGATTGTTTATTTGCTTAGGGAGACAGCATCTTTTCAGATTGCCTTTAAGAAATAAAACCTCCTGTCATGTCAATATCTTGTTACAAAGAGAAGTAAAATGCTGCAAGAATTTGAGGAACCATTTTAATAAATGATCAGAAGGGAAGAAGTGCTCCTATCTTTCAAATCAATGAGTTTAAAGCATGGGAAATGCTGTATGTGTGAATAAATAAAGCAAAAGACTGACAGATTTCCAAGATATTTCATTCCTTTTTAGAGACTTTGTGAGAAAGCAGGGTATTAACTGGGAGGATGGTTATACGGTGGATATATGACAGAGGTAGCTATAGATATATACAGATATAGACAGAGATATCAATATTCTGAATGTGTGCACGTGTCTATGTTTGTGTGTAGTATACAGGATTTACTGAGTTTTTGTCTGAAACCAGTTCAAAAGCTGGCGTGTCTTGCTGAAGCAAGTGTTTCTCTACCCTGTTGCTCTGTATCACCCAGGTTATTCAAGCTTGGCATCTCCACACATCTCTACCAAAAAACAGTCCTCAGCGACAACAGCCGCTGATGTTACAGTCTTAGTGTTCAGGCATATTGCTTCTCAAGGTCTGTAGCTCTTTCCTTATACAACACTTGTTTTTTGAACCCTTTTAAGGACTGTAGAGCATTAGATTTAACATCTTATTTCTTCAGCAACACTTTACCTTGTGAAACTCTTCGCAGGCCAAAGCTGTCAAAGTACAGCTCTCTCTGCCTCTTATAAAAGGCTGCGCTAAGCAGAGACTGAAACCCATTAGGGAGAAAACACATTTGCTGTCATGTATACAGGTAGTTTGGATTGTAATCTATGCTGTGGAGCTCTGATCCAAGAGCTTTGCTTTTTTTCAATTAAATCTAAAAAAGAAGCAGCAGTCTGCTTTCATGCTGCAGACGGGACACTGATACCTTTCGACCACAAGCACTTAGGGGTCTGTTTCTGTTTGGCATGTTGTTTGCTGCTGCTGTGTAAGTTTGCTGGGCTGTCCACATTATACATTTGATAATAAATAATTAACTGCTCCGATTTCATCCAATTGACTGGCTGCGTTTGTCTTTTTTCTCTTCTAAACATTTGCGTAAAGTGGCTTGCATCAAGAGACCACGCAGACTATATACCTTAATTAACGTGGTGTGTCAATCTACTATACAGTGTTCTACAGAGACACACAAGGTTTACAGATGCCATGGGATCCATCTCAAGAAGCAGGTTATATGGATGCCAAGTCTTTCTAATAACATGTCCTCCTGACTCAGCCTTCCTCGTGTTATAGCTCCAGCAGTAAGAAAGATCCTGTCTTTCTGTGAAAGTGAGACTGATAAGTGTAGTGGTCAGCACAAATAAATATAAGGAACAACATTAAGGGTCTGATTCACTTTCAGTGACATTGGGCTAAATGAGAAATAAATAGGCTGATATTTACAGAATTGCCTGAGGGAATAAAGGCTTATGCAGTGGCAATAGGTTGCGTGTATTCACTGACTCTCATCTGAAGTTTTGTCTGAAATATTGTGTCATTATATTTAATTTGCATGTGTTGCTGTCTATGCTGGTAAAGAGGGAGATAGAAAATACCACAAGGTGATCATGATGACTTTAGGGATACAGGCTGTAAATGAATCAGGATATAAACAGTATAAAGAAGAACAAATCTGTGCAAATGTGCTCATAGCAATTTCAGTACATTTGACTTGTGTAAGCAGCCAAAGCTCCATGCCATAGGTCCATTCCCACCACCCACCCACCTCTTCTTCAAATGTCTCTTCAACAATGATTCACTGACCTTTTGCAGGGTGGTGCTCACATTGTTTTGCATGGAACAAAAGCAGGCTGATGATGATTTCTGCCACCTCTAGCCATCAGTGTAGTAAATTAAAGACCCAAGCCATGCTGTTGAAATAGATTTGTTCTGCTTCTTCCTGCAGAGAGATTGCATAAGAACATGTTGGGAGGAGAAAGATATGCTGTACATGTTAGATCTCAGAAAATTTCCAGGGGTGCTTGCCAGTATCACTCTATATGCTAAATTTGCACAAACACAGCAGTTAAGAAGTTGTACTCCAGTTAAAGTGTCGTTTGACAAGATGAACGTATTCTGCTGTCTCCTCTTATCTTGTGAATACTTTATCACTGGAGGAGAAGAAGAGCAGATATTCTCTGTCTTTCAGATCCAGCCCTTGTGTTAGAGTTAGCATTCAGAGTACGTCAGAACTGAGGAGAAAATGGGAGTCCTCTTCCTCTGAGGACTTCAGAATAGCGAGAAGACAAGGACCCTTCAAATCTCCAGAGTTTAGGGTAGTTAATAATCCTGAATTTAATGTGTGACAAATACTTTTTCGGTCTTACATATATTCCTAGTATCACCTAAGAGCAATGGAAATATGACCCAGGCCTTACCAACTTTTTCCTGTTCACACATGGCTTTTCCCCCAATTTTTCTTTTATTCAGTGCTTCAGTATGCAGCAGAACAACACAGCAGCTCTGGGAATTCAGCCCTAGCCTTTTCCCAAAAACAGCAATGAGGCTTTTTAAAGTTCATGAGCTAAATGAAGGAAATGCAAAGTTTTTAACATCACTTGCATCCTGGAAAATCAATGTCACAGGAAATGTGGCATCTCAACAGGAACATCTGATGGTTACATGGTTTGAGATGCTTTGTCTTCTGACAAATTGGATTATTTTACTGGTCTAATATTTTGATTACATCCACGCTTCTATTTCTCCCTCTCCTTTCACGTCTCTGAAAAAATACCCATCATGGATCTTTGCGTTTTGACTTCCTTGGGACTGATATGCAATCAAATGAGACATTAAGGAAATCAAGAGAGAACCCTGTCACTCTGTCAGTGACAGAAACTTCTTCATTAATAACTTTGTTGCAACACCCCCAACGATAACTATAGTTATAATCCTCTTCATCTTCCTGCAGCAACTCTGCTTAAGTTTAGGGTGTCTGAAAACATTGATCACTGCTGTGGAGTGCTTACTTTCTAAAGCCTGAATTTTAAAAAAAGTACCTAATCCAAATTGATTTTAACAGAAGTTAGTGCTAAATCCTTCTGGGAATCTGGACCTAAATGCCTAGGAAGAGTCAGTGGTTGTTCACTGATCCTGAACAAATATTCCACTCCTTCCTTTGTTTTTCTTTCTCCCCGAGTTGCTATACTGGAAACTAATCTGAAGCTTTGGTAGTACTATTGTTAAGCAGCTCCTGAACGACAGTTGTTAACGTTTTGAGGTACAAGAAGGGAGCATGACACCTAAGGGGAAGGAGTGCAGAAGCAGCAGTGGCTGCGTTCAGCATGCCTGCATGGGAAGGAAACAGAAATTTTGCTAACAGGCTGCCAGACATGTGTGCTCAGTACTAGCAATAGCACTTATTACAAGACAATCTGGGGGCAACCTTTGCCACTCCCAAGGCCTTTAACCTACACGTTGCAAAGATAGCACATGCCAAGGGTGGGATATGGGGCAGGGAGTTCAAGGGAGTCCAAACTTTAACTTGACTAAGAAAAACTATCACAATTTGCAGCTCCTTCCAGCTGCTAGCACTCCTTGGCACCCTCCAGACATCATGCACTGCTTAACTAGCTACTGTTTTACAGAGTTTAGAGTAAGGGTAAATTAGTGATGGTGGAAAGGTGCCAGTGGCAGCTTCCGCCAGTGAATCTTTACCTATGTCACCTCTTTACTCATTCTCTTGCGTGGTAGTATAAATTCCTCTCCACAGAACCTACTAAAGATGCTGATCCGTACATTTCACTTGTCACCCGCTCATCCCTTTTGGCAGATCGTTGCAAATGTTTAGAAAAGAGATCTTAGCCCAGAGACAAAGGATAAAACGCATTCAATTGAGTGGTCCCGCAAAACTGATAAAGGCTGCTCTCTGGGCCCTCCAGATGCAGTGGTCTTTTTGAAATGACCTTTCCTAACACAACTGGAGCCATCAAGGAGCACCACAGTCCCAAAAGATGGACATTAAGCATGTACTTTTTGCAGGATGGATTCAAAGGGTGACCTCTACATAGTTTTGTGTTTGTTACTCCAGGGCAACTGACTGAAAGTCTTTTTGTTGCCATATTTTGATTTGTCAACCTCTTATTTTTTAGTTGGGTTTCTTCAAGTGGATAATTGATTCTACCATTGGCAATTTTATGTAGAGATTCTGATAATTTGAGGTAAAAAGTTAACTTCCTTTGTGCATGTGCTAGAGAAGGAAGAAGACAGATCATGAAAGACCTGTGACTTCTCCTCAAGGGATCAAATATCCTCCTGTTTGGATGAAAGGATGTTTTCCAGGTCATTTAACATTGGGTCACTGAAAAATAATTTTGGGTACTGAGTTTCTAAATACTTGCTCTCCCTCTTCAACCTCACAGGAGGTTTGGTTTGGGGGTTGTGATGCACTTACTCATCTCACACACTGACATAACAACAGGGGCATGTCATTTTGAGTGAGGGGCAGATCAGAGGGTAGGATCAACAACTTACTGTGGCAAAAGATTGAGGGATAGAGTTTCCTGGAAAGAATTGTGAAGCACAGCACAGAAGCAGCTGTCCACACCTTGCCCCTGGCATGAACATTTGGGAAGCAATCCCCTGGATACATTCCCTGTGCTCCCTGCAAGTTAGCACAGGGAGATGGGAACCAAAAATACCATGGTCTGTGGCAGTTGTGGTCAGTCACGGCAGTACCAACACTCACCTGAAACTGAGCTTGTCCAAGCTGTGCTGAGATCATCTCAGGTGGCGGGATCTCTTTGCATACCTTGCATCTCTGCCATGGGGGAGCAGAATACACCAGTGCATCAACTGGTACTGCTGATTTGTTCAGGTTCGTTTCTAGTCCTACACTTTGAAATTGAAACTCTAGCTGTGAGAGAACAGGATACATGTCAATTGACCGCACACATAATTCCCACAAGTGGCTAAGTGCAAAAAATGTTGTTTGGGCCACAGATTGTTTTATTTTAAGTCAGCATGGTCAGAAAAAGAACACCCATATGTGTGGCCTTTGCATTTGACTTCTCTGCTCATTTGTTCCCTGTAAAGTGCACCCAGCATCTGGGATTATCAAGGACAGGGATGAGGAGGAGTGCAACAGATCTTTGCTCACTTACACACTATAAATAGAGAAAAAGGTCAGTGATGTTACATTTGCATGAAACCCAAGGGCCATGAAAAGTAGGCCCACTATATACAACCAGAGGTACATTTTCATGACAAATAACATTTTAATTCAGAAATTAACTATTGATTTCAGCCAAATTAATGGCAAAGTAAAGTATTGATTTTGGTTAAAATCCATGGAAGACCTCCTTCTCCCTTTGATGAAAAGTAAGGCCAATTCTGTTAGAAAAAGCAACTAGAAAACACCAGACACAATTCCCAAGTGAAATGGTACAGGTACACTCTCATGGAAGGACAGAGTATTAAATCACTTCTTACTTTGAAAATTAATTCATTTTTCAGCTGCAAAGCAAAAGGAAAGTCAGTGTAAAACATCTCCACAGATTTCAGCAGCCCTTGCACTGGCCCTAAATTACCATTTTTTATATATCTTTTTTTATAAGCAAGACTACAATTAAAGCAGTAGTATACAGTAAAACATTCCTGAGTACCCATGTGCCTCCACTTGGTTTTGCAAAATGGTGTTATTTTCTCACATGCAATCTCCATACGTGATATCGCACAGCGTAAATAACTTCTGGCAGCTCTGCACAGGATGAGAAGAAAGAGGATTAAATTGCAGGAAGGACAAGTTAAGTCTCAATATTAGGAAAAATTCTAAAATGCAAAATCTAAGCAAGATCCTAAACAAACTGTATAAGGAGACCGCTGTGTCTGTATCCCCCAACATTTTAAGAATAGCTTAGACAAACACCTGTCAGGAACAGTTTAAGTAGATATTAATCCATCCTCAGGAAAGCAGAAGACACTAGAGGACCTTTTGTTATCTTTTCCAGCTTTACTTTTTATGGCTCTATAAATTTCCTTCTAACATGACAGAATTAGCAGTTTTAGTTGACAGTTCTGCATATTAATGCATCCCCAAGTCTTGGGGAAAGTTGCAGTTACTAGTACGGTTGATGGGCTGTGCCTCATTGAAGTAGTCTATTATCTTCATCTTCTACAGGGGCAATAGAAGAAGAGAGTGCTTATGTGGTATGATGAGTTAAGTCAGTGTCGTAGCCTAAAACAGAGCTCGGATCATGTGGCTCTGACCAGACTTTGCTTGCTGTTGCAAGCATTCTGCCATGACCTCATACGTTACGCCTCCTCTCTCACCAGGATTAAACAAACTGTTTAATTCAGATGGCAGCAAATTGCTCAAGGGGACCAAATCAATTGTAAGAGCTTTGGAATAAAAGAATCTGAATTAATACGGGAACCTCTCCCTAGACCACAACTTGTAATAAACCCACAGTCAATAATTTCTCACTTGCTGCTAGCCATTTAAAGAAAAGGCAGAAAAGTGACAAAGGATCACTGCAAAAAAGACATCGTTTCTTATTCTCACATATCAAACTCTATTATCTTTTTCTTAAGCAATAATGCACTGGATTTTTTTCATCAGCTAACACCATAGCTCAATGCCACATTAAAAACATAAAAAGAAACTAGTATGTGTATACAGTAGTAAGTAACACCAGCAGCACCTCTGGCAGACAGCACATGCAAAATGTACTGTTGAAAAGCAATCTATAGCTCTTTCAGTAGGATGGATTTAGCTTGTTTGATACCAGGCAGTTCAGGTAATAACTGAGGAGGAGAAAGAATATGTTTTGAGGGCAACTGTATGAATTCTGTTTATAAATACCACAAACCTATTGAGCCATCTCAGGAATGGTCCAATTCATAAACCTGAGGACTTTGTATGAGTCAAAGACAGCTCTGAATTTACCCGTCAGCAATCTGTTACATATAGTTGCAAGTAGATGGAACATCTACAACGCTGAGATATGAGACCATTCACATGTTTCCTTTTTTTAGTCTGAGGTGGGGTTCCAGACAGAGTTGTTTTTCAGCAGGCAGCATTAGGCTTAAAGTACTCAACCCAATCTGAAATCTCCTTAGAGCCTGAACGTCTTCACTCTGGGTACGTTCATTTGACCATCCAGTGCTACTGCTTCTCCTATGTTTCCTCAGCCAAGTAGAAAAATTATCTTGTGCTATCACAAGTCCTATTCCAAATACACACAAGCACACACACACATATATTTTAGACCAAGAGGAACTCTTGTGTCTGTTTAGTTCATATAAATATCCCTCGGTAATTCCTGCAGCGAAGGGAACTAGCCTTCCTCACTGTAGAAATGAATGATGTTGAACTCATTTATTTGCATTGCAATGGTTTTTAGAAACTCCAGAAAAAAGTGAGGGCTTTATTGTGCTAGGCACTGTACACTTATTTAATAAAAGACAGCCCCTACAGCAAACAGCTTACAATCAATAGAGACAAGAGAGGTAAAAGATGGGAGAAAATACACTTTTATCAAATTCCAGCTTTCAAATGCAATATCCGTTTGGAGTCACCACCTGAATGAAATTTAAGATCTGAAAGGCTACCTTTATTACTTGTATCCATAAATATTTATGGCAATTTAACCTCAAAATTCCCATGTGCTCAGGGCCTTAAATATGCATTCAGCACAAAGGGAATTCAGCACGCATATCTGAGGGCATAATGGTTTGAATAATCAATTTGGTGTTCCCCTCGAAGAGCTAGAGCACTACTCAGCTGAATCCTCTGTTTTGTAGTGAAATACTAGTAATGTATACAGGGACATAGAGCCAGCACATATTGCTAGAGGCTGGCCATGCCTGTTTTAAACATGCTTGTTGTAGCCTGTGCTTTCTTCCAGGCTCTAAAATACCACCTGCCATTCCAGACTCGTGACAGCTGCGAGAGTCCTGATGGAATTTTTAAAAAAAAATTGCATATTATTTTGAAACTTATGAAATGCTATATATTAGGATGTAAATAAAATATGTTTGAGTCTTTCATTTCACCTTCTGCTGCTTGACATATTACAGTTTATAGTCTCCAACTCCTCCATTCTCCAAACTCAAGGACTAGAAATTTTCTCTTTATCCATGACAGCTGTGAAGCTTGTGTAATCCCGTAACTCCAGGAACTGAGACTTTCAAGGGCAAATATAAATTATCAAGAAACTTAAAAGAAAATTGTCATAACTCTATCATCCAGCAAGTTGCCCATCCAAAGGGCTTCTTTACAGCTAGCAGTACAGTTATTTCACAGTTTTGTTTTAATTTCTCAAGACATTTACTAATAACTGATCTTCTGAGTTTCTTCTATAATTGAGACATTTTCAAAGAAAGACCAGCTTGGACTAGTGAACCCTTTTAAACCTTTAATGGAAACGTAAACTCCCACTCACCAATCTATGTCATTTTCTGTGCTAAAGCTGCTATATGTAATTGGCTGGGGCAGGATAGCTTATAAAACTGTTATTCCTTGTTAGTGTCTTGTTAACAAAACCTTGTTTAAATGTAGCCCTGGTTAATAGACTATGAGGGTTCTGGTAACTTACAGGAACACAGCATCTTGCCATATACCTTGTATTCCCATTTTGGATAAAAAGGGAAACCAACTATTTTCTTTATGTAGCAATAGGCTAATGCCAGTAGAATAAAGAAAATAAATTTCTCTAATCCTGATGTATCACCCTTCTGCTCTAGATGCTGTTTTGTAGGCTTAGAAACAAGGGTGGCAAAAATACAATTAACTTCTCATGGATAACTATTAGGTGTTAGTCAGAAGGGGGTTAAGTGCGTTTTATCGTATAGTGTTAGTGATTGTATATGACTGGTGGGAGTATTTCTGTCACTGAAGTCAGTCAGGTTCAGTTAGTGACAAAGGAAGTAACCAAAGGAAGATTTTTTCAATACATTGATATTCTCAGTATGTGAACTCAGTGGGAGTGTTGCTTAAATGCTGATTGTGTTACGTGGTTTGGAAACACAGAGTTAAAACCATATATACAAGAAACACAAGAATGATAGCTGTTTTAAAAATAGAATTCATAAAACACACAATTCCTACACTTAGGATTTTTTTTTTCTGGAGTAGACACTGAAGAGTTGAAATGCTAGACTTTCACACAGACTAAAATATTCCTTAAGGCTTCTATTTGAAACATTTTCCTCTAAAATTTTCAGCTAAAACAGGATTATTCAAAATTTTCAGATGGCAAAACCAATTTTTCCAGTCCAAATGTACTTTTGAGAAACTCACAATTTTCCATAAAAATGAGAAAACTCTCTAATAAAAATTCCTGATGTGTTGTAACAAACTGATTTTAGATCACCAGAATTTGTGGTCTTAAACTCTATTTAACTGCAGAGTAAACAATTCATTATTCAGGAAAACTGAGATTCAGGAGCACTTGGGGATACCATAGTTGCTTGCTGTGCTTGTAGTGAGCTGGGGGAACATTTTTTAAAGAACCTAAATAAAATAGTCTAAGCTGTGTGGAAAATGAGCCTTGCTATCAAAAATCACTTCATTGTCTTTGACAATGTGACCAGTGGGTTTTCTGTGAATTATCAAGTCTCCCAGATGTCCTCATCTCTCAGGGACTAGAACTTCACTTGAGCTGTGCCAGAGGTAACGTCTGAATGTCTGTGGCAAAGATTAAATATCCAGTGAGTGCCAGAAGAAAGCACGTACACAGAACCACCAACTCATCATTCAATAAATCTGCTCTTGTTCTATACTAGTTTGTTTTTGCTGAGTTCTGTGGATTTTATTTCCAAAGAAACACATCAGGAGCTGTAATGGGAAAACATACCTGTTCCTTCCACAGGGGAAAACAGAAGTAAAGGAGACAGGAAAGGTAGGAAGGATGAATAGATGGACAGACAGATCTACCATCATCTTTTATTCACTTTCTCTTAGTCTCTGATCCCCAGAGCTGAAGAGTTAATGTGACTGATATCAATTGCCTTACTAGCTGCTGGGTATTTTTTAATAATAATAATCTAATTACAGATGGAGTGTGAATTGCCTGCAAGGTACCAAGCACCTGGGGCGTGAAAATAAAATTAGGCTTCTGACTTAAGTACAAAAGGGGACCTCAGGGCAGAAAAAAAAAAAAAAAAAAAAATCACAGTATTTTATCGGTGGCAGTTTGAAATACACAGCACAAGAGAAGAGGACAGATTCTCATACCCGATCTGCATTACTGATGTAAATTATTGACCATCATAGTTGGCTACTGATCAAAGGCTTTATTCCCCTTCGGGAGGTAGAGGCATGGACTTGTTTAGAAGTGGGGCCTGGGCTGTTTTGCAAAACCATAGTAAGATGTGCATTACTGGGAAAGCCATTTTGCTTCTGACATCACCTCTTTTTCCTTCACCTACTTTGTGTTTGCTTTGACTTTGCAGACTGCGAGCTGTTTGCAACTGGAATTGCCTATTTCTGTTTTTATTTGCAGTTTACAACACAGGGCACCCCTGATGCTGATTGGGACACCTCAGGCTCTGCAGAGACATAAATACAAGAATTTAAAAGACAATTTTTTTGCTTCTGTAAGTGTGTGCAACACTATTACTTTATTCCCCTCCCCCACCCGGCCCCACATCCATTTGCTGCATCTTATTACACCTTGAAATGCTGGCATGAACTCTTCAAAGCAGGGACAACTTATTAGCTGTTTCCCTGCACAACATTGAAGGCATTACAAGCCCAGTCTTTGATTTGTGTGACTGCATGCAGCTGGGCATATATAGAATAAGAACACATACACCACAGCAAAGCACTGCTCAATTGTTCCAGTGGAAGCCAAAGAGGAGGAACACGAGATGTCACATATCCAAATCCCTTCCCCTCTCAGCTCCATGGAGGATCATCTTCCCCAGAAAGCTCTGCAGCGAGATTAATGAGAGGGGCAGAGTGCAACTGTAGAGGACAATATAGTTTTCTCACAAAAATGGGAACTTTAACAGCCCTGCTGGGCCACAACAATCAGGCCTTTTCAGGAAGGAATGTGATTTATAATAAATGGTGTCCATAAACCCAATGAATTTGCTACTTCGTATGTTCCCACTCATTTACATTTGGAACCTCAGTAGTAGCTAGTGAGCCTGGCAGGTTAACAAAGTGGCGGATTTTGTGAAGAGCAGCAGTCACACTCACAGTGCCTATGGGAAGCATAGCTGTCATGGCAATAAAATGGTTAGTATACAGAGGAACAGAAGGGCACTCACTAGCCTGTTTTTAATCTTTTAAGTAATTCCAGCTTGTGAAGGTTAAAGGGATTGGCAGCATGAGACACTAGAGCTTTGTAGGCATCCAGTTCCCTTTCTTTCTCTGATTTTTATTCTTTGCTCTCCTGATAAGATCTTGGCAAAAGGCAGTGAGAAACAGCTTCACTGTAAACTCAGTAGGTCTGGTCATTTAGGGAGGCAACCACTTGTTACAAAGGGAAATGACAAGGCAAGACAAAGATTCAAAGGCAGCCTTGACAATTCTGTCCAAGGAGAGATAATAGCAAACGAATATATTCATTTGTACACTGTGCCCAACTCGTTGCTGACTCAAGGCCTATGAGTATCATGAAGATCTATTTACTGTATTTGTTAGTACAAACAAAGTCCTCTTCCTCAGGAAAAAGTAGGAGCTGGTCACAAGGTGGACTAACTTACAACCTTAAAGGTGGGTGGGGTGAGGAGGGTGCCATGTGGTTTAGTGAGGTACAAGCTTCATCTGCATCTTTTCCTGCAGTTTGTCCTTTTAAAATGGATTTCCTTTGCAAGAAAATACAACATTTTCATTGCAGATATAAACCTTTCCAGAAGTGTCCCAATGTACAGAGAATTAATATATTTCATAAAGTCCAGGCCAGCCTCCAAATGAGAACATTATTGAAATCTATGTGGTAGGGAAGAACTCAGGTCCCCAGTTCTGGCCAGCTTAGGTGTCTTTCAGCAGTGGGTTTGCATTATTCTTTATCTAGGACTGAAAAGACATCCAGAGTTGGATTCATCTGGATATTTACATCTTAGCTGCTGACTCCAGGGTGCCGTTATGGCCAAAAGAGAGAAGCAGGCAATTCTAAGACACAATTCATCTTGCTCTAAATAGAAATCTAAAATACATCAGATAAATCACACCTGTTGCTTTTTCCCATGGTCTCTAAAGGGATCTTGAGATGAATACCAAAAAATAGACAATGCCATCATAAAATCATTAGTTTTGACATTCTCAAATCTAGAATGGGACCTGTGCTCAAAACAAGGAGAGCAGTTTCGTGAAGGTACATGTACCTGGAAAACAGGATACCCAGGTTCAAGTCTTTGTTTCGGATCCAGTGTAATTTTGGGTTTGTTTCCCAAAGACAAAGGGCATAGACCTTTGACTAATTTGAGGTGGGCAGGTTACTTCCCTTTACCTCTTCCACATTTTCAAAAATAAGCTAAAAGGTCCAACTGTCATCCTATAGTATTGATCAAAATGCCGACATTTGCAGTGGAGTTGAATTATTGTTGGCACTAAAAGTGCTTCTTAATGAAATGCACAAAAGATTCATAGAGATGGGTAGGTTTTATCCACCAGTGAAATTAAACTATCTCATGAGAGGAACATGACAACTGTTTAACAATCCTCAGCAACGCTCTGGAATAATGCAGGACAAGTCCTAATGAAGTGAATGTTTCAGCGGCCCAGATTTAACTCCCTGTATGTGATTCTCCAGGTTCTTGGGTTTCTGCCTTAGTTCTTATGAAAAAACCCAGAGGTCTTTAGTTATAGTAAGTAATCAGTTGCCTTCCAGTTCCACCACATCCCTTAATACAGTCTTTGGAGGCCTTGCTTTTTTGCAGTACTGACTCAGAGAGAAGAAGCGTATATAAAATGTGTAGATGTGAATCAAGTAAGACCCTTTTGTCTCAGCAAACTTGGGAATGCATTTGGGAGCACAGCTTATGCTCTCAAATTCTGATAACTCTGGTTATCAAGCAGCAGCCTCAGCCAGCATTTCAAACAGCAATGTTCAAGTAACTAATGTCAACAAATCACATTCATAAATAATTATCAGAGGATCAAGATCATGAGGTTTGATTATTTAACAAGGAATTTATCCAACACAAACCAGCTGGAAATAATATTTATAAGCGCCTTTGCTCTTTCTCATCTCCAACTTTCTTTTTCTTTAACCAGCTGTGAATTGGTCTAGCAAGGAAAGACCTACACAGATGTATAGACACAGAAGCACGTTAATTTGGTATGGATCAGGCTTTACTTGAACTGAACATGGTGGTGACATTCAAACTCCCTGGGGATATACTGCCTCAACAAAATGCACTTTAGTGGCAAAATGAAACAGTAAAGACAGTGGGACTGTCCTTCTTTCTCTCTTAGGCATGGATAAGGTCACTGTCAATTTTTGTTACCTCACTTGAGAAAAGCAATGGCCTGGAGAGAGTTCACAGGGGTGCAGTAAGTACGATCAGAGGCTTAGCTATCATGACCTATGGAAAACACTGAATGAGATGAGCCCTGTCAAACCAGAGGCAAGCAGACTGAGGGGAGACATGCTACAAGTCTGGCACAGAGAGGAAACCGATAATCCTTTTTCAATCACAGATAGAAGACAAGTAAAGATCTCAGACTGCAACAAGGGAGAGCCAAATTAAACAATTTAAAAATAAAGATAATGAACTGTTGCAATAAATAGTCTGGGGAGGTTGTGAAGCGTCCGTTGGTCCTTGAAGAATAGGCTGGATAAACATCTGTCAGGAATCATTTAGGTAGGGCTTGTCCTGCCCATGGGGATATATAATATTTCTCAATGGCAACTTTCTATTTTCAGTCATAAAAGAAGAAGACTTTCTAGTTTCTTATGGCTTTTTTTAAAATTTTTCTTATACCAGATGTCTGGGAAGAATGGGGTTTGCCATGAGAATCAGCAGTTTGGATGGACAGAGTGTGGCTACTCAAAGAAACTCAGTTCTGGAGACTTCGTCAGTCAGCCCTGTTTTAATAACCCTTGTCCTCAGTCTGTCTTGGCCATGGCAACGAGGAGACCCTGGGAGCCAGACCGTGGAGCTCCTGGAACCTCAGGCCCTGTTCACACATACATGTGCAGGCACACAGTCTATCTACCAGAACATATTTAATTGAAAAGGGGCTTTATTACCATCCTCCTCTGATTAATTCGGAAATGTGAAACTAAACGTAAGGATGTTGGGCCTGATTTTCATTTACACTAATAGCTTTGATATTGCTTTCCTCCTAAAAGGAAGCCTTAAAAAGTGGGTAAAGAGAATTTGCTGTCTTTTTATATTGACAAAGTGGGGGAAATTGACCATAATGTAGATAGGAATTGAGACTATTGAGTACTTGGACTCGGTTCTTATTTTCACAGTAATGCCTTTCTACTGCTCTGGTGCTGTAAGGGGCTTTAAGGTGAGTATTAATGAAGTGTAATTGCACTTCACAATACTCTACCCACACAAAGAGGTCTTAAAGGAATCTCGGTGTAAATGAAAATCTTGCCAATTTTAGCTAAACTGTGTTGGCTTAATTGTAATGTGGTTATTCAGAAACATTTTAATCTTTTCAGAAATGCAGAGGAATTTATAGCGAAAATAGGATTTTAAACTGTTCTTAGCAGTAGGGTAGAAACAGTGTTGAATGAAGAGTCCCTACACTGGAAGCCTCCATTTCCTGAGATTTGCAGCCCACCGGTGAGCATCTGTTACTGAATCTTTTCCCTCCTTCGTGTTCAGCCTTTAGGGAAGAAAGATAGTTCTCGCTGAAATTTGACTGAAATTGCTGCAACCTGTTCCTTGAGGTCTCCAGTTTGATCCCAGGCTATTCTGGTAGTTCTCACACTTGTTATGCTTAAAATCCCCCACTCAGAGGCCAAGTTGGAAAATTATTAATATGACTTTCATTTAAGGAAAAGACTCACCTGCTGTGCCCAAGCTGGGGAACTGTGCATGTGAGGGAGAAGGAGCCTCCCTATCAAGGTTGCAGAGAAGCAGTGAATCCTAAGGCATGAGAGAAACGGTGGTTTGTGTCATCATAGATAATCTGGAGTTGTTTTTTCTCTCTGAATCTGCAAGCCAATGAACCACTACTGTCTTATTTCTATATCCCCGTGATAGGGATTTCTTATCCAGACTTTGGAGAGAGACCAAAATTTGAATTGTACAGTGCTAGTAGATTTTCTGGGAATTCACTTCCAAAAAAGAAATAAATTTTGTCCTGTTTTCCTGCAGAACTGAATAACTCTGGATTCAAATGAGAGCACCATCTCCTCATTTTGAACTTCTTGCTTCTCTGGCTGCTTGGTTTCTCTGCTAAGTAACCTTCCTCTAACAGATCTAGTGCTATGACAGGATGAGATGGGACACAAGGTGGCTTTGGTATCTGCTGGAAGTGGCTACAGGGAACAAAATGAAATTAAAAGAACACAACTGAAATGTAAATAGTAAATGTAAATAAAATGTAAATAAAAGTCTGAGATCTGATATTTTCAGTAATTTCTTCTCTATATAGGAGACTTGCACTAATGCTTCTAGCATCATTAGTTAGAGCAGGACATTTGCTAGCATGAGTATGCAACCACAATTATAAATGGATACTGCTCTTTCTATCCTGAAATGGTGAATTATACAAAGTGTACTGACTGATAATAGAAAAGGAGATAAATCACGCACCAGCCTCCACACAGATGAACAGCTCTTTGCTTCAAATCCAAAAATCCTAATTTAGTTTTACTTTTTTCTTATGTGGGTACATATCCACCAACTCAGCTGGCTTCTGGATTTGGCCCCAAAGAAGACAGGTAACAAAAACAGAGCAGATCATTTATTTGCTGGCCCTAGAGAAAGTTCATCCTGGGAAGTCAAAAGAAACTCTAATTGTGCATCTGATTCTCAGTGATTCTTGAAAGTGTTTTACAATCTAAAAAGAGTGGGCAACATGTTCAAAGGCATAAACACCAATCAGGCACCCAGCTACCATTAAGAGTCATCAAGAGTCACATATCTGGCTACCATTTGTGCCTTTGAAAATCTCTTCCTGCATCAATTACACTTACTCCCACTTCAGAGCTGCAGCACACAGCCAGAGTGGCATAAAATATCCTAAAGAAAATGAGCACCAGCCTGAGTAGGGAAACGGAGAGCAAGCAGTGATCTACGGAGCTCACACAGCCAGAAAGTGCCTAGCTAACTAGGGTGCAGTCTGGGAACCAGCAGTAGATAAATGGGCAGGAGAAAGCAACGTGTAGAAATGGAATGAAGATAATGAAAAGAAAACTGAACCAGAAAGCCTTTTGAGCTGGAAATGAGTGTGAGTGCCTAATGAGTGACAGCGAGGAAAAGAAAAGAGGTGCTGGCAATGGGAAGAATGGATGGGTCATTCCAAATGTCTGTGAACGTGGCAGGGAGAATCACAAAGCTCTTGCTGGAAATGGGGCGCAGCAGGAAGGACTTGCTTGTGGACACACACCATGACAACCGGGTGTTGGACCCAAGCCCCAGAAACATGGCCAGAAGCAGTAACCCTGATCTCCTTACCCTACTACCCCTCCCAGCAAGGGAACGAGGAGAGCTGACTATCATTACAATGAGCTCCAGCTGCTAGAGTCAGAGCACAGTGGTGGGCGAGGAAATGCTCCTCCATGTGAAGCATCCTTTCTGCTGAGCAAGGAAACACTTCTCCATGTAAAGGATCCTTTCGAAGTTCAGCCCCCCAACACTGTACTTTGTATCTTGACACCCAATTTATCCCATTCTTTTTATTTCCTTTTCATTTATTCTAATGTCTTCTTTTTTTTATTGTGTTGCAACAGCAGCACTGAAGACACAGTAATTGGGTGTCTTTTGTTCCACAAAGAGTCTGACAAGTCTTCCCATGGTGCCAGAGCCACTCTGTTAAGTGTGAAGGCCCCAGAGGGATGATGTCTTATCTGTTAGAATGTTTACCTTAAAAATAAAATTATATATAGGAAGACAGAGAGGAAAAAAGTGGAGGTTCAGAGGAAGAGAGAAATGAGGATGAAAAAGAGGAAGACTGGCAAGAAAAGAACAGAGAGAGAGAGAGGCAGGCTGATCTCATCACTGTGAATTCCCAGAGTCTGGTCTTTTACCTGCACCTCCATGCACACAGCATTTTAATCACCTGCTCTTATTTGGCAATTCCAAAACCATTTTAGGCTTACTGAATTCTGAGAGAAAAAGGCTTTTTCCAGAGATGCCAGTCCCAGGGATTCTGTAGAAAGTCAAAAAGGGCATTTCCTCAAAATGCTGAGACTGCAAGAAACAGATCAAACAACAAAGGTTTGTTGCAAAGAAGGAGGAGCATATAAGGTGGATCTTCTGTAAGCAGAGGATTTCTATCATTCAAGGAGGATCTTTCCAAAGGAAAAACACAATATATCAGTGTCCTTTTTACCTAGGAATCCATATGCAGAGTACAGCCCCCAAAGCAATTTATTTTCCATAACACTAATGTAAAACAGGAACAATTCAGATAATCAATCAAATTAAAACAACAAATCTCTCTAAACTCAAGGCTGGCAAAATAATTGTGCCATATTCCCTTTCTAGTGATACTTTCAATATAATGAAGCCCTAATTGTGCAGTAATACTTATTTTATCACAACAACGCATGCCTGCGGTAGCATTCCAGCTGTGATCAGAGTCCAGTACAGAGAATGAGGCAGCCTCTGTATTTAGGCTAAGTCTGAATACATGAAAGTAGAGGAAAGATAATCTCCCATTCTGTGTGTATAATATCTTTCCCTATATGTATTGTGCCTACACACAGAGAACTTTTATTATTTCACTTTCTTTGTATTTCTCTCATGAGGACTGAATCCTTAACCATATTATGGGATTATCATACATAACAGAACAGGTGGATCTAAACCAAAGCAGAATGGCAATACATTTTCATCTGAGAGTTGGGGAAAAAAGGTATCTGAGGGACGACATTCGATACATTTGTTACAAGATTAAAAAATATGTTGTTGAGGTAACAGGTAAGGGCTCCTGAGTAACAAGAAGGCTGCGTCAAAAAGGAGGCAGCACGCATGCTATTGGTGCTCAGACTGTGAGAAGAGAGGGGGGAGATGAGCAGAGACCAACTCGCAACTTGTCGTAGACATAGTAGAATAACTGGTCCTGTGAGCAAGACCTCAGACTGAAGTCACCACTCCAAAGTACCTCTACAGCTACTTTGCAAGCAAGGCAAATAAAAGTAGAAATGAAGGTCTAACCAGATGAGTAATTCCTATGCTGCAGTGGAACAAAGTTTTCAGTGAACATTTTTTTCTGTGTGCTTTTGGAGAAACAGCTGGATTCAACCCAGAGCAGGTCCCGAGAAGGGTTTTATGAGACACCAGAGAGTACAATAATATAGGCTGGATAAAGAAAGGGTGAGGGCCACATCCTGTCCAGTAAAATATCCGGAAAGAATTGCTCAACTACCAGTCACAAGAAGGCATCTAAAAGGACTTTCCAAGTCATATGAGTGTTTAGAGGTGATAATGCAGCTGATTACTGGAGCATCTCTCCCCTAACAATTAGAAGCAATAGAGTATGTGATTAAAAAATCTTAAAATATTGTAACTGAAGTGTTCAAAACCATAATGCTTCATGTGCTGTGTAACAAGGGCTGCCTAACTGAAGTGTAGCCATATGACTCTGCAACATTTTCAGAAAAACATTCACTCATTGTTAAGCCACCTATTTGCTCAGCTATCCTAAAATGCCCTTGTATTTTCTTCTAGGACTGAGTAAACCTTAGATCATGTCTCACCACTTACAACAAACCTACAGGACACTACAGATTTTCTGGGGGCCTTATATCTGAAGTACTTGAAACCGCTGATTTCACACCTTTTTTATGCAAAGCCATATGTAATCTCCTTTTTCATTTAAAATCTTGGCTCAGATCTAATCAAAGCTTGCAACAACAGATGGCAAAACCAAGTGAACTACTCAAACCATAGGCGCTATGCTAGACAGAATAAAATGTCCTTTCATCTTTGTAGGTACTGTTGAAATCTTTAAATAAATAATTAGTATGGATTCTCTTCTCTCTTCCTTACTGTACGTTGAAGATTTCAGGAAACTGCATGCATTTTTCTCATAGTTTCTAACCAGACACTTACACATAATCATTACAGATTTGCAGCAACTGTTTATGCAAGGCAGAGGTCCAGCAATATTTTAGAAGTAGTAGTTGCAAATTAAACCCACTGCAATATAACAGTGCAACCTTCTGAGGTTATGGTTCCAAGCATAAAAGCATTTTGGAAACTAGTATTAAGTTATAAATCATTTATATGGGTACTTCTAATAATATGAAGAGTGGAACACAAGAAAGAGGGACATAGTTCAGAAAGACTCTAATCTGGTTTTACATTAGAGGTACAAGAATAGAAAGTGAATAAACATCTATCTCAAACCCAGAAATGGTAGCACGTTGTTTACCATGGTAGGAGATATAAGCCTGACATGAACTTTGTTGTTCAAAGGCTTGCTTTATTTATTTATTTATAGTAATAAAGTTAATAGATGCTGTTAAGTAAAGTTACAGCTGAAAAGGTCTGGGAATCACTGTTTGAGACACATGTCATATAACAGAGGCTTTTGATATCCTTAACTAAGATCTCTTTTTCACTCCTCCACCTGTCCCAACATTTTTTGGTACCAGTTAAACTATGTAATTTGCTGGAAATAAACTGCATCCCTCAGGTTCCTCAGAAGTTGCTCATAAGCAGCATTTAAGTACCCCAGAAATAAGAGTGACACAATGACCAGTGGGTTTTCAAATGTATACAAAGGGCTATTTCCCCAGAGTGGCTATGCTGGTTGATATAACTCCTCCATCACACAAAGTGAACTGGTCAGGGCTGGAAGGGATCCCACTTCTTTCATTTCAGCTGGGAGCCCTCACTGAAATCAGCCTTGACATAAGCCCCTCACATCTCTTGGAAAGAGAGTGGCACCAGCTGAGGGTACGCACAGAATTGTTCCTCCATGCATGTAGATACTGGACGCAGAATTCACCTACACCTGTCTGATACCTTCTTAAGGAGGACTCCTACTCCTTGTGCCCACCGTTAAGTTTCTCCTTCCCCTCCCAGACAGGCTTCAAAAGACTGAGACGCTATGACGAGCCTAATCTTCCAACAAAACTTGATGTTTTAAAAGGGCAGACTCAGGGGGAATCCATCCTCTATGTAAACTCCATCTTGGCTGCTTGCCCAGCCAGCTTATTCTAATTGTCCGGGGGTATGAAAAACAATAGATTGTCTCCACCACTAAATAAGTCTGATCAGCAAAGGCTTCTCTTAGCTGTGAGTGACTGGAGTTCTCTCTGCTTTGAGGGATCATCATATGAGAGAGATATTTCATATGACAACACGATAGCAACCCCATAGCTAGGCTGATGAGACCTGTCAGCACCCCAGCACTCAGCGGAAGATGGAATTTGGTGCACTTTTGCAGCAAACAGAGAAATAATCTTGAGGGACTGGGTGGACACTGCCATCTCAGGGAGAAAACAGCTGGCTCAGAATACCTGTCTCATCTAAAACCTTTAATAAGTAAATCTCAAATATCCACTCTATCAACTCAGACATAGACCTTCTCTGTATCTCTTTTCTCATGTGTCATGTAGGGATGAGGAAACAGGGTCAAGTCAGATTTAAGCCTGAGCTACGTTTACAGCATCTTAAACTCCGCTGCCCTTTTCAGTTATTCATGTGAAACATTTCAGATCCCACCCGGAGCTCCTGGGATCCAGGTAAGTGAGGGAGACAGTTAATCAACTAATTATGCTTAACAAAGAACTTGTGTGAGAGATTGAAGGTGCTCAGTGGCTTCATGGGTATTGCTTTGTGCCAAGTCCCTGACATTATCATTGCTGTTCTTGACTTCACCTTTGTCTGGCTATGCAAGTGTGCTGTTTGGGACAGGTTTTGGATATGATGCAGCTAACGTATGGGGCACTCCAATAAAATGTCTAGTTTCATCATGATTATTTCAGACATTCCCAAGTGTTTGATCTGGGCTTACAATTCAGGCCCATTTCCAACATCTGTTGATGGACATCTGAATATCTGCTCCCCCTCCCTCCCACATGCACTCACAGAAGACAATTAGAGAACAGTACTTGAAGCAAGCAAACAAGGAGGGTGGTCAAGGGTGCAGAACCTCAGCTGGGAGATGAAGGGCACTCTGAAATAGCAGCATTGACCAGTGCTGTGTTTTTATACACTCTGGGATGAGATACTGGCCCTGTTTCAATCATGCTATCAGTCCTCTCTCAGAGGATGTATTTTCATTTTCTCATCTCCACTCTGCACCTCCTCCAGTTTGACTACAGCCTCCTTGAACATGAATAAGCAGAACCATGCAAGGCACTGTACGCAAGATCCTAGCAGAGCTGTGATGGACCAACGCTTGCTGATATTTACTGGAAATATTTTTCCTGGTACACATTTGCTGTTTCACAGTTGTACCACACCGGTACGATCATGATTGACATGATGTGATATGACTGTGACTAATTGTGATGTATTTATCCTGTGATTCATTAATGCATGAAACAATTTTTGGTTTCCTGCCCCTTTCATGGAATGACATTTGACCTGTTCGCAGAAATCTTATTGTTTTCTTTGTCTGTGCTGTGAATGAGTCTGCACCTTGAAGTGAAGTTCTATTTCCATTACTCCAGCCTGCCAGCTTACCCACTTTCATCTTCATGCTGAAGTTTATTTGAATGCTGGTTAACTAATTAGCCAAATACAGTTAGCCAAAACCAGCTTTTGGGGTGAAAGTCTTTAAGATTGGTACCAAGACAGATCTCTGATGAGCTTTCTGCTAACCTCCTTCCAGACTGATAGTTCTCTTTTATGGATCACATACTGTTGCCTCCATTTTAACTAGTTCTTGCCAAGCTCAAGCTTTGTACTGAATTCGTCTTCTCTAGTTTACTTGTGACTCCCTAACAAATGCTTTACTTTGATCCAGATGAATTAGTTCTACAGTATTTTCTTTCTTTCTTTAGAAAACCAATTACTTTAAGAAAAATGAGACTCGGTTAATATGCTGCGATCTGCTTTTTTCAACCCTATATCATATTTTCTCCCATTTCCGTGTTCATACTCATATTTAATTATCTTTCCATTTTAAAATTATTCTTAGAGCTTTTCATACTATTGACCTCAGATTAACAGTCCATCATTCCTGGATCACTTTTATCCTCTTTCTTAAATTCAGGCACCACATTTGCTATTCTCCAAGAATATAGTACTATCTGAGGATGGTGTTTAACTACATTCTTTTAATTCTTTCAGTACTCAAAAGGAAATTGTCCAATACCTTCCAACATGAGCTCCTAACAATATTTGAAGCATTTTGAAGCATTCTGCTGTGATTGTTTCCCACACTTATTTCCATGAGTCCTATTAGTTTCCCCATTTCACATCACGCTCCCTTTTGGGCGTGCAGTGTTGCTATATTCTCATCACGTAGCTTCAAGTACCATTTGCAGGAAACCCAAGGCAATGGGTAGACTGAATCTTAATATCCCAGGTCCATATGATAATGGTCGTGGAGTCATACCTGCTGATTCTTCTATTCTTTCATTTCACAGAAATATCAGCTGTACACAGAGAACTTCAAGCCACTCACGGAGTAGACGTTGCTCACCCAGCAGTGTTGGAGACTCCTGTCTTACAAGGGGGCTGCCCAAAAGAAACAATGATTTTGCTAGGAAATTCACATAAAATATGGTGAGTCCATTTCCGTGATATTTAATTTTGTTTTTGTTGAAAGCCTGACCACTACTTTGTCCCACTGTGACTTTATAGGAGTTGATGAATATAAAGACTAACTGTTCAAATATTTCTTGATATATTTTGCAGGGCATTTATCAGGTATCCCTACATTTTGTCATTCACCCATGTTAGAGAAATAAACAAACACTGCACATTTAGATAATTTGATAATAATTAACAGAATCTCATGCCTTTTAGAGATTTTTTTTTTCCACTGTCTTTTGTCATTTGATTTTTTTTTCCATTCCATACAGGTCCATCAGCTGCCTATTTATTTTTGATATTATGGATCCTACTTACCCAGCTGCCACCTCTTGTCCTTTGTAAGGTATGCCAGCTGTGAAGTGGGGGGACCTCTGGCCTCCACTATATCCTTCAGTAAGTCTGAACAACCTTTTTTCTATTCAGGTTACTGTGACCTAATTCCAAGTGGGTGGAACGGACTTTTAACCCAGATTTCCTCTACAAGATTGAGAGAGATTCTTCCCTCCCCTCCTTCTCCCAAGTTTCTTGCCTTAACCGTTAAATTACTGCTATAATGTCCCCAGTGGTGTCTTCGTTGCAATAAACAGGCTGAGCAAAGAAGATCTGTATGGTCTGAAAAGCATCGGTAGACCTTTGGTGAACTGTATAACTGTGTCATTATTATCCAGGTAGCTTGTTTTTCCAAGGATTCTGGCTATCTTAATAATTGTCCTGAATTCAACTTCAGAGATCCCCAAAAGATTGGAAAAAGGAGTATATAAATATGAAAGGAAAATACTTCTTGTCTTTAACTTTCTAGCTAATTCTTTTTCCTGAAAACATAAAAGGCTGAAGTTCCTATTCCTTCAAGGGCTTGTTAATGTAGGAAAAATATAACAACACAGGTCTATACTGATACCACTATAACTGTCTTTATAAACACTTGGACGCTATGATAATATCTTTTATTGTTTGTTTGTTTGTTTGTTTGTTTGTTTCTTTCTTTCTTTCTTTCTTCTTTGGAAGTGTTGTAATCTAAAGCAAGAAAAGGAGACAGAAACTAAGCTCTAATTCTGGAGTAAAAATATCTGCAAGTATTACCATTTTATATATAAAATTTTCCCTAGTATCACTGACACTTGGATGATGATCTAAGCCAAACAGTAAATTCCTTTATTTACTTTCAAGGATCTGTATTGGCTGCTGTGTGTATCCTTTTAGCTTCTTCCCACATCTGCTTGTTCTTTCTGTGCTTGGGACATAGCCCTACCCAACCAGAAGGAAAAACTAGAAGCACCTGACAGAGGCCTCACCCTTAGGTAGGGCTGTTTTGAGGGAAAACTGATTTTATTTATGAGGCTTGCTTTATTTATAAAGTAGCTATGTGCAAAACAAAACCAGTTGGAGGAGGTGGCTGGAGGAAAATGTGAGTGCCCTCTCCCAACCCCTCACTCAGCATTGCAGTGGGGCCTTTCCCTTGAAACAACAGCTCATGCATATCAGCCAAGGTGGTTTGAGAGCTGCCTTAGAAATCAAAGGAGCACCACTTCAGTTAAACATGTGCTGGGGCTTCCTTTTGTCTGAGGGCAATCAAAGTTTCACTGACTGCTTCGCCCAGGAGGTTCTGGCCACATTCGGATTCTCTTCATTTAAGAGGAAAATGTGACCATTAAGATGCCGTGTTTGCCTCACAGGACTTACCTCCACCAACAAGAAAACAGGTGAGCTGCTTACTTGGCTGAATGAGTAAGCCCCGTTTGGACAGAAGTATAGGTAAGGAAAACCTGTAATAACGTCCATACACATGATCAGTAATTAATGGTTGCTGCAAACTGTAGCCAAAGGGGTGCTAACCAAGTCCCTGACTTTGGCTATTTTCTGGAATATATAGGACCTCGGATGCATCCGTGTGACTTTATTGATTCTAATGGATTCAAAAGGATGCTACAAGAGAAGAGTCTGGTTTGATACCCACTATGTAAAAACACGCTTTTATGTGCCATTTATGTCTAAAGCTTTTTACAAAGTGATGCAGCAAAGCTATTTTTCAGTTAGAGAAATAGAGGCACAGGAGTGATTTACCCAAAGTCACATAGGGAGCTAGTGGAAGGGCACAGGGTTCTACCTACACGTCCAGACTTGGAGCATAGCACCTCACCATATGAATGCTTCGGCCTCTTTCTTTTTGTAAGAAAGCGCCTGTAGTTAATGAAATTATCCGCTCTTCATTTGTCAGTGCTCTGAGCTCTAGGAAGGGAAGCAGGAGGAATCAGATTGTGTTTCAACTCTGAAATTTCAAAACGTACAATTTGTATACTGGGACCTGTGCATATTTTAAGTCTGTTATGTAAACAAGAATTACACACAATGTTAACTTTCATAAATTTTTATTCAAAAATTTTATACCACATACCATCTTTCTGAATGTATTTGAAGCTGTTTGATCTAAAAATTTCCCTAAGCTGGAAGGACGATACAGCCTGTCAAAGACATAATGGTAAATAACCCTTTTGAAGATATTTTCCTGATATACTTTCCTTTGATTTCAAAGACACTTGGAGCTTGAAAAGTTTTAAGTTTGGCCCCAGCATGATGTTACATCACTCCAGCTTGTGATGTCAGCTTCTGATTGGTTGTGACACAATATTTTGCCACCAATAGACTGTAACATCACCTGTAATGTTCCATTATTTTCTCCTCTTCCTGCTCATTGGTTCCAAAACAATCAGAAAAATTCCCTGATCCTGAAAGAATGTTTGTTTCTTAATGGATGAATAATCCTGCTAAATTATACTGTATTAGACTAGATCATAGAATCATAGAATCATTAAGGTTGGAAAAGACCTCTAAGATCATCGAGTCCAACCATACTATATTACAAACCAAATACATATGACAAGAATTTAATCAAAAAAATCTTCCTCAATGAAAATTTTCCTCTCTTTTGATCTGATCTATTAATGAGCTTTGTCTTTTCTTTAATTTCTCTCCTCACATATGCAAGTAGTTCATATTTCATTAAACTTTATAGCTAGAAATTAGATCACCAGCTCTTCCAAATGAAACACGAGGGATTACATTTTCAGAAGACTTGTTTTTCATGGGATAGCTAACCAGCATACACTGAAAATGTATAGCATTTTAAGATGTTGGGGGGGGGGCAACACCAAAAGAAAAGGCTCCAGTTCTTCAGTTGGTTTTGAAAATTTGAACCTATGTTTATGTTTCTTATTGTAACAGACAGTAAAGTAGGAGAGTTTGTTTTTCTCAGGGTAGAAATCTCTGCCCGCTGATAGTCACTAAAATACAACTACCACCCCTCCCCCCAAAAAACCCACCACCACCAACACCACCACTAACAACAAAAACCCCAAAACCCAAAAAAGGAAAAAAATTAATCAAAATCACATGACTGAAAGACTTTGTCTTATGTTATATGAACTATGAGAGAAAAGTGGCATGGCTGGTTCTGGTTTACACTCTATAGTCTTGTTTCAGATGTCCAGGGTGCAAAATGTTATTAAACGTTCAATAACCTCTCTTGGAGTACAGATCTTCAACTAGCTCTCTGAGGAACTTACATGCTATGTCCTCTGCCTCTTTCTACATGGCTGCAATGACAGTGTTGTGTTCAACACCTCGTTTCCTTTCCTTGCAAGTTGTTCAAAGCTAATGCCTACCACTTCTCCCCTCTCTTTAGACTCTTCTTCACAATTTACAAGGTCTTGACTGTGCATGTAGATGAACCTGGCCATGACACCTTGCCAGTGCCTATGTTGAAGTAAGTACAAATGGACATAACCTCAGCTATTTAGGGAACTGTATCCCCATCTCCACCACCACTTCCATAGCTGTAGCAGTCACAGCACAGCACCTGGCTAGTGCTATGCCCAGCAAGCTCAAGAGAAGATATTAAATGATTTGGTTAGCACATGTTGCCTGAACACCGCCCTGGGAAAGAGATCTGACCTGTGAGCTGCCAGCTGGCTTATGCTATATGTCTTTTAAAACTTAAAAAGACCAGGTCCTTGTAGGTATCTGCTTCACAGTGCCACTGCACAATTTCCATCACTGGAGATTTTAAAAACAGATCTTCTATAGCAGCAATTTCTAATCAATCATCAAGAACTATGTACAGTGAGGTACAAATTATTTTTCTAATAAGTAGTCTGATCACTGAACATAAATGTTTGTAGTAAGCATAGGAGAAGGGCTTCTTCAGAAAGATGAACATAGCTAAACACAACTTACTTTGCAATTTATAAAAGTTTTATTATCTGTTTTTCATTGCTTTGTATTTGTATTTTACTTGCTCTTCTTTCATCCCTGACTTGAGATAAGTGTGTATCTGAAGGAGCCAAAAGCCACCAAATGAGGCTGTCTGAAGGGCACATGAATTTTGCCTGGGTGCAGGCAGTAGAATCAGAAATATCCTCCATAAGATCAGCTCTGCAGTTCCAGAAAGGCTGGGTGAGTGTGTAAGCATACAAATATATAACACTGTAGGGAGGAAAGCTGCATACTAAACTGAAGAGTTTTCTCCGAAAGAAAGTTACATGCCCCAGTTATCCCATTGCCAGCGCTACGGGTTGCCAAAACACGTCTGTGTGCTATATAGAGAGTGTACTGCTTGCACTTCACACATTAGGAGAGATGCGCTGAAACACACTTCTGCTTAAGTACCTATGGTGCTTGTGGGGTAGACCATAATCTACTTCTCACTTTGGCAGCCTATGAGACTTCTCTGACAGCTCTGAAAACAGATGTAATTCCTGGCATATTAGCAGGGCCAAAAGCAACAGTTAGATCTCACCATTACCTACAGCTGATTTCATAGCAAAGGCATCTTGTGTTGTTCAATCTTTGAACATGATTCAACTTGGACTTTCAGTCTCCCAGGAAAACAACTTGTTCTTATGCCTAGCACTAGCAAGTGGATTGTTTATAGGCTTACAAGAAAAATATAAGCACTGAAAAAAATTCTATCTATCATGTGCTAATAAGTCCCACTCCTTACTAGCTAGTGTTCAATTACTGGTGTGTTCCTTGAAAGCAACCATGTTGTCTCTCAGCATTTGTTTTGCTAAGCTAGAAAACACCCTCCTTCCTAGTCTCCTCTCACAAGTTACCTTCGTGATTCCTCCAATCCTCCTTTCCCTGTGGCTGTTCCCACTTCCATGTCTCCTCCCTTTACTTGACTGACTGTGCCTGTACACAGTCGTCCAGCTATAGCCTGCTAGCTGCCTTGCAAAATGATGTTAGCAATCCCCTCTCCGCATCGAAAACACCTTACCTCCTGCAGTAGAGGTTGACATTTGCTTTTTCCATGCTCATATCACATTGATTATTGACAGAAATTCTAAAAATGACTATCTATATACAAATATATTTCTCATTTCCAAACGATGGTCCTGAGTTTATAGGAGAATTTCCTGTTTGCCCCTTGCATTTTGCATTATTTGCCCATTTCAATTATTTCAGACCTGTTGCTAATCTTTTTTTTTTTCTTTCTGTGAAATTCCAGCCCTTTCCTCTGCTGCTGATGCTGTTCAACTATGTATTATCTGCACTTATCATCAGTATACAAGATTACTACAAAACTACTAACTAATGAGCGGTCATACGATCAGTTCCAAGGGAATCCCACCACTGACTGCCTCCAGCTGAATGCTTCCTTATCTGGCACAGTCTATTTTCATAGCAGAACACTGGCTTAAATATGCATTTTAATGGCACAGTATCTTCTGGCAGTCAAATCGTCTGTGTGGTCACAGTAATTAGGACCTCTCAGATACCAAGCACCTCTTTATAAGCTACAGCACGCTACCCACCACTTTCAGAAGACAGTGAAAGATGTAGGCTGTGCAGCATCTCTCAGAAATACACCATTATTCAGTCTGTTCCTGTAAGCACGGTAATATTCTTAATAGTTTGTATTTGCACATGCCAGGGCTGTGTCTGATGCAGCTTCCCCTCACCGGGCCTGATCCTGACATCCACCCACAGGCTGACATCCCAGCCTGTCCTTGGCTGGTCCCCATCCCCAAGGAAGTGCCCAATGCCCAGGACTGGGGCTGCCCCTGTTTCCCCCAGCTGCCCTGTTCCCTGGCTGGAGTGGTGGGATGGGCCCTGGATGGTGAGGTCCTGCTCTGCCACCCCAGGGGAGCCCCCATATCTCCTGGCCTCCAAGTCCTCAGGGAATTGTCGGTCCACACAGTGTCCTAGCAATCACTGGACTTCAGATGCCACTCTTTGGTGCCAACTGCTTTGCCCGTTTCTGTCACAACACGTTGTGTTCGTCCATACATGTTTTTCATGGGTCTGATATATCTGCATAACCATTTTTAGTGCCCACATTTCTGCATACCACTTAAGCCAGAGTTATGAACGGAACTATCTGCATTTCTACATGTTACATTTCATGCTAGCTGGGGTTTGGAAGTGAAAAATTGTATTTTGTTGGAACCACGTCTTTTACTTATTTTATCTGTTCTACATTCATACACATATGAATATGAATATACTATCAGATTTTCCCATTAGTATTTGAGATATCTTGAGCTATTTTGTTTGAAGTTCTACAGTAAGGGAACTGTGAAATCTCAGCAGGGAAGAAATTAATGATTAAAAAATCAACAAATGGAATTGTTGCATTTAGGTTTGGATGCAAATCTGGTAAAATATCACCATAGTTCACGTGGTGCAGCTGAAGGCATTAGAATACTTTCAGTCTAAGACCAGACAAGACACTTTGTGCATGGGGAACAATATAGTTTCAAGGCTCCCATGTTGGTATATCATCCAGGTCTGTCCAGCATGTAATCACTGTACAAAAACATGAACATCATGTGCTCACAACCAGACATATTTCCTGCTTCTGTGAAAAAAAATCAGAAAATTGTTGCATCTAGGCTAAGTGGCCAACACTGAGGCCAAATTTAAAGGTAAAGGACTGAGACAGTCTGGGTGTAGGATATACATTTGATTGCATTGCATGGAGCAGGTATTGACAACTCTTAAAAGTGCATGATTGAATTGTAACATTATGTCCTGTCTCCTTTGCATTGTTAAAGTGGGAAAAAAAAAAGTTAGGTTATGGCTAACCTTGGCTCCATCAGACATGGCTGCAAAATAGCCCTGTTCATCTCTGGGGAGGCAGCAAAGGAAAGGTTATTTCAGAAATTGTACACCAGTAATATCAAGCTTTTGGACTGCTTAGTATCCAGGTTCTCCACCCAAGTCTAGGACAGAGGGGTCCCAAATGCCACTTTCCCACTTCCCAAAGGTACAATTATGCCAGGTCAGAGGTTAGAGCATTACCACTTCACTAGGCTGCTCCAGCCATGAAGGGAGGGACTTGGAGCCCAGTCCCATGCTAGCAAATGTTACGAGGGGGAGAAGCTGCAATGGCAGGAGTCGGGGGTGCCCAGTCCATCTGTATTTCCACCTACTGTGTATGTTGGCAAGGCAAGAAAGGAAAAAAAACTCTGCCTGTATGTATGTTCTTGCTCTGTTTCAGTTCTACAGGGCTGGCCAGCCAACACCCTTCACAAGAGAAAGCCTCCTTCAGGTTTGGTAATAGTCTATTTCCTTTGAGGAGGGAGTTCAAAAAATGTATCCATTTGCAAATATAAGCTAAAAGCCAATTACTAGCATGCTCAACAGCACTTTAGACAGCCACTTCAAATGCCATCCATTCATTAACCAGCAGGAGGGGCATAAAAAACCCAGAGAATGTATTGTGTTTATTGGACAGACTGAATGTATGGCAATCAGTGTAAAAGCTCTTTTTGCATATGATGCAGCAAAATCCAAGAAAAGTTGGTGGATTTCAAACCAGAACACTCACCTGTTGCTCAAAAAATCGCTTTTTTTCTATACCACATATTACATATGGTAACCTTGGCAAATGCCTGCTTAGCGGATGTGCAAGTATATTTTTGTGGGCATGCAATAGAATACTGTTAACCCTCATCTCTAACTTGTTAATTAAAATAAAATGGGCAATTTCTCCCAGCAGGTTGCTTTGCAGGGAGACAAATCTATCCTGTTCTGTATAGCAGTTGACCTCAGGGGCACACTCCAACCAAAACCCCAGTCTGCAACCTGCCTTTGCTCTGCCCTTCAGAGACCAGACTCCTTAGACCTTGCAATGCCCTCCTGAAGAGGGAAAATAAGCTTAAAGTGCCACTGATGGTGTCCTGACTGGCACAGAGATACGGCTCCATCACAGTTCACGTTACTGATTTCCCAGAGATCTAAAGGTGTGAGGGTGAAATCAAAGCTGCTGCAGTGCTGAATGCAGCAGCAGACGATTTTGCAAAAAATGAGAGTGCTCATACAATTGCTCAGTTCTTTTGCTTCTCAGTCACATGAATAAAAACCTAGACTACTGCAACCGTTTTTCTTTCCCCCTTCTTTTTATTTGCTTCCCCTCTGCCCCCCCATATAGTAGAGATACAGGAGTTCTGGATATAGACTGTGGGGTGGTTACCCAATTATGAATGGGAAAGCTAGCGTTATGCTAATATAGTAAAAGTCTATGACTGTTAGTGTCACCGTTAAACTACTACAGTAGATAACATACTATGGTACTTTTTTATGGACCTCTTTATCTCAGGCGTTTTTTTCCCTCCTCATATTATGTATACCCCCGTAGAGAGAATAGTTGCCTACTATGAAAGAATTCATAAGGCTGTAGCTTTTATTATTGTTTAAATTGCCAGAAACATTAGGACGTCATTGGTGACAATGCTAACAACTAGCCAAAGCAGGAGGGAAGTAGCATTTTTCCATTATCTGTTTCTTTTCATTTAAATTTTCTATCCGTCTTGAAATGAGAAAAGAACAGTTCTATTCTATCTTGAAAACATTTCAAAATATTCACTCTTCAGCCTTGCTCCAAGACTTCTTTAAGGATGAAATTATGAAAATACTTCTTAATCCTGTATATTTGCTCATATAAGTAGACCTTCATTGAAATATGTGGAATAATATAATTGTATAAAATTAATCTACTTATCTATATTCAGAATGGAATATTAAGTGAATAATCTTATTACAGTTGAGTAAGCCAGTCCTAGCAAAAAATGTTTCTGATTTATTTTGCTATTTTTTCCTGGCTGAGCACTGGGCAGCCCATTCCTCAAGTTTATTGTTGCTTGATGCAGAATACAACTGGTGAACAAGTCTTGAAAGCCAATTCTGCAGCTATTTAACTTTACACTTTTTGAGTGGGTTGCTGACAACTTGTTAAGTTCAGCATCAGAGTAAGACTATAGAGTCCTAGTCTGGAGCTGCTGCTAAGTGACTCATTAAGAATATTTAACAGTCAGAATTTAGACTGCTCTTTAACATTGATTGATATAAATCATATGATTTTTTTTTCAACAAACACAAGTGTATTCCTAAGTCTACAACTCATAATTGCAAATATAAAATTTGCTTTCTGAATACATTGTATTGTTGCAAACCCAACACAATTCACCTGAAGATCTTTCTCTGTAAATACCCTCAGATACAACTTGCTTGATATGGAAATCCTTGTCTAGCTCTGGGACAGTGTCTGGGAGAAAGAACAGAGGAATGAATGACCTTATGCTCTAATTGCCAAGAAGCATCATGGTGACTCAAAGAAGAGTCATCTTAATATCATCTTATTGAAAAGTTAATATTTAATTTTGGACTGAAATATTTTGACTCAGAAAAGTCTAACTTGTCATTTGTTACTTTTCCAAATTACAATTTTTCTAAGTATTAATTTTTATGAAATTATTTGCCTAGGCACTAGAACAGCAGAAGAAATTGAGATGTTGATGAAATGCAGAGTAATACACAAGGGAAACTTGCCATGTAAGCAGGCATAAATGATGATGGTTTCTAAATTAGCTATCATCATTCAGAAAATATTTAAATTGTTCTCTGAAAACACTAGCACAATGTTCTGCAATGATCATAAAGGCAAATCTAATGTTAGAAGTTATTGGGAATTGTATGGGGAACAAAACAGAAAATATCTTTGCACCGCTTTATAAATCCATGGCATGCTCACATCCTGAACACAATCCAATTCAATCAATTTGGAAACAGCACAGCGTAGTTTTAAAGTCATGGTACGGGTGATTAGAAATACAGAACAGATTCCATGTGAGTACAGCCTGCAGATCTTCATTTTGGTAAAGGCAAGACTGAAGAAAGTCACCAAAGAGGTCTACACAATCTTAACTAGCAGACAAGCAGTAATTACAAGCTATTTTGAGTGAATATAAGAACTAGAGGTGCCCCACTGCTTTTATTAGAAAGAGCAAACAAATAAAACTACTTTTACACAACTTACAAGTAAATTGCAAAACTCATTATGACAAGATGTAGAGGTGAGTGAAAGTTTAAAAGTATTCAAAACTGGCCCAGACAGCTCCTGGGCATAGGTCTGTTGGTGTGGTGTTAAACGTGAAGGAAGTGATGTAACATCTAGCATTTGTCAATTCTAAAGAAGATGGCTTAGGGCATCAAGGAAGAGCCACCCTCTCTATTCCCTGTTTCTTACATTCATCCTAAATATTTGCAGCTGATCCCTGTAAGAAGGAATGTCTGGGGCTAGGTAGACTTTTGATGTGACCCCCAGGACACTTCATGGAGCCTTAAGAAATACAGATAAATTCCTTGGATTTTTTTTTTTTTTTTTTTTTGAGAGCCTGACTGAATTAATCTCTTCACTATTAATATACTCGTTATTCTAATTCAATTTTGTGATCCCTACCACTATGACAGCAAAATAACAACTGACCAAAGTACTTCTTATTGCCAAGATTTCTAAACATTGCAGCTGTAAAAACAATAATCTAGAACTCAGCAACCACCTTGTTGAACACTGTGTGCTTAAAGCTGCTAATACAACAGGCTTAATAATTGACATACATGTTTTGCAAGAGTTAGGTCCTGGAGCCAAGCTCAGCATAGATCATTGCACAGGACATTTTTAATAAATTCAACTGTCTTTGCAGAGTGGGTTTGCATTTTTTAAACATGTTTGGAGTCTGAAAACAGCTAGAATTCCCTAGTTTGTGTGACTAAATTTAAGTAATGGCTTGTGTTATTTGCTTTCTGTTAACTCTTTTTATAAGCCAGATATTGCTGAAATCAGCAACTTCTGAATACTCTAGTGTACTATGAGATGTATTTTTTCTCTTATCCTTCACTCAGTGCCTGTGAAACAGATCTTCAGATGGAGTAAACAACACTTCATTGATATCAGTGATGCTACAACAGTTTACACCGGCTGAGAATCTGATCCTTCCAGTTAGGATGGGAGAGGGAGAGCGTGGAGAGAGCAATTGTCCCTTATGTCTTTACAATGAGTATCTGAAACACTAACATTGCTATTAAGAGAATTTACAATAAGCTTGGTAAAGATGAGCTGCAGTCACATCAGTTTTTCCCAGTGCTGACACAGCTTCCTGGTACAAACTTCATTCACGCAGGGGCCAGAGAAGTGCACGCATAAAATGATTATGACATGCTTCTGCTTTGAGTTGCTCCTTTTGCTGTCAAACTCAAAAGAAGCTGAGAAAATTGGAGAAATCTCATACAAGAAGATTTTGGCAGGCTTTTCTTAAAGGCTTTGTTTGTTCAAGTTTCTTTGGATAACGGGTTTCTTTGGAACAGGTTAGATGAAGCAGAAAGTGTCTTGAAAGCTGGGATCCAAATCATTTAATGAATGGGGTTTTATGGGCTTTTGTTGCTCCCTTACATAAGAATCATTTGCAAGTCACCAAAACCAGCAAGAAAACCAGAAGCAAACCACTCTCTCCCTCACCCTCTTCCCCCAAAAAAACCCAAACCAAACAACCCAGAAACCTTGTCCTTCCAAAATATGCAGACTAGAAGGGTCTGCAGTTTGGAAATCTGTATGTTCAGACTTTCTCCTAGTGGGAACCATTTTTGCCAAATGTTGAAAGCAGAGGCAAAGCAAATCCTAACCACCTCCTGTTCCCTCTTAGTCCTGAAAAGCATGGCTACATGGTTGGAGCAGTCTTCTGAAAAGTTGGAAAGTGTCAGACTCTAAGACTTTACCCAAGAATTATTACTGACATGTCTCTCATTTGAGGATTTCCAGTGCTTTCACATTGAATTAAACATAGCGGGAGCTACGGGCAGCCAACAACTCTCTGAAAGAAAACCTCAATGGTTAGGAGCTCTGGGCTACATTTACAAAGGTCTCTAGTTGCCTTAAAATGTCGGTAGATGCCTGGCCAGAAGCAAGTAGGCACTCAGCTCCTCAGGATGTGCAGGAAAATCCTCACAGGGTGCCTGCGTGTAAGCTAAAATACTAAAGCTACAAAACTATTTCCTCCCATAGCAACATCCTAACTTATGCTTCCCTATGACATAGGAATACTTTTCCCGGATGGTGAGGGAATGATTGAGGGTACTGGGTACCTGTGCTTCCCACCAAAGTCTCCAATACCAGGGAGAGGAAAACTCCATAGATCAGGCTTCTCCTTAGAAAATGCCAAATTCTGAAAGCAACCAAAGTCAGTGGGAGTTCTGGAAGAAAAGATTCATCACTAACTGATTTATAAATTCAAAACACTATTTATTACAGGCTCTATTCATGGTTGACAGGGAGAAATCATTAGTGGGTAGAAGAACAGAGTCATCTGGCAACAGACTTTATCTTTCCCAGGTCTTTTTGACCCAAATACTGCCAAAATACCCAGTCTTTTGCTTGATTGTTAGTGTTTGCAAAATGACAGTCAGGTGTTTCATTCTATCCACAGGTTTTCTGCCTTTCCCTCTTCTAATATTCTTGTGCTCTGCATTGTGAGAACTTGATCTAGTCACTTTTTCTCAGATTTGTCCCTTTCTTTTTCCAGACATCAGCATTAGATCGTGCTGTTCTTGTCCTCATGCAAAAAAGATAAGACTTTCTCTCCTGCAACATTTCGCATACCCTTTGAGCTGGTATAGACAATGTGAGGAAGAGCAGAGGAAAAGGAAACTCTCAAATGCCTGTTGCACCAAGTGGCACCACAAATTATCTTTAAATATCCTTACCAGGCCTTACTCAAGAACAAGTCTTTGTTAAGTGGTGAAGACTGCGAGATCTTAAAAGCTGTCCTTTGCAGAACTGCCTGACTGCCCTGCAACCCCACAGGTTTCAGGAGTTGGAGCACACGTCCGGGATTTCACCATCCTTTCTGGGAAAGGGATCCCAGATATGGTGTAGCAAGGGCACTACAGTTTGCATGCCTTATAGAGAGCTGTGCTTGGGTAGAGAAATGCTCCTTCACACTCTACCCCTGCTCAAGCACATGCAATCTGTCCCAGCAGGGAGTAGAGCCATACGTGAATATGCAGGGAGGAGATGGGTGCAGTTAAACAGAGCTTCTTTTTAAATTCTTCTGTCTTCTAAAGTGCTGAAACTCACACAAAATCATTGTGTGCTAAATGCCCCCTGGAATGAATCTCTTAAAAGACAGAAAATTACTTGACACTTGTCCAGCTGGAATGAAATAGAAACGCAACAGCACTAGCTACAGAGAAAAATACATGTCCAATATATTCGTTCAGCAGAATAATCATTGGCAGTGTTGAAAAAGAAAAGGAGTTTATTGCAACTGCCATTGTCAGGGATTTCCAATGTAATTGTCAGGTAAGGACCCAATTCTTACTGTTATACCATAGGCTACATATGTCTTTCACAATCCTCTCTTCCATTAATTGTTATTTTTATCTGGACAATGTTTGTTTTAAATGGAAACCGTATTTAAATTTTAATATTTGTAGTTAATAGTCATCCTCTTGTTCACAAATGAGGTGCTGAGAAGACTGAGGGAGCAATCCAAGAATGGTCCAGCCTGTGGAGCGACTACTGTGTTGCAGACAGGAGTGGAAAAGATCAGTTTTGACTGGATGATTGCAGTCCCAACAAATCTTTTTTTCCCCTTCTCCCTCTTGTTCCCTCTAAACGATGCAAAGAAAGGGTATCTATCTCAGACACAATCCCTTGAAACCTGAGGCAATCAAAGTAAAGCTATGTCAAACAAGAAGAGAATGTAAAAGAGCCCATTGCACAAACTAGGAAAAAGGGACAGACATCATTGAAAAATCTCCTGTTTGCTTCATGTTTGTTTTTGTAAAAATAATATCTTAAAAAATGTGTGTTTTCTAGGTTTTCCACATACACTTATTGCAATTCTATATTCTATTCAAGGCCCTTTTTTCACATATAGGACTGGCACATAGTGTAATATACACGTGTTACATACACACGCCCACAAAGATTGTGAGGTCAAAGCAATCAAAATGCCAGAAAATACTGGTTAGGGTTGCCTGCACAATTTTAACACAGAGCAGTTGGGTGTATGAATTAGGGCATATTTCCAGTTATATTTCCACACATTATCCACAGCTTTATTCATCCAGTTTCTATCTTATATTCTTTGCCTTCCCTTACTACTTCTACTATTCATTTTTCCTTTTTTCTTAACATATATTTCATATTTACATCACCTGTACCTTGCTTTAGAAGTCCCATTAGAATCTTTGTCACCCTCTTCTCATTCTGCTTTTAACATAACCTTCCAAAGAACATGCGTTTTCTTGTTTCTCAGTTACATGAACATGCCTGTAGCTAATCCATCCATGTAGTTGATAATAAAAACACAAAAACAGAGGAAAAATCCCAAAACAGAAAGAGATATTCTCTTGCATTTTCCCTCAAACTGAAAATTATTTCACTTAATTAAAAAAAAAAAAAAAAGGAAAAAAATAAAAAGAAGGGTGCTATTGGCTTTCTAAAATGACTTTCAGGAAAGTTATGGTTTGAATGAAGAGCGGTTTGAGGATGGAAACCACCCAGAGACATTAGTTTCAGTATTTTTCACCAGCATTTCCTTTTTAAGACACTCAGCTCGCATCTCAAACTGATTTGAATATTCGAAGCTGGAGATCATCAATTGGATTAAGATGTTTTGCAAGTTAATTTAAAATAGGATATTTTGGGCATATCTATACTGCATTTAGACACATTAATAATACAGTCTCTCTGTCTTGGGAAAATATCTTTACATTCTGTTATAGAAAGACTCCTAACCCTCATAATATTGTATGTTATTTCAAAGGTAAATCCTCCCATCCTTTTCGAATGAGGCTGGTTTCAAGACCTAAGCTGTGTTAGTCCCTGTCCATGCAGTATATACAGGTAGTATAAAGGCTGTACAGGTGCCAGTATTAAGAAACATGCCTCAGATGGGATGGTCTCAACCTACTGTGAATAACCTTCTTGCAACTGTTGTGAAAAGTCTGTGGGTAAGCGCCTCTAAGTGGGTGTTTTAAATAATCACTCAGTTTCTTTAAAGACCCCATTTTCCAAGAGTGTTTTTTTCTCCTTTCAAGGAATAGGCTATGTTCAAATAGAAGGCCATGCAAGTGAAAGGAGCGATACTGGCAGATCTAGACACTGCCACCCTCTGTTCATCTCCAAACTTGGATAATCACATTGCAAGGCTTCCTTGCACTGTACATCCCCAGGCATCTCACTCCTTAGCAGAGGAGGCCAGCACCACGTGGCTCAGGAGGGAAGATGCTCCACTGACTCTTCTCCCCTTGGGCTCTGTGAGGACTTCCTGCTGAAGAATAGAATAGAAATACAATGGACTTTGTGATGAAACCTTTTTTTATTTGTTTGGCTTATGGAAGCCTGAAATATGTACTTGAAGGTGCCTTGGAAAGGTTAAGTGCATATGACAAGAATATGGAGAAAAGAAGAATGTTCCTATTTCATGGATGAGGAGCTGAGGCTCTAAAAAAATAAATTCAGATTTCTAAGGGTTCTTTGACATCTAAAGGCACAAGAGAATTGTCAAAATTCAACAGTTCATCAAAACCACTTAGATCCTCTGCATCTTTAGGTGTCTGCATACTTTTACAACTTCTATCCACAAGTTTGGGTTCATCTACCTTAATTTTACCCATCTAGAAATCAGTGTGCAGAATAAGCTCTCTGCCTGGATTCCTGCTGTAGGCAGTAAGGACAGACAAATATCTTCAGAGGCCAATTCAGACAGTGCTGTGCTGTTCAGCAGAAAGTGATTCGTGGTTTCCATTACCTACAGAGGTTTGTCAAACATAAAGCAACAGATCACACCTGTATCCCACAAATTCCAAACCATTGACTCATTTCATAAAGAGAAATTAATACTCAAGAAGTAGCCTTCCTACGGACACAGTAGCAGGGTGAGTCCCTGCTGTAACCATACAGATAGGTAAAAAAATTGGTTATAACAACTCAGACTCCAAGCTTTATAAATCACTAGGCTTTAGGAACAAGAAATTTGTGGTGTCTAAGATCATGTGGAGACAAAAGTCCTAACAAGGCAGAGGTTGCACTAACCCTTTAGCCACATGCAAGGAAAAAAGCCAATGAAGCATTTGGCTTTAATCCCAGTAGTGACGCTGCCATGCATTTAGTTAGTAATTATATGTCTCAGCTGTCACATACTCTGGGCAAGAGTGTTGGGGGGCTACCAAATAATCTTTGCTCAACTTCATCTGTGATCCCTCAGAAAGAAACATGTCTTTTTCTGTGGGTCATGATCAAAACTTACTTTACATGGAGCTGCCGTATTGCTCCAGGTTGGGTTTGGGTATCGCTCCCAGCCCAGGCGCTGGGGCTCCTGCTGAGGGCTGGTTGCTCAGCAACACAGCTTCCTCCAGCAGCAGCCTCCCCCAGCAGAAACAGCGGCTGATTTTTATTGTCATTGCTGCTGTATATTTATTTTCTGTAAAGAAGGAGCCATTTGTTTTGACCTAACTCAGTTGAAAAACAGGCACCACTTAGTTGCATTTGAAAGCGCATCATGCAAAGGGGCTGGAATCCTTCACCTGCATCGCAGAAAAAGCACCTCTCCTTAAAGACAACTTAAGGCATATCACCAATAACCAGGTTAAAACCCTCTTAAAGGAAGGTCACCACAATCCTTATTGGACAGAGCAAATTACTCTGGTGCCTTTTTCCTTCAGCTATGATTTTGTGCACTGACCTTTGGAAAGTATGGTCAAATAGCCTTTAGCAGTAGTTGTAAAGCAGAAGATCATTGCATGGACACTGATTTCATTAGGCAGCCCTGTATAAATTAGCATTACTTGCTATGTAAGTATGGGGGGGTATGCAGCTAATGGTACTGAAGAGAGGTGGGGTCTGTTCATTTTGTGCGCTAAGCCTGTAAGTGAAGAGAAGCCTTCCTGTCTCTCTGCAGAGACACAGCTGCTCTTCCGTGCTTTGCTGCGGATGTGAGACGTTACACAGAGTGAATCCCTGTAAGAGATTTTTTTTTCTAGCAGAGACCATGCAGACCACGCAAGGGAGAGAGTAGCAGCCATGGACTCTTATGAAGCTACTCTGATTTAGCCCAGGTAAAGATCTCATTCACTGTCAGATTTTGCACTCTCAAGTGAAAAAAAAACTCAGGTCAGATTTGACCCTCCCTAGTGTCTGAGCACCTTCCAGGTAAAATGGAACAAGCAACAGTGAAGTCCCTTGTAAACTCCTAGGAGCCTCCAGCACCTCTCCATCAGAGGGGAAATCTGCCTGGGGTTTGGCTCTTCTGGCTGTTTGTTCTTCAAGCTCACTAGGTTTAGGCATGGGAAGGGTTTCCATTCTGGCAAGTGCCATTCTCATGATGGCAACAATTTTTGAAGCAGAAGGCTTGTTGGGTACATCCTAAAGATTTTTAGAGCTTAGATTTACCTGATTTTTTCTAAGATTATTCCCCAGCTGAATCCCATCCACTAAGACTGCCAGTGCTGTGCTGGCAAAAATGTCCGCTACATAGCTGAGCTCCCACCATTTAAATATCTCTAAACCTTTAAACACCCTGAAACCGCCTAGCAGTTTCAGATTTGGTCTGGTTTAATAGATGGATTAGCATTCAGGGTCACTTTTAGTTTTTATGGACCAGTTTGCTAATCTCCCATGAGAAAAGTTAGCTCTGTCTGAACCTCAGGGAAGGGGGAAGAGAATGAAGGATTAACAATAAGAATAAAATTAATCAGAGAAAAGCTTCGGTAATGAATTATAAACAGCCTGCCAGTTGTGGCAACTGTAGAATAGTTACTAAAAGTATGGAAGAGAAAAAAGCTCAGTTCTGATACAAGTATTAAAAATTCCCATTTCAGTCACAATCCTGACACTCAAACTTGTCTAACTCCTTTAAGTGATCCTGTAAATCTGTCCCCGTCTATACTTCAACAAAACAATACGAACTAGCAGATGGGAGAGGCGTACTCTGCTACACAGTCCCTTCTCTTGATCGCATTCAAGAAGCTGATGGCTGTCAGGCCCCAAAAAGAAAGTTTGAAAGGCTCAGGGGTGTGTATTGTCTTCAGTAACATTGACTGGAAACATGTCCTATATACTTTCTCCAGCGGCTTGAAGACCGTCACTTGGAGCTTTGTTATCTATGCATGTAAAAATGATATCTCAAAAGGTAGCTTGACATATTTTCTGCTACTAAGGAAGAAACAATTTTCACTTTCTGCTTTACTTCCCCAATGTCAAACTCGATCCATGATTTAAAGTAGTGTAATGGCAGTAGAATTATCTTCCTTACATATTTATGCTTGCTTTTAGGAAGAACTTAAAAATACTGGGTGCTGTACTTGCTCTTGCTCTTTCAATTCAATTTTGCTGTGGTGGTGACAGGTGAAGCAGGGTACCCTAACAGAAAACCTGGGCACATACAAACTTCAGACTGTGAGTTCACTTAACCACCAAAACATGCCCAAGGAAGAAATCTCTCTTCTTCCCCCTTTCTATGGATGGGGAAGCAGAAACAGCTGGGGCTGAAATGGGGACAAAGGATGAAGTTTGCTGGGTCCTGGTCTCTGCATTTAGGTGAGAGGGTGACCGAGGAGCTCGGGCTCATCCCAGTCTTTGGCTGCAGCAAATGCTGCCATCTCCTTACCTCTATATCCTGTAGCTTGCCTTGATCCAGGATGGGCTTTTGTCAGTGTCTCCTTGCATTTTCATGGGCAAGCTAAAGAAATACAGTCTGTATTATACTATTGTAAGAAGGGTATTAAATCAATGTTCTTTAACTTAAGTTTCAGTTTGGATCCATTTGCAACTGAAACCTTTCCATTTAATTCCAGTTTGAGATCCACAAAGCTGTCCGGAACAGTTAAGGTTCACTTCCACTTCTGAAAAAAATCAACAGTTTTAAGCAGTTTAGTTTGAGGCTAATCAATGACTTTTTAACAATAGTTTTGGTTCAGGTTCAGTTTGAGAAATGAATCATATTTCAGAGTTTTCTTGAGAGGTGGGCTCACCACACACTATGACTATTAAGCAATGTTCATGCGTTATTACAGATCTGCCCTAGCAAATTGTGATTAGTAGTCCTCTGTCATACTAGAGGATGTCTCAAGTGTGGTTTCAGAGAGTCTGGTACTATCCTGCTGTCCGTACTTCCATTCATAGACCCAGTGATGGAATAGAGTGCACTTACTAAATTTGCAGATGACATAAAGCTGAGGGGGGCTGCAGCACTCCAGAAAACACTAACAGAATACAAAGTGATCTTTGCAAAAAGGAAAATCAGTCCAGAATTTTAAAAAAGGTATCATTCAATAAGCTCAAGTGCAAGATAGTTCAGTCGGGCTGATCTATGACACTGAAAATAACCCTTCTATTCATAAGACCTCAGCTGGGATACTGAGTCTGGTTTCAGGCATGGGATTTCAAGAAAAATATGGATCATTTGGTCTGAAAAGACTGATGAGAATCAGAAGGCCAGAGATCTAAAAAAGTGACCCAATCAGGGGGGAAAAAAATAAAGGAAAAATAAAAGAAAAAATGAATCGTCCAGCTCAGAGAAAAGATGTCAGGAAAACATAATGTGGAATGTAAAAGCATCCTGCAAAAAATAAGGGATTAATCTGTGTGTGCACCTGATGGATAGGACAGGAAGTAATGCATTAGGAAGTAAGGGAAATTTTCTAACAGTAGTGAACAGAACTAACAGTAGTTAGTGAAGGACTGGAGAAGTTTCCCATAGGAAGCAGTGCTATCTTTTCACTGAAGTTCTTGAAGAACAGATAAAACAAATGCCTGTCAGGGATGTTTTGGGTATAGCTAATTCTGCTTTGGAGTAAAAAGATGGGTTAAGATGACCTCTTGAGATGGCTTCCAGCTCCCTCTTAGCTCTGTCTCTGTTCATTCCACCATTTCTATGTACTTACAGCAATATATCTGAAGGTAGTTAAAACATTAAAAAGCACATTTCGTATTTTTTCCTCCTAAAACTAGCAAATTAATGATACTAATAAAAATGGTTTGCTCACCAAGCTCCCTTAGTGTGCTTTAATTACAACACTGAAATATTTGTGCTTCATATGGGAGCTCTGCTTACCAATGAGATCTAAACTTGTGTCATCTGCTTTTTCATAGCTAAATCTGCAGGCAGCAGTAGGCACAGAACCCAGTCCAATCTTAGTGAGACCAACAGCAAAGGAAATGCAAGCTCAGCCATTAGTTATCTTGGCATAAATAAGTATATACCTTTCCCAGACTAGCAAAAACAATCATGGATACATGGTACACCACCACAGCTATTAGTCTGCTTACCCTTAGCTTGCATTGCCCTTTACCAAGTGTCACTGAGCACGTTAGCCAAATATCATCTTTCCTGACATTTCCCAGTGCAGCTCTAACAGGTAATGCCCATGTTAAATCGGGCTCTTTCACTGGAAATGTCTGCTGGGTGCCTGAATTACAGCAGTCACGGAGTATCCCTGAGCCTGCTTGCTGGGACTCCAGCCGCTGCAGGGACTCAGCCAGCCCAAGCTGTTTGGCTGCTGAAAGCAGGTTTTGTCATCTCAGCTATGCAGCAACTGCTCCCACCTTGGCAGGATCTGACTCTGGCACACATGCATAGGCTTTTCCTGGTTACACTTGCAAAAGGCTCCCGGGATGGTGCCTAGATAGAGTCAGGTTATTAATGCAGAGCACAGGCTTAAGACGGCATGGATGTCAGAGCAGCCCTCAGGATGCTTGTACAACAAGGGGCGTCCCTGATCAGATGCCAAGCCTTGTCTGCTCCGCCCTGACCTGTGCTCTGTGCAAGAGGCCATTCCTGGTGCCTTGTCTTCTGCTCACACAGCAGCTTCATGCTGCCGGCTATCCTTGTGCATGAGTCTACATTTGGTCTCTCCTAGACAATGACCTTCCCAGAAGAGCAGCAGTTACATTACCCTCACCATGTCACCTCGAGGCAAGTGTTAGTTGCCTCCTTGTCAGAGTGGAAGAAGGAGATGAGGGTCCCACATGTGACTGGGCAATGAACGGTCCCAGTTCTGTGTCCAGCTCACAGGGTCCTGCTCCTGGCACCCAGAGCCTTGACCCTTTGACACAGACATTGGTTTGGCCTATTTACTGGGAGTAGCAGCAATAATTTTCCAGCCCAAATGAAGCCAATGCCTATAGTGTACTCACAGTACTGAGTACTCTCAGCACCTAGTGGGGGACCATACCAAAGCAGGCTCCCTGAACCTCTTACAGTTAACTGCTCACATACTTTCAGGAAACAAAATACCTTTCCGGACTATTACCCTACAATTTTACTCTATATCCAGTACACTGCCTGGCCAAAAATAACAAATAAAAAGAGAGGATGTACCAATCTTTTGTATATGGAGGGAGACAGAGAAGAAATAAAAAGAAAATAAAAGGAACTGTTAACTATTCCAGCACTTCTGGCAGCCAAAATACAGAGTAAATATTGGGAGGGCATGCCTCGGAAGTCTTGTTTTTTATATGGAAATATGGAATATGCTGTTAAGACTAGATTAACTGGTCTGAATTAATAAAATACAAAACCTGAACATTTATTCAAAATTCAGACCAAACTTCAAGCTGCTTTGAGGTTCACGAATAAAACCAAAGACTTGTACTACCTCCCCTTTACTTTATTTTTTGCTTTTGCCCAGCACTGGGCAATACTTCAGTGCCTGGGCTCTGTCTAAGCAAAACCCAGTCATGCTGGAACAGCACCAGAAAATCCTCACACATCCATCCAAATTTTGCACTCTTGGGAGATTCAGGTAAATGGGATAAGCTTGCAGATTCTTTCACCTTTCAGAAGCTTTCTTGTCTTCAGTAATTTTTCATTTTCTGAATATTTCTCTACTTCGGCACAGAGAGCAAATGCTAAGGATGTGCCATACATATTAACCACTAGTGAAACTAGGTTGAAAGAGAAAGCTTTTATCGATTAAGGTGCAAGGGGTATTAAGAGAAGACAGCTCCTTTTAATCAGGGGAAGGAAGGAAGATTGTCCTTCCTTTCTGAACATCAGTATTTCAATACCAATAGTAAACCTCCCAAGACCACAGAGAATTATTAGCCTGTAGCATTCATCAGCCAATGGTATCTTTCTTGGTCTAAGAAGAGCGAAATAGGTCCATCGTATTCTCTTTTTCCAAAGACTATTAATGCAATCTTATAGGGAACACATCAGGCTATTCACTACCCATTTACAAAGACTACTTCTGTTACAACATCCTTTCCTTTTCTATATGCACTCTCCCATGGGAAAAGAAAGCAAACCCATCTTTAACAGAGTCCCCGCCAGAATCAGCAGCAGGAGAAATGCATGTTTATGCATATACACTAAGAGTGGGGGCACTGGATGTGAGAGAATGTATCAGAAGGAAGAAATCACAGAAAAATTTCTTTTATATTTAAATATACTACTACTATTACACTAACATACACATTTCCCAACATGGATCACAATTAAAACACTGTTTTGGATAATAACTGATCATGTTTATTAATTTTACTCCTTTTAAAAGTCTAATACATGGGAGTTTTGAGATAAATTGAAAGTCAAAGAGTGAGAACTTAATGTCTTTGCTTTTCTAAATGAGGCTGACAGTGGCTCACAAAAGTGAGATTTGTTACAGTGACTGACTGTGGAGGAAAGTTTCTGACTGCAGTATGAGAAAACTTAAGTATTATCCATTGAGTCACAATTTACCCTCAATGCGCTAATTTTAAAAGATATCAGGATATCTTTTAAAGTAAAGGAAAGATAAAGTAAATTAAAACATAAAATACTGGCTACCATATCTTTTTCTTGTGTGGCACAGAAGACAAATGTTTCACCTTGTGAGTGTTAAGGATTTTCAGCAATGCACAGCTTTATCTCAGCTCTTGTCACCTCCTCCACCCTTTCCCTTCCCCCCAGAATATCCTAGTACCTTTGTTAATGGCACAGGTCCTCTTGCATGTTGCCACCGTAAGCATGTCCGTGAAGGCTGTATGAATCAGCAGCCATCTTACGCTGGCTACAATTAAAATGCAAGAGTGGCAAGAAGTCTCAAAGAAATTTCCAGTAATAACTGTTCTGAATATCTGTCACACCCCCTCCTCAAAGATCTCAGAGTCTTTTGGGGGTATATAAGTTTAATATCTTATTGTACAGACAGGGACCAGTGATTTGCCCATGGTAATGCAGAATATCTGTTGGAGCTGGACTAGAACTCCAGTGTCTCACCATCATTTCCATCTTTAACCCTAATATCACCTCATTTTTATGAAAGAAAGAGTGAGCATTTCAGATGGACCAAATTAACAGTGGCTGAAAATTGCCAAAATGATGGCTTTTGGTCCAGAACTTCTGTTATTGTGATTCTCTAAAACATCACTACAATTTTGACGGTCAGAACAGGGAAGTCAGAGCTGAAAGTTATAAGAACTGTGTTGCACCAGCAACAGGGCTGAATCTCTCCAGAGGGGATGATAATAAAGTAGAGAGTCAGTGCTATAGATAACAGATTAGTTCTACTATAATGCCCAGTTTTGAGGCACACCAATGCAAAACTTGTCATCCTAATTTACAGAAAGTGGTGTAATGTCCATAATAAGATGTGCTAAGGGACGCACACAGATAGCTAATCCTGAATGGTGGTGCTGCTAACAAGACAACAAAATGAGGAACTGCGGGATGTTACAGTTAACAAAAGGGGAGTAATGTATATGCAGACGGTCCATGCTGACCTGGGGCACCACTAATAGGGCAGCACATGTAAAACTGTAGGACACTATATGCAACGGTTGGGAGGTGCAAGCTTGGCAGAATTGATAACCAAGGTAGGAATTACCAGGGCAGCCCTATCATAAATACTAATTAAAGGTATATAGTCAATAAAACCAGTGCTAGAGGGGAAAGAGTGACCAGGGTTGTGCTTCTTTGGGGAGGGGATAATGGGAAGGACTTGGTGTTGAGCAAATGAAGAAAAAGGGAATGTAAAGTGAAGCCACTGAAATGATGGGCTGACCTTAGGGCAGCACATGTAAAACTGTAGGACACTATATGCAACGGTTGGGAGGTGCAAGCTTGGCAGAATTGATAACCAAGGTAGGAATTACCAGGGCAGCCCTATCATAAATACTAATTAAAGGTATATAGTCAATAAAACCAGTGCTAGAGGGGAAAGAGTGACCAGGGTTGTGCTTCTTTGGGGAGGGGATAATGGGAAGGACTTGGTGTTGAGCAAATGAAGAAAAAGGGAATGTAAAGTGAAGCCACTGAAATGATTGGGGCTGACCTGCTTTGTTCAGGGCATATGAGGTGCTCACCCTAGTGTTGACCAGGGAGTCTCCAGAGGGCATGGACAAAACACCCTGACTTGTCAGTTTGCTCCTTTCCTTATTTCACAGTTGCCAGTGCACTGGTATTTGAATGTATACTGAAAGCAATGGTAGATGCTGTGTGTTTGAAAGCCAAGGACATTGTACCAAAAAGGTTGTGCTAAATCAATGAGTGGTTTGCCCACCCTGAGAACACTGCATAAAGTCACAAGCCTCTTAGAGCCTGAAAGATGCTAGTAAATTGGAAAAGACTCAGAGAAATGCAACAACAAATGATTAAGAGACAGATGGACTCCTGAAAAAAAGTAATATTAAAAGAACTGAATAGTTGGGATAAAAGGAGGTCATGCAAGGCAAAGACTGTAAATAACATGGATATAATAAATTATTTAAGACTGTAAAAGGAAATATAATCCACTGTCACTGAGTAATACTGAGCAGAAGAAAATTCAGTGAGCAAATCTGGAAAAAAATGTTTCTTTTCCGGTCCAATAAGTTGAAGAATAACCTCCCAAAGGACATGATGGATATTGTATGGCCGGAAGAATTTAAACTCAGAATCACAAAAATCAAGAAGAATAGATGACAGCAGGGGTGGAAAATCAGTCTGGAAATAGTGAGCGAATTATATGTGCTAACAGACTTCCCTATTTCTCATTTCTCTTTTTTACATCTTTATGGTAGCGACAGTGGGGAAGATCATGTATGTATGTTTTATTGTTGTTGTTATTATTTATTGTATGTGTTGAGTAGAACTTCCTTAACCTGCTAGCTAAATATTCATCAAGAAATTGTGTTTCCCTCAGAAACATTTGTATTGTAATGTTACTATTTCAAATATTTTGAAGTCAGGGACTGATCACAAATATTTTGAAGTTCAACCTGAATATCTTAGAAAGGTTAATGATTCATTTTCCTTGATTGGATGATCACTTGCAATGCAAATATTAGTATGTGAGGATTTAAATTTCTGAATTTTGGAAAAATGTATGCATGTGGCTTTGAAATTTGCTTTTCAAGTTTGTGCCAGTTGCACAACAATCAGGTAGCAACACCAAGTGAATACACAAGAGAGCTGCACTTAATGTTAATATAAATAAACTGATTGAATGTATTTATTCACAGAAACTTTCTTGCAGTGTTTGCCTTGTTCTAATTTAATTATACAGCACTTTTATTCTTGCTGAACAATAAAGATTGCTGCAATTTTTCAATGGTCATACAATGAAGCAGGAAGTTCAGCACTGATTTGGGGGGGATTCTGGAGTAGGCCCTGTGGCCACAGCTCAGGAAAACATTTAATCCATGCCTTTTCAAGGCAGCAAAAATAAAATATTTTCTCAGAATGAGAGACACTTTTAATTGCCTCCTGAACAAAGGATTTACTTAGGACTATAAATTGTTATGTGTGGGCAAATGGGCCCTATGAATGCTTGATCCCACCATCATACCCTAATATGATAATTATATAATCAGATAGAATAATATAATAATGATGATATGCTGTTAAAACCTTCTTCATGGGAAAGGCACTTGAGGAAGACGCATCTCCTGAGGAAGTAGAACAAGAGTTTGTTGCTGTAGACATTGTGCAAAATGCTTTGGAGGATGGTAGCAGGGGGTAATATCACACAGAACCGCTTCTCACCCTCATGACCACAGAGATGCCCCCTGTAATTTCTTATCTATATCCCACAGACCAAAATAACCCAGCCACTTTCCTGAACCGGGGTGTGTGCCTGCGCTAGACGGCAGCATGCTCAGCAGTAAAGGAACAAAAGACACAGGAACAGTTTTCTGTAAGAACTCCAAAGGTATATTTATGCTGTACCTACTACATCAGCTAAAATGAGATGGACAGCCTGATGCTGGTCATTTTAAGCAAAGAGAGTTTAAACGGTAACATTAAAATCTTATTTGAAAGAATTATTTTCTCAGCTCGGGCCTGGAGTCTATTGTTCAGTTGTCACCTCTAAGATTATTACATCCCACATGGCCAAGTGGTTCCACTGTTTTGGGATCATATGTTTCATTTTAAGTGTAAAGCGTATTACTAGGTGTAATATAGAAATGACTTGTCAGCATTAGCCTCCCTGTTCCCTTAAATTAACCTGTTTAAAGCATTCTTTAACTTTCCATTTAGGCAGCAAAAAGCCGCTTTCTGTTCTCATTTGCCTTAGGGTAAAGTCAGAATTACTCTGGCAACTTTAACATAGTTACTTCTGATTTCCATCAGTGAAACTGGAGGCAAGATTTGGTCCTTGAGATTCAGATACTGTTTGCATACAAAGGAGTCTACTATCTCTACAACAATAATAACAATTTATACTATAAATAATAGCAATAACTCAATAATGAGGTCTCTATAGCTAGATTTGGTATACAGATCTTTCAATAAAAGAACTTCAAACACTCACAGACTTAGATAAAGTGTCTCTTCATCATTGCTGGTGCAGGTAAGCAGAAAGAAGTAAAATTGAAACTAAATGGCCTGATTTTGTTTTATCTTTTCAGGTGAATGCTCACAGTTAAGTCAATGAGAAATAGGATTGCACATTATCTCTACAAATCAGCCCAGATATTTAAATCCCTAATTTACATTGTTTCAGAATTTGGGATACATGGCTTGCCTAGGGACATAGAAAAGATGAAAACCCCAAGCAAGGAAGTAGCATTTTGGACATACACTAATTAGCTCTGTGTAAACTGTTGTGTCTACAGAGCCTTGAGCACCACAGCCCGTGTTAGTCCAGGCCTGGAAGTCGCACAATCTTTTCAGCATGGGCCTCCATGCAGACTAACTCAGTCCAGCTTTTCTAATTGCTTCAAGTGCAGCTGACAACACAGGCAGGGCTGCACTGTGCTCAAGACCCACATTGGCTTATTTAGAGACAAATCAAAAACCCATGCACAACATCATTTTGCTCAGCATAACCCATGTAGAGTGCCTCATCTTGGGAACTGGGAAGCTGGTAACTGAACTCAGCTGCCCTCAGTCGTAGACCAGTAGTTTAAGAGTGGACAGCTTGGTTATTTCCCTCTTTTATTCAGTCAATTATTTTGTACAGCTAGCTGCTCTTTGCAAAGCTAGGAGTGGGGATGGGTAATTTCAGCATTGCAAGGCTGAAATACCTGTAGCTTGTTATGCAGCATACTCTCTGTGTGTATGTGTGACTGTATGCAAAGGCAGGGAAATGAGAAATGTATTCTGCAGGAGCTATGTAATGGCCAAAGCAACATCATGTTCAAACAGCACAAAGGCTCAATCTTTCTCACTGTGCCATGATATTAGGGTAAGGACTGACTGACAAGGAAGAGAGCATCCGACTGAGTCATGAGCAGCGCTCTCTGCATGAGTCTCACGGAAGCTGGGCTTCCAAAGACTGAGCAGTACCTGTGTCATTCATCTCAATCATGACTGTGACGGCTCTTCCCTTCATTGATTATGGTTAACGATGGCTGAGCAAACAGGAGGAAGAGAGTAATTGGTTCACAGCAGGCAGAAGATTGACCTTGTTTGGAAGGGTAATAGCAAAAGTGGTGGCTAGAGAAAAAGGTACCTGAAAAACACGGTTTCTCCTTTAATAAGCCAAATACTATGCACAGGAAAAGGTCTCTCCAAAGGAAAATGGCACATACTCGTCTCGAACCTCCCTCCCCACCACCATCAACCTGAATTGTCCATCTCTTTCTTCTACCTACAAACTAACATTTTGCTGCTAATGTTAATTTGCATTTGCTGCTATTTTTTTATGGGTGGCAGAAAGGATTCTCCAAACTTTCACATTCCTAGAGCCTGTGTCGTGGTTTAACCCCAGCTGGCAACTAAGCACCACACAGCCACTCGCTCACTCCCCCCCCGTGGGATGGGGGAGAGAATCGGAAGGGTAAAAGTGAGAAAACTCGTGGGTTGAGATAAAGACAGGTTAATAGGTAAAGCAAAAGCCACGCGCACAAACAAAGCAAAACAAGGAATTCATTCACTACTTCCCATGGGCAGGCAGGTGTTCAGCCACCCCCAGGAAAGCAGGGCTCCATCATGCTTAACCGTTACTTGGGAAGACAAATGCCATCACTCTGAATGTCCCCCCCTTCCTTCTTCTTCCCCCAGCTTTAGATGTTGAGCATGACGTCATATGGTGTGGAATATCCCTCTGGTCAGTTGGGGTCAGCTGTCCCAGCTGTGTCCCCTCCCAACTTCTCGTGCACCCCCAGCCTGCTCGCTGGTGGGGTGGGGTGAGAGGCAGAAAAGGCCTTGACTCTGTGCAAGCGCTGCCTTGCAATAATGAAAACATCCCTGTATTATCAACACTGTTTTCAGCACAAATCCAAAACACAGCCCCATACTAGCTACTGTGAAGAAAATTAACTCTACCCCAGCCAAAACCAGCACAGCCTGTTAGATGATGAACTGATAGTTAGGGCCCAGCCTCACTTATCCCCCCACATTTGGGACACCAGCATAGTTAAGTTAAAGCCTTCAGGACTGAGAAGCCAAGTGGATGAACAGATGAGGTGAGATCGTTGTAAAAGAGCCATCTACTGCCTACTATTTGCTGTTCCTAGGTAGGATAAGATGTGTGAAATGATCAAGAGGGTTAACTTTTCTTCCCAGGCAGTAATGAATTAAGTTGCCTATCTGAAAGATATACATCAGCATGAGTGAGCGGCTGTGTGGTGCTCAGTTGCGGCTGAGGTTAAACCACGACACGTGTAAAGAATTAGCTTGTTTTAATCACTGAAAAAGGGATCTTTTTCATTTAAAACTTCCATGGTCCATTGCCATCCTTGTTTCTCTGCATATCCAGATGTGTCTAGAGCTGTCTTGAACACTGATGGAGAGGTCCATTTCAGAAAAACGTCCTGTGCCCTGTGATTCTAGTTGCCAACTCGTAGCCTTGTTAGTTACCTGTCCAAAAAGAGCTAGCCGTGTTTTGTACTGCAGTCAGGAACACTGTTGCAAGAGGAAGCCATCACCTACAGAGCAGAGGGATGCTATCAATGGGATGGCTATTGCTGGGACTCAGGAAAAAAAGGAGAGTTTACCGCTTGTGGAAGAAGGGGCAGGCAACTCAAG